>NW_022196203.1:0-467439 GCF_008641045.1 Pistacia vera
TGTTCATCTCATTAATCTTAACACTTTAAGATATAATAATTAAATATAATTAATTATTGCTTGACCATTTTAACCCTTAAAATGTCACAAACAATTTTCTATGTAACTATTACCATAGAAATCCCATCATTACCCTCGGAAGGTGCTAGCCCTCTTTGGATAATAATTTCTCTCTCTCATCCTTCTCTAACTTCTCAAGGCTGTTGGTGTGACCATGTAGGTCCACCGTAGATTAGCCCTAAGTCGGTTCTGGATGAATCCGAAAACCTGTCTGGAGGCCCAAGGACTATGGTAAACATCTAGCAATGTGCCATAGTCCCTAAACCACGATGAAGAAATACTTCATCGAACCCATTTCAGATCATACGTACCATGCAGGTAAAGTCCCTCCATTGAGATATCCTGATCGAGCACGGATTCATGGAACGTCAAAATCCTAAACTTGATCTTCAACCGAATCGTCGATCAATATGTTCGGAACTCGTCATCACAAACTTGCTTTTGTATGACTAATAATAGACTCTGACTAGAGATTCTGATTTCTGACATTTATCGACATTCGTCTAGGAACTCAAATCCGGATGGAGTCAGAGGTATCTTGATCCTATATTTCCGAGTCAATGGATCCCCTCTTGACCATCGTTTGTTTCCGTACATGAACAACGCATGACCAAATAGGTTTTATCATACGAAACATGATTAGTCTCGTACTTATACACTGTATGAACCATACACATCCATATCGGATTTGACTACAATGTCTCAGGTCAAAGGACTACATCATGCACTGATATAACCAAACGATAAATCATTGACTACATGCTTTTCCAAGTGATTGGTCATTATTCGGTCACGTTCGAAAAACAGTTCACCAACTGCTAATCCATACCAATGCCCCAGTGACATGACTATCATCGTCATCCGTACTTATATTAACTCATGATATGTTTCGGAAGCATTCAATATGCATACTGTGCAATATAGTTGCCCAAATTATATTGCTTCCATAGGGAACCCTTTTCGATAATTCATTTACCGATTAAATGAATCATCTGGACAATTCATATACATTCTTTATTTAAATGCATGACTGAACAAAGGAAGCAATTTATATATATGAATTGAAGAACTCTTTCTTCTATTATTTATGATATATAGATACAAGACAAAATGCTCTGAAATCGACAACACGAAAAGTTTCTAGGGCATACACTAATATACACTAACAGAGCCGACGTCAGACAGGGCAGACCGAGCAGATATAAAATCCTTGAATACAATCTCAACGTCGAACCAGCCCAGGTGGTGGCAATCATGAAAGGAATGGGATCCAATGTTAAATGGCCAGGAAAGCTCAATGCCAAAGCAAGGAGAGACACAACCAAGTGGTGCGAGTTCCACGGCGACCATGGACATAACACCCCGGATTGCATTGCTCTGTGATTGGAGGTCGCTGCACTATTGAAAAGGGGACACCTTTGAGATTTGCTGATAGATAAGGCGAAGCACACCATCAGCCAAAAAAGCACGAAAGAAACATCTCCACCTCTGCGAGAGCCTATGCCAAAAGGATTCTGCAATATCATCTCAAGAGGGTAAAAGATCAATGGTGTCAGCTACTCCTCAGCCAAGCGCTACGCTAGAGCCAACAACAACCACAAAATCCAGTCTGTACACCCACCTCCATGACCACACTCCTACAAGGTAATTCAGTTTAAAGACGATGAACTGGTTACCCTGGCCGCCCCTCATCACGATGCCCTAGTCGTCTCTCTCCAGATCGCCAACATCTTGGTCAAGAGGGTATTCATAGATGGGGGATCCTCAACAAACATCCTTTTCCTTAAAGCAATGAAGTCTATGGGTCTGGAAGAAGCCAACATCAATAGGCGGCCGACCCTACTGGTTAGGTTCAGTTCTGAGCAGAAATACACAATCGGAGAGATCGTTCTTCCTATCTATGCCAGCGGAGTAAACAAGTAGACTGTTTTTCTAGTGATCGACTGTCCGTCACCATACAACGTTATCTTGGGCCGACCCTGGATCTAAGAAATGAGAGTGGTCCCATCCACTTTTCACCGGACGATTAGATTTCCCACCAAATGGGGAGTACAAGAAATCAAGGGTGACCCAAAGGCTTCCAGAGATTGTCACAAGAATGCCTTCAAGAGTAAGGGTAACGCTTCATAGCAATTATAGTCCCATCCAACCCTTCCGACCGAGCTAGATCAACTATCAATGGAAGAGTTGGATGAAGTGCAAATACATCTGGACGACCCCGAGAGAAAGACACATATAGGTTCCTGCCTCAAGCCCGAGACAAGAGAGAAGCTGATAGAATTCCCTAGATAGAATCAAGACTGTTTTGTCTGGTCCCACGTCGACATGACAGGAATCAGTCCAGAGGCAATGATCCACCACCTAAAGGTAGATCCGGATCACCAGCCAATGAAGCAGAGGAGAAGGAAATTCACACTAGAGCACAACCGAATCATCAATGAAGAGGTTGAAAAGCTACTAAGCAACGGTATGATCAGAGAGGTCCACTACCCCGAATGGATGGCAAACGTCGTGGTTGTAAAGAAAAAGAACAGAAAGTAGAGAGTCTACATCGACTTCATGGACTTAAACAAAACGTGCCCTAAGGATTTCTTCCCGCTCCCACATATCGACATGATGGTTGATGCGACCGCAGACCACGAGCTCCTTAGTTTCATGGATGCTTTCTCGGGTTACAACCAAATCTTGATGCACCCGGACAACTAAGAGAAGACAACCTTCATCACAGAGAGGGGAACCTACTGCTACAAGGTCATGCCATTTGGACTGAAGAACACTAGGGCTACCTATCAGCGGCTAGTTAACAGAATGTTTGCTGAACACCTCAGGGACACTATGGAGGTTTACATCGACGACATGCTCGTCAAGTCCTTGATAGCCGAACAACACCTTGACCACCTCAGACAGGTGTTCGCTGTTCTAAGGAAGTATAACATGAAGTTGAATCCAACCAAATGCTCATTCAGCGTCTCATCAGGTAAATTCTTGGGTTACAAGTGACTCAGTGAGGGATAGAAGCCAACCCCGACCAGATTAGAGCGATCCTCAGTATACCATCTCCAGAAGTCACTCCTCGACATAGAAACATAGTACCGTCAGCTGGAAAAACTGGCCCTCGCCCTTATCCATGCATCCAGAAAGCTCAGGTTGTACTCTTAGTGCCACTCCATAGTCATACTCACCTCTTTCCCACTCAAGAAGGTACTGCATAAACCAAAACTATTAGGTCAACTCACACAATGGACAATAGAGCTTAGTGAGTTCGACATATCATACCAGCCTCGCAATGCCGTCAAGTCCCAAGCACTAGCAGACTTCATTGCTGATTTCACCCCAAGCACCACCATCCCAGCAGAAGAAGAGATATTATGCATGAACAGTAGGTCACCCTCCAAGTGGACTCTTTTAGTGGATGGCTCAAGTAACGTGAATGGGAGTAGACTCAGGCTAGTACTGATCACACCAGAGGGAGACATCATCCAGCGGGCAATACGGTGTGGGTTCAAGTGCACAAACAACAAAGTCAAATAAGGCTCTGATTGCTGGACTCTCTCTAGCCAAAGAAATCAGAGCAAGGAGACTGGAGGTGAAGTCTGACTCCCAGCTCGTAGTTAACTAGTTGCAAGGCGCTTACCAAACACGAGACTCGAAGATGACGGCTTACTTGAACCTGGTCAAAGAACTCCAAGCCCAATTTAAAGAGTTCTCTATCGCCCAGGTCCCAAAAGCAGAGAACTCTCACGTTGACACCCATGCTAATCTCGGCTCAGCGCTCCAATGTTCCTCCCAGTCATCCATTTCTTTGTTGTTCCTACAATGGCCAGCCAACTGGAAGGAACAACCACCAAACAAGTCGCCCGAGGAAGCAATGGATTTATAGCTAGCCGACTGCTGGATGACCCCGATAGTGAAGTACTTAAAACACAATGAACTCCCGACTGATAGGAACGAAGCACACCGACTGATAGCACGAGCCTCCAGATTCACCATCTATGAGGGCCAACTCCTCAGAAAATCATTCTCGGGTCCCTATCTCAAGTGCACAAGCCTAGAGGAGGCTGAACGTGTCCTCGCAGAACTCTATGAAGGCAAATGTGGAAACCATGCTAGGGGACGTAGCCTTGCACATTGGGTGATCACCGTTGGATATTATTGGCCAACAATACGCACTGATTCTGCCGCTTATGTTAGAAAGTACGACAGTTGTCAGAGGTTCACCCATGTCTCACACCTCCCACCTAAGCAACTCCACTCCATTCTAACTCCTTGGCCTTTCATGAAGTGTGGAATGGATATAATGGGAAAGCTACCAACCGCACCCGAGTAACGGGTCTTCCTATTGGCTGTGACAGATTACTTCACTAAGTGGATCGAAGCCGAAGCTTTTGCACAAGTCAGAGACCGACAGGTTAAAGCTTTTATCTGGAAACATATCATATGTAGGTTCGGGATACTAAAGGAGATCGTCACCGACAACGGATCCCAATTCATCAGTTCAGGCTTCAGGGATTTCTGTGACATGTGGGGGATCAAGCTAAGCTTCTCTAACCCTCGCAAACCCTAGTCTACCAGCCAAGCCGAGTCTTTAAACAAAACCATCATGCATACATTGAAGAAACGGCTGTAGAATGCAAAGGGTGCATGGGCGGATGAGTTACTCCTCTGGTCCTACCGAACTACAGCTCGCTCATCCACAGGCGAGACTCCCTTCTCCCTGACATATGGATCTAAAGCAGTTATCCCGGCAGAATTATCAGTTCCTTCCACCAGACTACAGTGGGCAGACAAGGAAACGAACAACCAGAACCTGTGCCAGAACTTGGACACCGTCGATGAACTACGTGAACAGGCGAGTATCCATAACGCTGTCTACCAGCAGCAGGCCGCCCGACACTACAACCGCAATGTCAAGATCAGAACTTTCAAAACTGGCGACTGAATCATCCGCAAGGTCTTCCAAAACACTAAAGAGATCAACTCTGGCAAACTCGGCCCCACTTGGGAAGGCCCCTACAAGATCACCAAAGAAGCGGGGAAGGGCGCCTACCGACTCCAGACTCCTAAAGGCAAAGACATTAGCAATAGTTGGAATGCAGCCTACCTCAAGCGTTACTACTTTTAGGTGAATTCATTTACATGTTTTTTCTTTTTGTTTTTATTTAAAAGGGATGAGTGGGCATATCCACCTCCCCATAGACAGTCGGCCTTATGGCCCGAATTAATGAAGTATTATTCAGAAATTTACATCTTCGAATCAACTTCACTTGATCAAATGATTATGTACACCTTCAGATCGACCCTACTCGGTTCAAGAATATCTTACACCTTCGGATCGACCCTGCTCGATCCACGGATATTTTACACCTTCGGACCGACCCTGCTTGGTTCACAGATACTTTACACCTTCGGATCGACCCTGCTCGATCCACGGATATTTTTCACCTTCAAACCGACCCTGCTTGGTTCACATATATCTTACACCTTCGGATCGACCTTGCTCGATCCATGGATATTTTACACCTTCGGACCGACCCTGCTCTGTTCACGGATACTTTACACCTTCGGATTGACCCTGCTTGATCCACATATATTTTACACCTTTGGACCGACCCTACTCGATCCACGGATATTTTACCCCTTCAGACCGACCCTACTTGGTTCACAGATAGTTTACGCCTTCGGACTGACCCTAATCGGTTCACAGATAGTTTACGCCTTTAGATCGACCCTGCTCGGTTCACGGATATTTTACACCTTTGGACCGACCCTACTTGGTCCATGGATATTTTACACCTTCGGACCGACCCTGCTCGATTCATAGATATTTTACACCTTCGGATCAACCCTACTCGATTCACGGATAGTTTACACCTACGGACCGACCCTACTCGGTTGACAGATATTTTACACCTTCGGACCGACCCTACTTGGTTCACGGATATTTTACACCTTTGGACTGACCCTGCTTGGTTTACGGATATTTTTACACCTTTCGACCAACCATGCTCGGTTCACGGATATGTACACCTTCAGATCGGCCCTGTCCGACTCATAAAGCTACACGATTAGTCAGCTAGGCCGAGTGAAGGGTTTTCACACCATAAAATTGACAAGTCACCCCAACAAATAGTCTACATGACTCAGCAACTGGGCCGCACCAAGATCACAACACAAGCATGAGAGTTCAACCCTTAAGGCATCTACGAGCAATGAAATAATCAACAACTCACTCACCCATCAAGAAAACAGAACAATAAACATAACATATAAACAGCCTCAAACGGCTCAGTTCAGAGTACAATGAAGGCACACACACCATGAAAGGGTATCGCAGGCCCCAAAATACATCAACAGAACAAAAACAAAGCTAAGTTTCATCAGTGCGAGTCGTCTCCCCCATCTTCGACTCGGTCGCCCTAACTTCGACGCCAGCATCCATCCTTGCAGCCTAGTCGCTTACATTCTCAGTGGTCGATAGCCTCGGCTGGCTAGCTAAGTCAGGCACCTGATCATCAACCTGCTCCTCCAACATCTCCTACATGAGCTAGATGTCCTCATCCAGATCCCAGTGAGAGGTGTTCCCAGCTTTGTACTTAAGCATGAGCTCTCCTCTAGCCTTAATAATAGCATCATCGAGAAGGGTCAGGCATTGATCCTTAAGCAATTCGATCTCTGCATTCTTCGCCGCTAGCTCCGCCCTCAGCCGCTCCAACTTGTCCTCGACCTGCTTTAAACTCTGCTGACTCTCTTGCTCAGCCTTCTAGGCTACTGCTTCTCTCTGGCGCAAACTGGTTTTCGCCTTGGACACATCCTGTATCCTCTTTTCCTACGCCACGACGGACTTCTTCATATGAAAACTGCTTGTGAATGCTTGCATAATAAAATGATTTGGTCAAGTACCAAACCACGATGAACATAATCAAGTAAAAACTCCTACCCTACTTGAAAAGCACGGGATACCCCCCAGTCAGCAGCTGTGACCATGCCCATCTAGTTCAAACGGGTCTCATCTGCTGGGAATAGGAAGGAGTCAGCCAGTTTGCTCATAGAAGTCTCGTCAAAATAGGTCGACGGGAAGCCGAAATCCTAAAGGTGATCATCTTGGTCTCCTCATCTAGGGACGCTGTTTGAGATGACCCGGCTCTGGTTATCGGCTGACGGCTAGGTGGTGTCGTCACTGCATCCTTCGCTCTCCTATCTTCTGTGGCCGAGGATTCCCTCTTCCTCTTTTCTCGACGTCGGATGATGGACTCACTCACACTGGGGATGGTCAGCTTCTTCATCAGTGTCTCTGCAAGCGGAAACTCTCCAACGGTTAGTGGGTTCAGCCTAGACTCACCGTAAAGGGTATGATTACAGTATCGAGTCAGAAGCATACCCCAAGTCTGCTTCAACGAAATGAAGGGAATACCTCGCTGAATTGCCTCTACTCCGGCCCAGAGATGGCTAGTCCTGAGGTTGGCCTCCGCCAATACTACTCGTCAATCCCTCTGCGCCTTTAGAATGTCTAGCACCTTTTAGGTCCACACGTCTAAGCCGTCCCCGCTCTGCCCGGCCTGATTGTACTCAAGCTCTGCAAGCAAAAAACACTATAAGATTTAGTAATCAAAGTACAAAAAAAGACAAGGTTCTCACCAGTGGCTCGCCAGCTACTCGGAATATCGCCCTGACCTCTCTCCCCAAAAACAGCCTGACCCCTCACAAAGAAGTACCGATCCTTCCAGTTTTTGTCACTAGACCGGAGGTCGGTCACCAGATGAGACCGATCATGCTTGAGGTTGATCAGATATCGACCCTTCTCTTTGTCGTTCTCCTTTAAAAAATACGAGTACAACAGCTCGTGCAGCCCAAACATCACCTAGTTCTGTACACAGAGGTCCTCCAAAGCCATGAGCAACCTCCAACTGACAAGCTATTCGCAAGTGTACGAAATCGTGCAAGTAGTAAAACTCGAGTAAACGAGTGTCGAATCCCAAGGGAACTACCTACCAAGTACCAGACTATTATAGCACTAAGCATCCTCGGCAGGAGTCTCATCCTCCGTCAAATCAGTCGCCACGCAAGCACCACTAGCGCTTGGCCCCGGAGCCAGGCCGCTCACGTCCCCAACGCCCGACTGACTAAGCTCAGGCGCCTGCTCCTCACCCTGTCCCACCGGATGACCAGTTTCCTCTTCCAACAACTCTTGCATAAGCAGAATGTCCTCATCCGGATCCCAGTGAGAGGTCCGCCCTTCTTTAAACTCTAGCATGAGCTCGCCTCAGGCCTTAATGATGGCGTCATCAGCAATGGAGATGCACTGCTCCCTGAGGGACTCGACCTCCGCGGTCCTCTAGGCTAACTCGTGCCGTAGTCTCTCGACCTCAGCCTCACTATCCCGTAGGCGCTGCTGACTCTCCTGTTCAGCCTTCCGGGATGCTGCCTCCTTCTGCCGCAAACCAGCATTGACCTTAGATATATCCTGTATCTGCTTTTCCTGCGCCGCGACAGACTTCCTCAGATGGAGACTGCTAGTGAGTACCTGCACAACAAAACTGAGCAATGAGAACAAAATCAAACAAGAAAAATAAACAAGTACTGCCATACCTGAACGGCGCGGGATACACCCCAATTAGCGACAGCAACCGCACCCATCTGGTTCAGACGCGCCTCGTCCGCTGGGAACAAGAAAGAGTCGGCCAGCTTACTCATAGATGTCGCGTCTGAGTAAGTCGATGCAGTAGCCGGAATCGTAATGGTAATAGTCCCGGCCTCCTCATCCACAACGGCAGCCTGGGATGACCCTACTCCGGCCGAAGGCTGCTGACTCGGTGGTTGCCGACTGGGCGGCGTCGCCAACACATCTTCAACCCTCGCATCCGCCTTTACCAACGACTCCCTCATCCTCTTCTCTCGACGCCTGGCGATGGATTCACTCGCGCTCGGGACAGTTAATTTCTTCATCAGTGACTCTGCAAGTGCAAACTCTCCAATGGTTAGTGGGTTCAGCCCGGACTCACCAAAAATGATATGGTTGCAGTATCGACTCAGGAGCACATCCCAAGTCTACTTCAGCGAGGAGAAAGGAGTACCTCTCTGAATAGCCTCTACTCCGGCCCAAAGAATACTGCTCCGCAGATTAGACTCTGCCAGCACCACTCGCCAATCCCTCTGCTCCAAAGGGATAGCCAACACCCTCTAGGTAGCTACGTCCAAGCCATCCCCGCTCTGCCCAGCGCGATTAAAATCGAGCTCTGCAAACAAAAAACATAATCAAGATTTAGTAATCAAAAGTACGAAAGAAACAACGAAGTCCTCACCAATGGCTCGCCAGCCGATTGGGATCTCGCCCGTGCCCCTGTCTCCAAAAACGGCCTGACCCTTCAAGAAAAAGTAGAGGTCTTTCCAGTTTTTATCACTGGACCGCAGGTCGGTCACCAGATGAGACCGATCGTGCCTCAAGTTTAGCAGATATCGGCCTTTCTCCTTATCGTTCTCCTTCAGGAAGTACGAGTACAGCAACTCGTGCAACCCGAACACAATTTGATGCCGAACACACAGATCCTCCAGAGCCATCAACAGTCTCCAGGCGTTCGGCATAAGTTGGGAAGGGGCGATAATGAAGTGATTCAGCACCTCCCAGACGAGGCGAGGCACAGGCAACCTCAGCCCGTCATGAAACCATTTCTCGTACACGCAGACCCAACCTTTAGCCTCCCAATCAACCCGTTCGTACGACCACGGGGTTCAGACTTTGACAGAACCAGGGATATGATACAGTGTACGGATACGCCACACGTCACTATCCCTCAGCACGGGCGGATAATCCCTGGTCAGAATCTCACTGCCCTGCTGGCTTGACCCTTCCTCAGAGCTACTACCGGATGAAGAGGGACTGCCAGCCTCTCCGGAGTCTTCCCCACTCTTACCATACCGACTCGAGCCACTCGGCCCAGCTCCACTTGACCCTGGAGCAGCCATACTAACTGCGGTCGGCACGCCGACCGGAACGCTCCCTTCGGGCATCATCACCATAGTCGGGGCACGCTCATACTCGTCCCCAATGTCCACCACCTCTTAACTCGAACCTGCTGACGTATCGTCTGACATCGGATCACTCGCCCGTTTTAACCAACCGACTCGTTCCTTAGGAGACTAGAACTGAAACACAAGTGTCAACTAACTATAGGTCGCCCTTCAACACCGAACGATGCCCTCAAAACCGGCCTCCTCAACCTCGGTCGACCCGTTCTACTGAAGTGGAATCCTAGCCAGTCGTTCCACCTAGCCGACCGACCGAAAGAATGAAAAAGCTCGTTAGTCAACCTGCCCGACAACGAGCCTCTGCCCTGGGTCGACCCTTCCAATCGAACGACCCTAAGCCAAAAATAACTAGAGCACCAACTCGTTCGCCCCAGATGACCGATCCACCTCCAATTTCAATCCTAGTCGTCTACTCACCTCAATCACTAATCCCTCAACCTAAACTCACTCGCCCTGAATGACCGATCTCCTAATCAACCACACGCCTCCTCGCCACTCGGTCAGGCGTATCGACCGACCCAAACAAAGCCATAGTCGACTTCGTCTTCCAGACCCAATCCAAAAAAACCTAGAAAAAATTCACCTATGACCAGATTCTTCCCGGATATCCACCGGAAAACTCAAACCCACGCCTATTCACAAAAATCCTAACACCAAAACGCTTGGAAACCCACTCAAAAACTCAAAACATCCTTATCCTGCATCCCAGAAATTTTATCAAAAAGAAATCTACCTACAGAACAGCAAAACGACCTCAAAAGGAAAAATTACCTTTGATGATTGTAGAGAAGACCACCTTCGCTCAAGAAACTGGGACAAAAACGAAGAAAAGAAGGAAAAGAAAATTTTCAGATAAAAACCCAAAACCAACGCGAATGGAAGACGAACATCCGATTCTCCAATTTTGTAAAGAAAGCGTGAACACGTGGCAGGCTGTGATTGGTCAGGTGTCAGGAGTCTCTTCGTTTTCCCGCTCTCGAAACGACGGACAAATCACCACCATACACGTGGCAGCAATCCGAATCACCTGGGAAATCGTTTGTTCCATACGGAATCTGTGTCTCGATCGCCCGTTCCTTCCGACCGACTCCATTTGTACCGCCTGGAATGAATCCAACACGCGTCTAGTCTACACGCGCCAACAAATTCACTCGGCCACTCGATCCACCCGACCGACTTTTCGGTTCGGGGGTCTTCCCAAGCATCCCATGCTCAGTCGGCCCGGAAGGCCTGGTTGACCGGTGTACGAGTTGAGAATGGTCCGGGTCGAACCATCTTCGGAACAAGATTTGAATCTCACCCAATCACCCGTCCGTAAAGAACGAGTGGACGACATGCACCTGAGACGCCTCACCCGCTTAGTCGTCCCATCGTCCCGACCGATCGAAGCTCTTAGCACTTCTTGAACCTGTCCGACCCGACATGACGAATGAGTGCCTCTTTAATAGTCCCCTGCCAATCGTGCGGATGTACCGACCGGTCGCATCTGGCTCCCTACTCTTCAGCTCGCCGAACCGACCAGGCGCCGCACAATGATAGAAAATTTTGGGTCGGGAGGAGATACCGAGCGGGGTTCAACCAAGAATCACCTGCAATGGTCAGAGAATCACTTCAATGGTCGTTCATCCATGAGGGAAGACCGAGCTCGCCTTCTACGTAACCTACTCTTTGACTTGAGTAACTCTCAACTCAAAGAGTGGGGGACAAACTGTTAGGGCCAAAAATCGTCCTTGGCCCAAATAGGGAAACAAGATCACTGGTGAAGAATGACCAGGCCCAATCTTGCAGAGGCCCAATTAGGATTAGCCCTATCTCTCACGAAATATAACCGGCCCGAACTACATGTGCGCGAGCCTCTTAAGCTCTGTCCAATAACTAGGCCTATGGGTGAGCCTAGAGCCCAGAGCCCATAGCCCTTTCAACATTTTCCCATTCTTGATCAACCCCCTATTCAAGGTCGTCTTCCTCTTTCCTGGCGACTTTCCCACTTGAGGATCATTCTCCTAAATGGAACTAACTTCCTATTTAGACACTGATAAGGACAGCTGATTACGGCCCTGATTCTTCTAGGGTTGGCATCACAGTCACACTAGGACTCCTACTCCCACCAGGATTGGAAGACCAGACTACCACTATATAAGCAGAGGCCAACCCTCTCACAAAGGACATCCACATTACACCTTCACACCCGAGACTCTTTACTTGAGAGTTTTACTTATTCGCCGTAGTCACAGTCCCCGACTAGATTTCTGGTAACCTCTTATTCCCTAGCCCTCACTATATTAGCCTTTCAGCCTTGCTGACTTAAGCGTCGGAGTGCCTACGGCAAACACCGCCCTGGTGTTTTTCGTTCGCTTCACGCGTGTGTTTCTCTACGTGTGCAGGTACAGCAGATCGCTAGTGGCCTCAACCTCACGGGATCAGACCCCTCTTTCCGTACAGGTAGATTTTTACGTCTACAAGATGTACTTAAATAAGTTTAGTTTCGAATTAAATACACAAAGTCGGTCAAGCTATCGTGCATCTAATGAAACAAAATGCCTTGCCAAACAAGTTGGAGATTGGGTGCAAGATATCTACAGATAAACCTAGGTTTGCCTGACGGTTAAGGGGTTTGCTCACTTTCTTAAATTCCTGGGTTCAAATATTGAGGTTACTTACCATAACAACATTGTAACTTACCTAGTCATTTGAGTTTGTAAAGTATTTAATAGACCTCAAAGATTAGTTGAGATACGCGTAAACTGGCTCAACCACCCCAGTTAAAAATGGTATCAGAGCTTTGGAAGACGGGGGTATATATACCTGTTAACCTGTTGAAAGTTCTTTGATAGCATGAATAATGATTTAAATGATGAAGTCTGTATGAATAAGACATGTTTTCATTTGGATCATGGACTCGAGGTAAAACCGGAAATCGGTTTGTTAAATACTATCATAGATAAGTTAGAGCTTTTGACCCAGAAGTTTGAAAACTTAGACAGGAGAGTAAATTATACGGTGTATCGTATATTTGCTCTAAACGAAGAATTAACCTAGATCGGGAACCAGATTGAAAAGGTTAATTTTGTACTTCAAAAGGTCAAGACACTGGAACATGTTCTAATTATTTTACTAAGTCGGTAAGATAGGAGATGTCTTTGGTGTTAAGCGACATCGAACAAGTGTGGCCTATTGAAGGATATACTGAACAAGAGGTTAAACGGGTTGTGTTAGACCTCTGTAACGGCAATCCAGATATTCGAGAAGAATATTTGACTTGGTTAGGTGTAAAGCGACTTTTGGATGTTATCCAAAAGGCTTTTAGTCAAGGGTGCACAAAGATCTTGTGCTTTATTTGCCGGATTTCCACCATTGAAGTTTCTGAGCTAGAACTTCGGAATAAGTGGTTGGAAAAAGCTGAGGCGGTAATTCCTTACTGGTACGGTGAATCCCAGTCGGATCCAGATCCTAAACTATATAAAGAGTCAGACTTTGTGACTGAGTTGAGACTTGATTCAGATTGACCATGGGTGGTCAAGACGTTTTGGATCAGTTTGCGGCTAGTCTGCAGGAAAAATATCCCGGATTGCCTCCAGGATATGCACAGTTTGTGGCCAAGGAAACCCAAGGTGATTGGGAAAAGGCAGAAAAACTCTTTATGAAAGGTGTTAAGGAAGAAGACTTTGTTTCTAAAGTGGATGGAAAATGGAAGGTCGATATTCTGGAAATTTCTACCTCAGATGCTGAACGAATCAGCAGGTATTATGAGGAAGAAATGAAGAAACAAAGGAAAGGCAAAGAAACTGGAGGATCAAAACTTACTCTAGGTCCTAAAAAGGCGGAGCTCGATGAGCTAATCTCGAAACTTAGGGAGTCTGAGTTTAAAGATGATCCCCTTGAAGGAATTTGTAATCCTTTAAATTCTTTCGAAGGATTTTTTAAGGAAATCTCCAAACCCGAATATAAACAAACTTATCCCACAAAGATAAGGTCGGAGTTTATACCTAGGGGAATACCTAGAATGGTGGAGATACCGTCTAGCGGAAGTTTCCTAAATATCGATTGTGTTATGAATGTAACGGATGCAATCGAAGCATGGGAAACTGTTAACTAGGTTCATATACAAAATAAGAAAGTTGGACTCAGTGATACTTACAAGTTTCTAAGATCCATACTGCAGGGAGCTGCAAGAAGCTTTTGGAGAAGTCTAGAAGCTAGTATAGGTCTATTAGATACTGTAAGGGACTTGAAGAGTAAGAATGGAGAGACTATCTTCGCACTCTTCAAGGATATGCTATGTAGAGAATTCACTGGGATAACAATTACCAATAGGAATCTCGCAGAGGTAGTTGCCTTAGAAGCTTTGACAAAGCTTAGGCTTTGTGATATGTGTCTATTTGAAAATTTCGTCTGTGAGTATAGACGATATTTTTATCAGTTGCCTGGTGCACACAGGAAGTCATGAAGAATACTTTCTTTGCTAAGCTTCCCCAAGGATGGGATAAGGCAGCAAACGAGGCGTTTAAGCTTCTACTCGAAAAGAATCAAGTTGTTGATTATATGGGAGGAAGAATAGAAGCTGTTAGACAACTTGTGAGGACAAGATGTTTGAACGCCAAGCTGAATAAGGAAGCTAAAAGGCTTGAGTTCAATGAATGTTGTTGTCAAAACTTTGATGGAGTGCCAGGACAATATGGCTATGAGTCGAGGAGCTCTACTAAACATCAAGGTTGGAAAAACCATATGAGAAGGATCGTTCGGTAAAAGAAACTTTAAACCGAAACGTTTTCGCAATATGGTAAAACGACATGTTACTAATAAACAGAATCTTTCGGATCATGGGAGGTTTATTAGGCGAACAGGGAAAGGTAGACTTAACGCTAAAGAACGCGGAGCGCATAAGTTTTGTGCTACCTGCCCATCTGGCAAAAACGCAAACGATTGTAATTGTTACTGGATTTGTGGTGACAAAAATCATTTTGCGGATAAATGCCCTCATAAGGGAAAGAGGAAGGCAGCGGTACGATTTTTGGAAGTCAACGCGGAAAGCCAAACTTCTAAATTTGAGCCAGTTTGGGGATACGAAATTGATTCGGATGATGAAGTTTATGAATTAATTTCGGACTACTCTGATGACTCAGATTCTTCAGAGGATGACTCAAAAGATATGACTTTTGATGAACAATCTTCAAATCTTCAACGCATAGGTATATTCATGCAAAAGACTAGTAGTCTTAATGAATATCCTAGGAATAAAGGTATTGGTGATGAGGACGATCTTATTACAATAAGAAATGAGGATGCAAACCCTAACTCAGTAATTAGTTCATCATCTAATTACGAGGATCACTCGGGTAACCTAGAGACTTGGGTAATTCTGAGGTTAACACCTAGAGAAGTTTTTGAAAAACACTCTAAGTGGTTATTTAAAGCTGAAGGCTTGGAAGATGTACACGAAAATCCTGTTCGTGTAGCTTTGTCTCAGTCTCGAGAAGGTGAATTGATACTCTCAGACGATGAGTGGCTACGAAAGGTTAGAAGTCTTGCTAAACGAGCAAATGGCAAGTATAATTATGTACAACTTGGTGCTGTACAAATTCGTGTACAAGGACTATTCTGTGGAGGAATGAATGTACCTGTTCAGGTTGCTTTACTGGACAGACGATGGTTTACGTTTAGCAGAGCTTTAGTTGGCGGTTTAGCTTTAGGGGATGCCTACGGGACGGTTAAACCTGGATATATGGTTAGTCTCACGGATCCAATTCTTAAACGGATTATGGATCTCCGAATTCATACTTCCGGATTAGAAGATTTGATGCCTTCTAGTGACGGAATAGCCGTGCAGTATAGGTTGATTTATCGGTTGATAAATTCTGTTAATCCTATACGAATGAACTCCAGTGCCGATACTGAGGTTCATGGCCTGGGACAGAATTCTGTAATTCTAATTCGACCTACGGTAGTTGATGCTAAGGCTCTTACGTGGCCGAAACGATGGGTTTTAGACTATTCTACGTAGCGTGGTGGAATTAAACCCAAATTGGGGAATTCAAATCCAGGAACTTGATAATGAGGTTGAGATTATTCTTCCTATGCCTAGAAACTCGGTGGTACATATACCCCCATCTTCCAAAGCTCTGATACCATTTATACCCACATAATATTTGTTATACCCAGTCTAACAAATATTATTATAATTAATTACAAAACAACCTAGTTAATTAATTGGAGAGAAAATACATAGATTCAGTTTAACAGATTAATTCATACCTGGATATCAATCGTCTTGAATAAACCTTTTTTTTCTTGTCTCGAGTGTTGATAATCCGTAAATTATACAGTTTTTATTTGATCTTTTTGTCGGATTTCAGGTACTTTCTAGTGCATTTTTACCTGAATCGGTGCTTAATTCTTTACTTTTCGTGTTTCAGGTTAAAATGGACTTTTTGAGCGAATAAAGACAAAATTGGATAGTTTTGACTCAGAATTGAGCGGATTTCAGAAGATAGGAGAGTTCCGGAGCAGGACAACGCACGATGAAGCTTGTTTCCAAGGTAGAGAGCCGAAAATCGAAGAATCGAACGAAGAGGCAAGCAGAGTGGCAATTCTGTAAATTTCAGAACTTTGGAAGGAGTTTCGCCCCGGCGAAGCAATTGTCTTCGCCGCGGCGAAATTAGGCAGAGACGATTTGGAATCTTTCATTCTTCGCCGCGGCGACAGTCAAATTAATCAGTTTTGTAAACGCACAGTTTCGCGTGTGCGTGTTTTTGGCTGGGTTTTTGGACTAAGTATAAAAGGAAAAACTTAACTTTTTGTAAAGGACTTCAGCTTTCTAGGTTTTAGCCGTTTTTTACACTTTTCTTAGAGAAAAGCTTGTAGTTTTGCGGATTATTGAAGGGAAGATTCAGATTTTTGCTAGAAGATTCATCTTTTGGGAAGATCTCTTATCTTTCATCTCAGTTTTATTATGTATAACTTGTTTATTTCTATTTTTCGTTTTTGTAGTATTAATTTAGTTATGAACTAATCTTCTATGGGTTAGGGTTTTGATTGTAGTTTGGATTTTATATGGGTTAATTACTTGATGGTTTTATTTCCATATGAATAAGTTTTGGTTGTGTGTTACTCTGATTTTAATTGCTGAATGTGATGAACATGATGAGATTGAGAAATAATTCATGTTAGGCTTCTTGGGTCTTCACCATTATAGTATTGGATGCTAGAGATAGATTCAAGAAATAATGAAATCAATTTAGGATTCTTATGCTTAATGAATTTAGAATTATTAACTTTCAATTTGTTGGGTGCGGATTGTTAATAAGACTGAATAGGAAAACATAGCCCGAGAGGGTATGTTAACATATTAGTGAATCCGATTTACAACCATCGCGCATGAATGTGAAAATAGTGTAACTCTTAGGTTTAACCCATAAAAGTCCAAACGAAGTCAAAACCCTGCCCGTTTTACTTGAATTTGATATTCTGTGTTTCATTTTGCTTTCTTAGTTAAGATTTAATTCTTTGTTTAATTTCAGCTTTGTTTCCTTTTTCATTAAAAATTGCTCCCACCAATCCAAAGAATTCGATTTCTTCAACTTGATAACAAGTAGGAAACTTAGTGATTTGCTACAGTCCTCGTGGGAACGATATCCTACCCATCACTTTATTACTTGAGCGACTAGTATACTTGCTATTTTTGCATGTTGTAGTAAACGCGCATCAAGTGTACAATTTAAAAGTAAACAAGAGATTGAGAGAATTTATCACAACTGAAAATATTATTTATTTTCTCTTGTCTAAAATATACACACGCTTCTCGTTATATAGAGAAGTTCCGGATTTCAATTGAAATTGAATCCGTAAAAAGAATTAAAACAAAACTTACAAAAGTCTAAGCTATCATACAAAGCTTTATATAATGTACAGAAGTCTTAAATAAGGCTTGACTTTACAAAAGAGAAAGTAAATATAGTTTTGACTAACAAAACCTAACAATAGCGACATTGGGGTCCACATGTCTCCTATGTGCCTTACACAAAATATATTATAGACGACTAAAACATAAAAGTTAACATCCAATGCCTCTTTAAATCTGGATCGTTGAATTCTGTCGGCAACATCCTGGATGTCCACATATTATTTTTCGCTTATTTGATACACGTCAGCGTATTACGTGTTGGACATTTCCAATTGTCCAAATTTCCATCCTCTTAGATTTGTATTAACCTTTGAAGTTATCCACTTCTATCAGGTCAATAAAATCTTTTAGAGTTTCATCTTTTTAGGCTTCCTGGTCGTGGGCTAAGACCAACTTAGAAGATCAATAGTTCCTTCCATCAAGGCCTGCTTGGTTAGATGGGCTAATTCAAACCCTTCCAGTAGTGCTCTTAACTGGGCCTGATTATGTTGAAAAAGAGTATCCTGGATCACTACATACCTGTCTAGTATTACTACCACTATTCCATTTTGGATATAGACAGTAGCTTTTGCTTTTATAAGCTCCTCTAGTTTGGATTTAACCAGTAGCAATTTTGCAATATGCAACCTGGTCCAATCCTCCTCTTCTTTCTTTTGGATTTCTTCTAGTGCATAAGAACCATTTTTACCTCACTATTTAACATAATTCGGTACCATGGTTCTCCAACAAGAAATTCCCATATTTGTACAGGCTGAACATTGTAGCTCTCTTGCAATGAGGAAGTAATCATGCAAGTGAATGTGTTGACCTGTCGATTTAATACACAGAGCATTTGTTTAACCGCATTTGACATATTCGGGTCCACCATTGCTTCCTGTACATCAGTTTGCATTGTATCGATCCATCATTTAGTCAAAAGATCTCTACAGAAACCTTTACTAAAGATTTTCCATGGAACGAACAATTCCATAGCTCCATTAGGACAAACTGCTAATCCTTGAACCAAATCCGTCAAGTCAGTCTTTCCCAATTTTACTATTAAATCATTCAAATTCTCGAGTTTGAGATCCGACATGTCAAACAAATGACATTTTCTCATTACCTCAAGTTTTTGAATTCCTGCTTCGCAGAGTAAGACAGTTCCTTTGAACTCTTCATCCTCATAGAACAGTTTATCAGCTTCCAGCCATGCTAACCTTCTTGTTAGCTTCTCTAAACACCTCTGCAGTTGTACTTCCCCTTGACTTGTCGCCATTGCGATCCTAATTTGGGTTTCTTGATTCTCCCAGAGTGTTTGACTAGCTGAAGTTAATTTTAAGCCTTCTGGAAAACTAAACTTCTCATAAATATCCGCATCAATTAACCGCTTCTTTTGTGAAGTGTGTGGAGTAACCGCGCTTGCAGCACCTGACGATGATTCCTCAAAATGTTTTATCTTTGACAGTGGACAATTACCCGTTCATGTCCTTCCTGTTTACAAGACCAGCAAATTAGTGCTTTTTTCTGAGTTTTGTCCTTCTTAGGAGTAATATCTTTTTCAGAAGTATTTCCCTTCATAGAAGTGTCACCCTTTAATCGTTGAAATTTTGGGTTCCTTCTTTCCGAAGTATCAGAATCATAGTCACGATTCTTTCCTTTAACTTGCTTTACAACAGTAACCTGCTTAGAAGAAGAAGTCACCTGCTTATCCGCAATTTTCTCCTTTTTAGCAGTAACCTTTGAAGTCGAAGTAATCGTCAAAGGGCAGTTCCTTCTCAAGTGTCCTTGTTGCTTACACTTGGAGCATGAGAAGTGATTTCCAGTTTCCTTCTTGTCCGCCATTATCTTGCAAATCTTTAGAGAAATATCTGGACAAAAAGTCAGTAACAAAGTTAGATTTACCAGAAATATATTCAAACTTGATTTTATAATCTGCAAACCAAATTTGCCATCTGATTAATCTAGATTTGTCATCCTTTAAAGACAGTTTCATAAAAGTTTTTAAATATTTGGAGTTTATCCTTAAAGTAAATTCCTGACTGATAACGAATAATCGAATCGGTCAATACATTCTTTTGCTGCTAAAACTTCCTTCTCATGAACATGATAGTTTATTTCAGTAGGAGAGAATTTTCTTGACGCATATCGAACGATTTGTTCAATATTATCAGTACCCTCAGCCTTAAGCACTCCTCCCCAATGCAAGTGAGATGCATCACTTTCTATAATGAGTCTATCCTCATCTTTCGGGAGTTTTAAAGGTTTTAACTGCTTTGTCAAGGCTTTGGTCCGCTTAACACAATTAGTGTCTTCAAGTGTCCAAGTCCAAGGCACTTTGTCACTAACCTTAAGCGTTAAGCCATAGATTACATTAGCAAGATTAGGAACATACTCGCGCATGTAATTGGCTAATCCAAGAAATTGCTATAGCATGTGCTTATCCTCCATTACATCTGGAAAATCCAGCAACTTCTTTGAGATATGTTCTTGGAGTTGGATATATCTTTCACCTATCTTAACGCCTAAGAACTTCGCTTTGTTCTTAAACCATTCTATCTTTCTTTCAGATAGAATCATTCCATTGTCAAGGAACCTTTTGCTCACCAGTCTAAGATGATTTACATGTTCTTCCTTGGTTTTACTAAAAACCAAAACATCATTAACATAGACTATACAAAAAGTTAGATAAGTCCCTAAAAACTGTATCCATTTTCCTTTGGAATATTGATGGTGCTTGCTTAAGTCCAAAAGGCAAAACCATCCATTCAGACAATCCTTCCAGACAGGTGAAAGTTGTCAAAGGAATGCTTGATTCCGCCATCCTGATCTGCCAAAATCCTGACTTAAGATCAAATTTGGAGAAGATTTTCCAAATCTAGCTTTATTCAAACAAGCGGATTTGTTTGGTCAATGGTTTTCTCATTCAACTGCCTATAGTTGATAACCATCTGTGCTTACCTCTTTCCCGCTCAGTTCTATTCATAACCATGAATGCTGGCGAAGAGTGTGGACTTTTATTGGTGCATATAAATTGCTTTTCCAGCAATTCTGGTATTTGCTTACTGAATTCCTCCTCTGCATCAGGAGTATAAGGATAGGATTTGGTCACTATCTTATCATCCTTCCTTTTTAATTCAAGCGAAGCATATATACCGTTCCTTTCCCATAACTTTAATGGTTGATCATCAAAGCATGGAGAAAGTTCCTCTTTAAAGGATTTTACAAGTTCCTCAATCCTTAAAGAGTCCTTTTGGCTCTTGTTTTCAATCTTCTAGAATTTTTCCTTATGTATGAATTTATCCGTGCTCTCAGGACATGCATCAGAGAGGTCAACCTCCTACGATATATCCCGTGCGATCCGGTTTTTATGATGACTAGGATACAATCTCTGAAAGAAAATATTACAAGCCTCAGCCACCTTTTCTGCTCCAGAAGTTTTCAACCACCATCTTTCCTTTTCCAAAATCTGGAAAACAATGTGATCTACTTCTTGCCTCAGTTTCACTGGTCTAAAACTGTTCCTAACTTTTGAAACTTCAGGCTTAGCAAGAATAGGGATTTTATGACCTCCAAGGATAATATGGTCGTTATCCTGGGTAAAAGGCCTAACTTCTGCTTGACCTCACAGAAAGCTATTTCCGAGAATAAAATCTACCTCTAAGTAATCCACTATTAGGACTTCCCTTAGAGTGAATTTCTTCTCATTTACCAGTACAACCACGTTTTCTACCACATCCGTGATCATACTTTGACCTCCATCTGCAACCGTATTTAGGATTGGTTTTTCCAATGGTTTCCAAAGCTCCTGTGGAAAGCATTGCTTCCTTGCAATACATTTGGTTGCTCCTGTGTCTACAAGAATATCCAGAGTATATTCCTCATATTCTGGAAAACACAGTTTAGCACGTATGCATGTGTCAATAGTTCCTTGAACTATTTCATGACAATGCATTTCATGACTCATCATCATTTTCGTGCTTGGAGTCTCGTCTTCATATACTGGGATTTGTACAGATTTATACCCAACTATTTTCCTGCTACTGCTACTGCTACTTCTAGCATCACTAACAGTATCATTTGTTTCCAGTATATTTTTCCTTGATATGATAGGTTGAACCTCTTTATTCCGCTCTAGAGCTATCGAGTTTCTAGGCGTAGAAAGAATAACCTCAACCTCATTATCAAGTTTCTGGATTTGAATTCTCCGATTTGGGTTTCCTCCAGTTGTGGGCTGTAGTTTATTAAAAAGTTTAAACCCTCTTAAACTAGCATGGGCTTAAGAAACGGGCTTGTCTAATCATTCGTATCTTAAGCCTTGAATCTAAAAAGAATTTATAATATACGTTATAAAAGAGAGTAACTTTGTAATGTTACATTAATTTCTATGATAATTAAAAACAATTTCTAAAATTCTTATTCCTACTTATGGATTAATATTTTATGTCTCAATAAACTACCCTAAATTAATTAGTTAGTTAACTTACCATCTTATGAACAAATTGTGATTTAAAGGTTAGTGATAAAATTAATGGCAGTATGTGTGTCAGTGTGTGTAATCACATGAAAATAGTAATGTTAATTATTGATGGCATGTGGACTGGTAACACCTTATATATTATATGATATTCTTTCATCTCTGTCTATTCAACCCATTTAGTCCACTATCCTTTTCATTTCAGTTTTTGGTTGATTTAGCGTTATTAATATTACCTGTATCCTTAATTTCCAATTATTTTTCACCTCTTTTTATATTATATTACTCAGCTGGGTCCAATTAATAGTATAAAAATGGCTAGTGAGAAGCAAATTTATTTATGAGAATAGGGTTTTTCTGTTTAGGCATTCAGGATCATTTATAACCAGTTTTATAAGCCTTGAAGAATTAGAAGATGGTAGGAAAATGCATTTAATACATCTTAACACTATATGTATATTTTGAAAATTGAGTGAAACATGATTTTAATAAAGGGTAATACAATACTTATATAATTTTTTTACACTATTTTGTAAACATCATGATGTGGTCTATGTTATAATCATATAAATTTTATTATAATATTAAAAATTTAAAATAATTAAAAAAATTATGTTAAAGGATGAAGTAAAATTACTCTTTAATAAATTATAACAACTTAACTTGATGGTAAAATGGTACGGAGCTGTGCCTCCATAGAGTACTTACTATCTTATGTCATGTGCTTATTAAATAAGCCAAACACTCCGCTGTTTGAAGAAGCTGCTTGCGCCGTTCTGTGCGGCCTGAGGTTGACAAACGCGTCCTATACTATATATAATATTCCCTTCTTTTTTAAAGAGGCTACATGTACGACTACGTGTTGGTAAATAGTAATTAATGTTGATTAGAGCTCATTGTCGGTGATATTAACTACAAACATTCAATTTTCAGCTGCCCAATCCAGTGCATTTACCCCACCACCCATTGTTTTAAACAATTTGAAGAAGTTGCTTCATTTGCTTTGCACGAAAACAGAACATGTGATGCATAGATGATAACTAATTAAGTTACGCATTTTTTCACATAAAATTATAGACGATAAAGATAAGTTGACAAATTAACCTCACAAATTTTTTCTCATAAACCCAATGTCACAACTAATAGTTAGTTTCTAATTAATTTATCAGACGAAAAAACTTATTAGAAACTAATTATCAGCTGTTACATTATGTTTATAAGAGAAAATTTATGAAATTCGTTTGTCATAAGATTACCCGATTAGAGAATAGATATAAGAAAGAGTAAACAACATTTTCCCACCCAAGGTTTGGCAAATCTGCAAGTTCCCAACCCTGGTTTCATAAATTGCAAATTCCAACTCTTAAATTAACAGATAAATCTAACAGTTAAAAGGGTAAAATGATCATTTTAAAGATGAAAATTTCAAAATAACCCTTTACTTCTCTAATTCAACCCACCGGCGATTTCAAGCTATTCCAGCCTGTTTCCAGCACAATCGACCCCTCCTAACACCACCATTACAATCCCCTCAACCCCCACATCAAAATCCCTAACCTCCTTACCTGATTGAACCCCCCAATCTTCGGCCGTTGCTTTTAGTGTTAATCGGCATTTCATCCAAATTTTGGCAAGTCCCAACATAAAAAACCACCCCCAAGACCACCAATAGCATCGCTGGCTTCCCCCCATCAAAAACCCCAACATTTTCAACTGCAATTGCCCACCGATCGCCGTTGCCTTTCCTTTAGGTTTTTGCATTTTTTTGCCTCTTTCCAGCCAAATTCCGACACCTTGCCGAGGTGAAATCGGGTGGAAAAGCTAGGGGTTTTGGTGAGGAGGATAAGGGGATGCTGATGGTGATGTCGGGGAGGTCCAATGGTGCTGGCATTAGGCCGAATTCTTGGCTTGGCCAGGATCCTCTAGGGGTTATTTGAGAGAAATTTGAGATGTAGGGGTTATTTTGATAAAAAAGTAACAACATTAATTTAAGGGTGGGAATCTGCAATTTAGGAAACCAAGGGTGGGAACTTGTAGATTCGCCAAACCTTGGGTGGGAAAATGTCGTTTACTCTATAAGAAAACACCTTGTGCTTTTTCCTGAGCCAGTTGGAGAGACGGTGAATTGTCACCCTCCAATTTAAGTTAAAGTTTTCTGCTAAAAGTTTTGGTCTAATGAAAGTTTTCTGCAAAAAGTTTATCTAACTATACTATTAGTAAAAGTAAAACATATATGTTGATGCCTGATTTTGGACACCAACGACTCGCACGTGCAAAGTGCTAAGAGAGTCTTAGAAATTACATGAGATCGATCCATGAGATTTGAATATGGTACTGAGATTATATATGTTGCAGAAACATAAATAATAAACTGACAAGAGAGGTTTTTATAGTGGTTCGGATGCTTAAAGCAAATCACACATCCACTGTTATTTTATTATTCTCTGGCTATTTCTATGATATTGCCCGTAAGGTATACAAAGATGGAGAAATACTTTATTTACAGAGAGAAATAATGAAGCTCAAATCTATGTCTAGCTCTCATTTGCCCATCCTCCTTTTTTTGTGAAGAGAGGTGCTCATTTATACACCTTTTAGATCAATGTAATGAGTACTTCTGCAAATTGTCATGACACGTGGGGACCACTCCTTAATCCTTATCTTTTTATTTTGATAAATTTGGGACAAGTGTGCAGTCTTCATCTACTCATAGACAAAACTTGAATCTACTGGGTTGGTGAAAGTCGTATCTCTTCTGTCTTGGGGCGATTTGGCAGCTCTTGGATGGCACAAAGCCTTCTTAAACTCTGATTAGTTGGTGCTGACAACAGTACAATTTTTTAGGCACAACAGAACGCCCCCCCTCTCCAGTTTTTGGAGTGCGTGATTGCACTTCAAAAACTTATGTCTTAGATTTGAATGGCTGTCGCACTATAGGCTGTAGTCTCAAATTGAAGAGCTCAAACTATGCTTAGCGTGATCAGGTGCTGAGAGTTAGGACTGTGATATGAGAGCTTGGAGCGATTCGAAGCTGAACGTGATCTGATAACTGACATGAAATGTCTAGTAGATGAATTCTTGGAGGGAGCTAACGTCAGAAACCCAAACGCACGGCTTAGAGGCCTTAAAAAGATAAGCTAATGTAATACAACCATAACTTTTGATCTGAGAGGAGTTTTTGAGCCTATAAGACATCCACAAAAACTTATTCCGAGCTCTACGTCGTGGCAATAGGGAAAGTCGATTAGGGCCATTTTCGGGGCCAAAATCCACAGTTTCTGCATGTTTCGGGGCTATTTTGAGTTTTCTACTCGTTTTTTCTAACGCTGGCAGCTAGTTGCAATCTGAGAACTAAGAATTGATCACGATCTGAGAGTTGAGAACATGACCTGAGGTTGTTTGCAATATCAGAGCTAAGAGCTGATCGCGATTTGAAAGCTAGGAGCTTATCGCGATCTAATAGGAGCTCGACCTGAGAGTCTGACGCATTCGATCTGAACAATCTAATGCACGTAATCTCAAGTAAACGAGCGAGCTTATGAGGTCAATCAGAGAGCATAAAAAGCTCGATCAGAGAGCATAAAGAGCTTGATCAGAAAGCGCGAAAGGAGTTCGATCAAAAAACGCAAAACTTGATTTGAGAACACAAGGAGTTCGATCAGAAAGCTCGAAGCTTGATCTGAGAACACAAGGAGTTTGATCAGAAAACGCAAAGCTTGATCTGAGAACACAAGGAGTTTGATCAAAAAACGCGAAGCTTGATCTGAGAACTCGAGATCAATGATCTGAGCATGCGATCAGTGATCTGGCCACGCGATCTGAAGCTAAAGATTAGCAATCTAAAGCTGAAGATCAAGACAATCTGAGCGTGCGATCAGCGATCTGACCATGCGATCAGAGAGCTAAAGGTTAGTGATTTGAAGCTGAAGATCAACGATCTGAGCGTGTGATCAGCGATCTGCCCACACGATCTAAAGCTAAAGATCAGCGATCTAAAGCTGAAGATCAAGATTATCTGAGCGTGCGATCAGCGATCTGGCCACTTGATCGGAGAGCTGAAGATTAGCAATCTGAAGTTGAAGATCAGCTATCTAAGCGTGCGATCAGGTATCTGGCCATACGATCTGAGTGTGCGATCAGCGACCTGGCTATGCGATCGGAGATCTAAAGATCAGCGATTTGAAGCTGAAGATCAAGACGATCTGAGCGTGCGATCAACGATCTGACCACGCGATTAGAGAGCTAAAGATCAGCGATATGAAGTTAAAGATCAAGACGATCTGAGCGTACGATCAGTGATCTGACCACATGATCCAAGAACTCTAATGCATGCGATCTGCGATCTGGCCACGAGATCGGAGAACTCTGACGTGTGCGATCTGTGATCTGTCCATGCGATCGAAGAGCTTTGACGCGTGCGAAAATCCAATCTAGTCACGCGATCTAAGAACTCTTATGCGTGCGATCTACGATCTGGGCACTCCATCAGGGAACTCTGATGCGTGCGATTTGGCCACAAGATCGAAGAACTCTAATGCGTGCGATCTGCGATCTGACCACGCGATCTAAGAACTCTGAAACGTGTGATCTGCAATCTGGCCATGCCATCAGGGAACTCTGATGCGTGCAATCTGCGATCTAGGCACGCCATCAGGGAACTCTTATGTGTGCGATCTGGCCACGCAATCAAAGAACTCTGATGCGTGCGATCTGCAATTTGACCACGCCATCAGGGAGCTTAGACGCAGGTTTGAGACCTACATGGGCCACCAAACTATTGATGCTTGATTTTGGACACCAACGACTCACACGTGCAAAGTGCTAAGAGAGTCTTAAAAATTACACGAGATCGATCCATGAGATTTGAATATGGTACTGTGATTATATATGTTGTAGAAACATAAATAATAGACTGACAAGATAAGTTTTTATAGTGGCTCGGATGCTTAAATCAAATCCTACATCTACTGTTATTTTATTATTCTCTGGCTATTTCTATGATATTGCTTGCAAGACATACAAAGATGGAGAAATACTTTGTTTATAAAGATAAATAATGAAGCTCAAATCTATGTCTAGCTCTCATCTGCCTAGCCTCCTCTTATTGTGAAGAGAGGTCCTCATTTATACACATTTTAGGTCAATGTAATGAGTGATTCTGCAAGTGGTCATGACACGTGAGGACCATTCCTTAATTCTTATCTTTTTATTTTGATAAAGTTGGGATAAGTGTGTGGTTCTCATCCACTCATAGACAAAACTTGAATCTATAGGGTTGTTGAAAGCCGTATCTCTCTGGTCTTGGGGCGATGTGGCAACTCCTGGATGACACAAAGCCTTTCTGAACCCTGATTAGTTGGTGCTGACATCAATGCAATTTTTTAGGCATAGCAATATACATTGTAAAACAGTACAGTTAGATAAACTTGTTAGTTAAATATACCCAATTTCTTCTGGGTTTGATGATGTTTTTATGATGGTTATGGGGGCGCATTAAAAACTTCAGCAGGGTAGTTGCTCACTGATTTCTCCGCTATAAATTCCCATACCGGCTAATATGCATATGCTTTCAAGCCACTACTATCTCGCTTATTTCTTCAACTTTGAGATTGTGGTGTAGACGTGGAGTCTCTATATACTGCTACTAACTTGCTAAAACTCTCGCTTGTGTTTTATCTTGCTTTCGCTTCAGGTATTATATTGCTTTAACTTGGATTCTCTGTTCATTTTTACTTCCAAATTACTAAATACAATCTACGTTTTCTGAGAGACTGTTATTTTTATTGTTTTTGTAGCCTAGCTAGCTAGAAATGGCAAGTGAAAAGGAACGAAATGTGGATGACAATGATCAAGTATGTCAAAGAAGGAATTTCTTGCTATCCGTCAGACTCAAATACGTTAAGACTGGTTACCACTTTTTAATCTCCAACTCTCTATATCTACTGCTTATTTTGGTCCTGTGTATTGTCTTGAGTCATCTGTCAACACTAACCATTGATGAAGTCCTTCAGCTCTGGAACAACCACGTAGTGACTATAGTCGTGTCTTGTGTTACTTGCGTTTTAATATTTATCATTTACATGATGACCCGTCCGAGAAAAGTTTACTTGGTGAACTTTGCATGTTATAAGCCTGAACCAGCACGGATGTGCAGTAAAGAACATTTCTTGAAATTATCTGCACGAACTGGGAAATATACAGAATCAAGTTTAGCTTTTAAAAAGAAAATCCTTGAGAGATCAGGGGT
Organism: Pistacia vera; assembly: GCF_008641045.1. Taxonomy (NCBI): domain Eukaryota; kingdom Viridiplantae; phylum Streptophyta; class Magnoliopsida; order Sapindales; family Anacardiaceae; genus Pistacia; species Pistacia vera. Next base: position 28,684 of record NW_022196203.1, read on the forward strand.
CGGGCAGAGGACTTACGGGCCGAAAGCCTTGATGGAGATCCCTCAAACCCAGTCTTTGGTGGAGGCTAGGAAGGAGACAGAAACTATCATATTTGGAGCAATTGACGAGCTCTTTGCAAAAACTGGAGTGAATCCTAGAGAGATAAGTATTCTGGTGGTGAATAGTAGCTTGTTTAATCCAATACCATCTTTATCAGCCATGGTAGTGAACCGCTACAAGCTGAGAGGGAATATTTTGAGCTATAATCTAGGTGGTATGGGCTGCAGTGCAGGACTTATTTCTATTGACCTCGCCAAACAACTTTTACAGGTTTATTGCTTTCTGCCATATTTATGTAAAATCTATATACCAATCAATGCAGCATGTCACATAACGTCATAACCTTTATTTTTATTTTTATTTTTTTTCTCAATAATTCTAAACCAACATGTAAATGAATTATTCGAGAGGTTCGGTTTCAATTTTTTCAAATATATATGTGCTCTTCTTTTGTTAATTCTTGTAATTAGTTAATATTATTTTCTTTTATGTTTAAGTTCGGTCGATATTTTAATAAATAAGAAAAGATGTACTATGTACCGAGAAGATGTTTGGTTTTTATTTTAAGGACTTAAATCTAACGTACAACATCATTAATTTGATTGTAATAGGTGCACCCCAACTCCTGTGCTCTAGTTATGAGCACAGAAAACATCACTAAGAACTGGTATCCTGGCAATGACCGATCGATGCTTGTCACAAACTGCTTATTTCGACTGGGTGGTGCTGCCATCCTCCTATCCAACCGATCATCGGATCGCAGTCGCTCCAAGTATCAACTACTTCACACCCTTCGCACCCACAGAGGTGCAGATGATAGATGTTATAAATGTGTCTTGCAGCAAGAGGATGAGGCCCAACAAATTGGAGTCTCACTCTCAAAAGACCTTATGGCTGTTGCCGGGGAAGCTCTTCAAACTAATATCACTAAACTTGGGCCATTAGTTCTTCCAATGTCAGAGCAACTTCTATTCGTTGCAACTGTAGTCGTTAAAAAACTTTTTAAAATGAAGATTAAGTCATACATTCCCGATTTCAAGTTGGCTTTCGAACATTTCTGTATTCATGCAGGAGGAAGAGGAGTGTTAGATGAATTAGAGAAAAGCCTTGATCTCAGTGAATGGCATATGGAGCCTTCAAGAATGACTCTTTACAGGTTTGGGAATACTTCCAGTAGTTCTTTGTGGTATGAACTGGCTTATTCTGAGGCCATGGGGAGGATGAAGAAAGGTGATCGAACGTGGCAGATTGCATTTGGTTCAGGATTCAAGTGTAACAGCGCGGTGTGGAGGGCATTGAAGACCATCAAACCAAGCAAGGAGAAAAATCCATGGATGGATGAAGTTGATATGTTTCCTGTTCTAGTACCGAAATTTGCATCAATTTCTTTCTAAATTAATTACTCTAGTTTCTTCTATCTCAGAGGGGGATAGTGTGTGCCAACTACTTTTAATATTATGTCTACTTTGTGTGTGTAAAGACCATATGGTTGAATTTGATATTTAAGTTCATGAGATATTAAATAGGGACCATGTGCAAAGTGTAGAGAGAGAAGATATCTTCAACTAAATCTATCTCACTGCTTCATGTTCAATCGTCAAACTCTTTAATGAATCTTAGGTTTTTTTGTTTTTTTTTTTAATTTAAAATTCATTTATAGATCCTACAATAGAGAAAGATATATACCTGAAATTGATATAAATTTTTTTCTGTTCAAGCACCAAAAGTTGCACAATATATAGGAGGAACTAGGAAGAGTTATGTCAGATGAACTTGAGAAAAACTTTGCACTCATTAAATGGCATGTGGTGGAGCCTCCAAGAATTAATGACTCTTTCATATTTTGGGAACACTAGTTCAAGAATGGCTCACTGTGTCCCTTTTTGTGTTTAAGACTAAATACATACATAGTCATAGTTGGTTAGAAGCAAGAAAATGTGGTCTTTGTCTTTTCTTCTGAGAGAGAAAGTCCTTATGCTTTAATTTGAAGTGCCTTTGATTAATAACATGCATAGATTAGATAAGAGTCCATGTGCTATGTTGTTTCCAAGCTATACATATATGGCATACAATTAATTACACGATTAATACTAAACTAATCTTGAACTAGATGGATTTCTTTGAACCAATATTATCATTAGTTAGTAAATTATGTACATAGTAAAACAGTACTAGTTAGATAAATTTATTATTTAAATATATCTAATTCTTTTGATTGGATTAGGGTCCTCATTTAATCTGAAATTTTTTGAAGTACTTTTAAAGATTTTATGATATATATATATGCCTAAAAAATCAAGGCTGATGTTAGCCTACGTCAGCAAGCACCAATTAGAGTTTAGGAAGACTTTGCACCATCCAGGAGCTGCCACATTGCTCCATGACAAAAAGAATATGACTATCACCAACTTAGCAGATTCAGGTTTTATCTATGAGTGATTGAGGACCACATATCTGTCCAAGCCCCAGATAATTTGAGGATATTTCCTAAGTTATCAGCCAATGGGAGGCAAAGAAGGACTTGCACGACACCTACCCACTTGTAGATTTGTAATCATTACCTTGAAGTCCTCTACTATAAATAGAGGACTCCCTCTCTCATTTTCAGGATGCTGATACTGAACTCTTATTTTGATTGTAATATTTATTTTTAGAGCAAAGATAACTTACAAGAAAGAGACTGACTTGATATTCTCTCCAAATAATCAGTTATTGTACCTCTTTTTGTTGTTTGCTATACGCGACCTCTTGTACTCTCTCATATATAAAAGAAATAGTGGACGTAAGATTTGCTTTAAGCATTCGAACCACTTTAAAAATCATATCTCTCATTTATTATTTAGTCTTTGTATCTGATTATAATAGTTCACATGTAATTTCTAAGAACAGCTAAGCACTTTGAACGTGTGAGTCGTTGGTGTCAAAATCAAGCATCAACAATTTGGCGCTAGAAGGAGGGCTTGATTTTATATCTGCTCTTCATTCAGAATCTTTGATCAATCAGTTCTACTTGTGAACAAATGGCTCGTGGTCTTGAAATCGAGCGAACTAGCACCAACAATGAGGAAATCCCCCGGGTACAAGATGTTACTTCTCTCGAAGTGCCTCCAATTCCTCAAGGTACCGTGGTGGACATCCCCTTGACCCAGTTGTGATGAATTACCTGGAGAGGTTTAATAATACTCTCCAAACGGTTAAGCTAATGTTAGATCGTTTGGATTAGGTCGTACCATCCAATTCTGACAAGGAGATACCACTTCCAAAAATGCCTGTAGGTCGCACTAAAGCATGGAAACAGGAGAAAGCTCATACCACGCATACTATAGCGCATAAAAATAAGGGAAAACATGTGGCTGATAATGGGAGGCTCGAAGGGCTAGTGAATACCAATCGTGAGGCAGGTAAAATACTTGTGGCTTTGCGATTTGAAGGTATGTCACATCATGAGTTGTGTTATGCCACATCGCATGGGCACCCCCACAAGAGTGCATGGCATATAGATTCTCGCTATCACCAGAATGATGGTTTTGACCATCACTGCGAGGGAAATACCCACCGAATGTGGATCGTTTTGACCACCGCGGAGGTCGGGATAACTCCCCCAGCCATTCAGTGCCTTCACATGGCTCTAGCCAGCATGTGTCAAGATATGCTAGAGGCTCCGACCGGGGCAAGGAAGAGTCCGATCTACGGTCTTTCCTCAATTGCAATCATGGGGAGCAAACCCATATTGCAAAAAGTAATCCTTAGGTGGCTCTGCTTCCTCAGATTAAGGAGTTATAGCGAGCTCTAGATCAGCTTAGAGCTTAGCAAAATGAGCGAGGGTAGGTCGCTGTTAGAGTCATGAAAGTGACTATATTTTGGTGATAAAAATACCCCATTTGTGATTAAATTGAAGTATATTGAGACAATTAAAGAATTTATGAATTTATTCACGAAAATCGCTTCCTAATATTTTTCTTATGAATTTAACGTGTTTGGAATGATTTTGGAAAGTATATGAGTTGATATTAGGTTGTGGTTTATGGATTAAGGGTGATTTTGTCTCATTTATGCTGTTTAGGGGGTAAAATGTCATGTTTTAAGGGGCTGATTTTGTCACTTTTCAATTTTGTATGGACTAAACTTAAATTTTTTAGTTTGTTCTATAAAACAAAATTTCAGATCGCGTGAACAGGGAGGCTGCCATCCATTACGTTTTCCGGTGACCCTTTATCTTCCACAACCGCGACCCTTCGTCTTCCATTTCCGGCGACTCTTCAGCTTTCTCGACCACAGATCACCATCATCCCTTCATCACCACCGTGAGCCAACCACCACGCCGCGACGCTTCGTCTTCCACCGTGACGTTTCGTCTTCCCGGCCAGTTTTGGCCGTTTTTCGGTGAGGTTCCAGCTCCCCAAGGGTAGATCTTCATTCCCCATAGCCGGATCTTGCATTTCCAAGCTTCAGCCGCCGCGAAAACCGCCAGAATCCGCGGTTTTGCCGTCACGACTCTTCGTCTTCCAGGCCAGATCCTGCTCATTTCCGGCGACTTCTCACCTCCCCAGGACCTGATCTGAACTCCCCATCACCAGAGCTTTCCATCGGTACCTTCGGATCCCATTTCCGCCACCGTTTTCCGGAGACCCGCCGGAAAATTAACGTTTTCCGGCGAACCGCGGCTGTTCGTATTCCGGGCTGTCCATTGGTCGTTTTCGCCCCTTTTTCGCACCATATCGCTGTCGGTTACCTCCTCTCCGCCATGGTCAGCTCCGTTTCCACCGTTTCGGCCTCCGTCATCACCACCATGAGCGGCTAAGCTCCCGGTTGTCTGTTACGGCATAGGCGAGATCGGGATTGACTCCACGACTCTCCTCATCAGCTCTCGACTAGTTGGATGAGCCCGATTATAGGACATTTGGTAGTATTGTGCTTCGGATTATATTTGTTTTCGTTTCATGATTGATTTCGATACTTTAATATGATTTGGGCATAACTTGTGATGAATATTGTTGTCCATTGTGATTTAATGTTTTCATAGAACTTGCTGAATGATAAACCTTGGTTTGGAATAATTAAATGATGAATATTGCTTACATTACTTCGCATCGATTGTAATTGAGTTGTGTTTGGATTTAATTTAATTTCTACTATTGTTGCGTTTATTGTGAAGTTGGTTGATTGGATATTACGTGTTGACAGATTGTATTTGTTAATCGCGTACCAACTAGTGGTATTGCCTTGTAGCGTTTATCGACGTTCAATGATAGTCTTTAACCAATCGAACTTGAGTGATCGGGTGAGACAGGATAGATTATACCTAGAGTGTCGGGAAACCATTTCATTGATTTACCTTGCCTTGTAGGTTTAGGGGATCGTAGAGGGTGGAGAAGAATTGTGTGAGTCGGTCTCGTGTCGAACCAAAACCGTAACGGCAACATTTTTATTATAAAGTTTTTATTAGTTTTAATTGCACTATTTCATTATTTGCATTTAGTCTATTTAGTTTCATTAATCCATTGCCAATTTCATTTTCGCTACTTAAAATACATTAGGTTGTTAGTCTTGCTCCCTGTGGATTCGATCCTGCTTACCGCTACTACAGTATTTAGGTTTAATTTTTAGACTGTGACGATTGGTCTAACAGTCGCTGAGGTGTCTCCTTTTTCTCCAGCAGTTTTGACTGCTCCTCTCTTGTTAAGATTTAGAATGCCTGATATGTGAGCATTCGATGGGAATTCTGATCCGCATGATCATCTCTATAAGTTTAACGACCTCATAGAGCTTCACCAAGTTTCCAACTTGGTGATATGTCGCTTCTTAGTAATGACTCTAACTGCCTATGCTAAGCGTTGGTTTAGATCGCTTCCGCCAAGACCTATCAACTCATGGCAGCAGATGGGTTTGTTTGTTGTTTTTGAGGCACTTCCAGGCTAATAGGAAGTTCTCAATGCCATTGAGCTATTTGAGCAATATAAGGCAGGAGATGAATGAATCCCCCCAGTCCTATATCGATAGGTTTCACAGGAAGCTGAACAAGGTGGCTAATACACTCGAAGATTCAGTTAGAACTCTTATTATTGTGGGAGTTCGCCTGTGGAAGAAACTACAATCCGAGGATGATATTTCCCTCACCCTCTTCTACAACCTCACTGAGAAATATCTTAGAATTGAAAATTCAATGATTGCTTTGAATCGCCACGACCCCGGTCCTTCGACCAGCGCTCCCAATCGGAGGGAGGAACATCAGGGAAAGAGTAGTAGATGGCCTGATCGTAAATGGGCTAATGACGATTAGAGAAAGGGATAGAAACAATGGTTTGAGCCTAAGAAATCTTATGCCCAAGCTCGTCGCGGTCGCGACAAGAATCAATATACTCCATTGAATGCATCGATATTAGCTATTCTGGATAAATCAGAAGAAGCTAATCTACTCCCATTCAGGAGAAGGATAAAGAGAACGATGAGAAGAAGCGTCGTGGTCGCAAGGGTCTCCATTTTGTTGGGATTATATTTGGAGGACCGCACCTTGAGGGGAATTCTCGAGGTGCTCAGGAGAAGTACACTTGAGAAGCTTTCCATGACCTCATGAGTGTGCTAAACACGGCGTAGCGACCTACTAAGGTGCACAGGGAGGAGAAGATCACCTTCTCAGAGAAAGACACGGTACGGTTGCATACCTTCATAAAGATGCACTCGTTATCGTGGCTGAAATAGGTTGGTGCGAAGTCCACAGAATGTTGGTGGATAATGGGAGCATCATGAACATCCTATTTCAGCGGGCATTTGAGGAAATGCAACTAAAAGAGGCAGATCTAAAGCCTGCCTCTATCCTCCTCTTTGGTTTTACAGGGATCATTTGATTCCCAAGGGAATGACTACAATTCCTGTCACTTTGGTTGAGACCCACGAAGTGACCAAGATGACAAAATTTCTAGTGGTAGACTGTTCGTCTGCTTTCAATCGCATATTGAGACGACTTTTACTTTAGAACTTCAAAGTTGTCACCTTCTATTATCTGAAGATGAAATTTTCCACTCCGACGGGGTATGGGGAGGTTAAAAGGTCTTAGTGTAAATCTCGCGACTACTATATAAGAGCAGTGCAGATGACATGCAAAGGGAAAGGGAAGCCAGTGGGCATTCTCGAGCAAGCTATAATGATCAACAAGATCAAACCACAGCCAGGTCCAATAGAAGACAACATAGATCCTTGTGTTCAGGAGGAGTATTCCTATAGTGGGCCTGTTGAGACTCTATCTGAGGTATCAATCAACCAGAATGACTTGACTCGTGTATTGAGAATTAGAAGCAATCTCAGCACTTAGCTCGCTACCGATCTAACGAGCTTCCTCAAACAGAATATAAATGTTTTTGCATGGACTCATGCTGACATGATCAGGATCAGCCCGAATGTAATATGTCATGCACTCAACATTAACAGTGAGGTCAAGCCAATTCACTAGAAAAGAAGAGTCATGGACCCAGAGCGTTATGCTGCTCTTAAGGTTGAGATTGATAAGCTCTTCTCAATCGGTTCATTCGGGAGGCTCATTACCCGAGTTAGGTCGCCAATCCTATTTTGGTGAAGAAACCCAATGGCAAATGACGAACCCGTGTTGATTTCACGGATGTCAATAAAGCTTGTCCGAAGGACAATTTCCCTTTGCCTAGAATCGATCAGCTCGTCGATGACACTTCAGGGCATGAGCTGTTAAGCTTCATGGATGCCTACTCAGGGTATAATCAGATCTTGATGTACATGCTCAATGAGGAGCATACCTCATTTATTATAGATCAAGGACTGTACCACCATAAAGTCATGCCCTTCGATCTAAAAAACACTTGGGCGACCTACCAGTGTTTGGTTAATCGTATGTTTTTTTAGCAGATCGGGAAGTCAATAGAAGTCTATGTTGATGACATGTTGGTCAAGTCGCATGACGCTTCAGATCACATAGCTAACCTTGTGGAAATGTTCAATATACTCTGAAGGTATATAATGAAACTTAATCCTCTTAGGTGTTCATTCGGAGTATCGTCAGGAAAATTCTTGGAATATATGGTTAACCATCGGAGAATTGAAGTCAATCTCAAGAAGATCCAAGCTCTCCTAGATATGAAAAGTCTCGCTAATTGAAAGCAAGTTCAGAGCTTGAATAGGAGAATAACAGCTCTCAATTGCTTCATATCAAGAGCAATAGATCGTTGTTTGCTGTTCTTCAATATACTTAAGGCCAACAAGAGATTTGAATGGACTTCAGAGTGTGAGGAAGCCTTCCAGAGCATAAAAGAGCATCTCAGAAAGCCATCTTTTCTGTCCAAGCTTCTTCCCAAGGAAATCTTATTTCTCTACCTATTCGTCTCTTAGTATGCGATCAACGTAGCTCTCATTCAGGAAGAGGGCAGAATTTAGTGGCTAGTGTATTGTACGAGCAAACAACTGCTAGACACCGAGACTCAGTATCCAAAGATAGAGCGATTAGCATATGCCCTGCTGATCGCTTCCAGGAAGCTGCGACCTTACTTCCATGCCCACACCATCCATGTTTTAACCAACTATCGATTCAAGTAGGTCTTTTAGAAGCTAGAGGCTTTGAGTAAGTTGCTTAAGTGGGCCATGGAACTGAGTTAATTCAATCTGCATTACAGACCAAAAACAACAATTAAAGGGTAGGCTATTACCTACTATATTTTAGAGTTCTCTCATCAGCCAGCTCGGGAATCCGAATAGCCAGCCAGTAAGTTGTCTAAGAAACTATTCAAAACTTGTCAACTAAGAGTCTTTACGTTGATGGATCTTCGAACAGGAGAGAGCCAGAGTTGGTCTTCTGCTCATCAGCCTTGAGGGAACCCGTATTTGTGGAGCCTTTAAGTTTAGATTCAAAGCTATGAATAATGAGATAAATATGAGACGCTATTTGCTGGTCTACGACTAGCAAGAGAAATGGGATCATATATGATCAACATTAATAGTAACTCCCAACTGGTTATCAATCAAATTCTGGGAAAGTATCAAGCCAAATAAGAGAATATGATCAGTTACTTGAAGAAAGCCAAGGCTGCACTCAAGCCCTTCAAGCACTATACGATCAGGCAAATCCCGAGAAATAGTAATTATATCGCAGATGCTTTGGTAAAGATAGTCTCATCGCTGGACTCCGATGCTCTAGACAGTATTCCAATCAAGTATATTGAAGCTTCTAGCATCAACTCACCTGATCAAGTCGTTGTCGCAACTGAATCCGTTTCTTGGATGACTCCAATTATTCAATATCTCAGAGATGAGGTTCTTTTAAACAGCAAGACTGAGGCAAGACTCCTGCAAACTAAAGCTGCTTGTTACACTCTCATCGAAGATCAGTTGTATAAATGAGGGTTTAGCACTCATCTCCTCCGATGTGTAATAGATGATGAGGCAGACTATATCATGAGATACATGAAGAGATTTGTGGTAATCACACTGTTGCATGATCTCTCGTCAATAAAATTATCCGTCAGGGATATTATTGGCCTCTACTTCATGAAGATGCCTTTAACTTTATGAAAAAGTGTGATAAGTGCTAGAGATTCGCGAACATCCCGCAAGCTCCTTCCTACCAGTTAACGATGATGACCAATTCTTGGTCATTCTCTATGTGGGGAATTGATCTCATCGCACCCATGCTAGCCGGTAAAAGTGTCGTCAAATATGCAGTGGTTGCAGTGGATTATTTCACTAAGTGGGTCGAAGTAGAGCATTTAGCCGCGATCACTACAAAGAAGCTCAAAGACTTCATCTTCAAGAACATAGTGTACCGTTATGAGATTCCTCACATGCTCATCTCTGATAACGGGAAACAATTTGATAATGATGAATTCAAGCAATTTTGTAAAGAGCTGGGGGTTCATAAGAAATTCGCCTCAGTAGCAAGACTGCAAGCTAATGGTCAAGTTAAAGTTGTCAACAAGACTATCAAGCACACATTGAAGGCCAAGCTTGGCACAGCCAAGGGCAATTGGGCCGATGATCTCCCAAAAGTTCTATGGGCATATAGAAACACTCCGAGAACCTCTACTTCGGAAACACCATTCTCGCTAGCGTATGGCTGCGAGACAATGATCCCACTAGAGGTAGGAGCTGGTTCACTTCGAAGAAAGTCCTACAATGAAACTGACAATGAAGCACTTTTACATGTAAGTTTGGACTTAGTTGAAAAACATTACAACAAGGCTAGGTTAAGGATAGCTTCATACTAGTAGTGGGCAAAAAGATTCTTTGACTCTACAGTCAAGAAAAAAGACTTCCAGGTTGGTGACCTCGTGTTAAATGAAGTCCTTCTTGGTACAAGAGAACCAAGTGCAGAGGTATTGGGACCTAACTGGGAAGGCCCATATCGTGTCGCTTAGGTGATATGACCTGGAACGTATCACCTCAAAAGGCTTTATGGTTCTAAAGTGCCGCGAGCTTGGAATGCTGAGCATCTTTACCCTTATTATCAGTAATTCTGAACTCGTTTATAGCTTGATCATTTTTTACTTGTAAAGTTTTTATTGTTGTAAATACTATGAATAAGATTATTCCAATTCTTCTTAAAGAATTACTTGTAATCTCAAGTTTTTAATAATCTTGTTATTTATAACATTTTACAAGTTCTATGATCAGATATGCTATATTTGTTTTGTGAAGTATTTGAGTTATAAAAGTGCTATCACAAGTAGTCAAAAGTTCCTTTTATATATGTGAAAAGTATTTACAAGGGACGACCAAAAGCTACATAAAAAAAAAAGAATAAGCACAAAAGACTTTATTCGAGCAGAGAAGAGAACGATCACTATGAACACACCACGTGAAATTCCTTCAGATGCTTATGAGGATCTTCATGCTCAAGACCACGAAAAGTTGGGAGCAAATGGATCAATCTAGATTTTAACTCAAAACCTACTTCCAAAGTTGGATATGTAATGCAAAGTGGCTGTTGATTTACATTTGGTGCAGCCAATTCCCTTAAAGTTCTCTCTTGATTGGCCATTGTTTCTTCTATTTCAGAGTCACTAGATGAATCAACCAAGTCAGGTAATAAATTAAATCCGGGGGATGAGGATGAAGATGCTTGTTTGTCACGCAATTTAGCTTCCTTCCTCAACTTCCGAGCCGTCTTCTCAATCTTAGGATGGTATTGGAGTTCACCTGCACGAGATGAACAAAGCATTAAAATAAATCTAATTAACACCAATCCCTGGCAACGGCGCCAAAAATTTGGTGGGTGTCGAATCCAACAAATAATAAAATTCTCACTCTCAAAAAAATACAAATTGTAATAGTGATGAGCAAGGTCGTATCCACAGAGATTGGGTAAATTTATTTTAATGAAAATTAAAGCAAAGAAAAGGGGGGTTTTGAAATTTTGAAGTGAAATAAAAAGGAAGCAATTATAATTAGCTAAAAATTAAGGAGAAATCAATATTAGGCAAATATCCAACCAAAGGTATAATTACATAATTGGTTCAGAGAATTGATCACAGATACAAGGATAAAATCTTCTATTCTTCACTAAATTGGTCATGGTTATTAACAAGCTCTAACAACATATCTCTCCTTACTTTCTCGATAACCAAAACAAGCTCTTTGATTACTTCCCTTGTTAATAAACAACCCTAAAAAAGCTCTTAGGATTTAATCTATCGACAACATTAATAATTAGAGAGACTGACAATTCTAGCCAACAAATACACAAGTCGATTCATTTAGACTAGATTATATATCTTCATAACATAAATCGAAAATCTCTCTATAGTCAACTATGTTATTTTACACTAATATTAGAACATTTAAACAATTACGGATTTAAAGTTCTAAATGACAATTTATTAACTTGATAATTGAACAACGGGCCCTTTGCATCAATCAATCAAGACAATAATTTTTAATAAATATAGAAGATATACAAATAGTGAAGAAATAAAAGAACACTGAAAATTATTTAGATCTCACAATTCTTGAAGAACCAAAACTTCAATTATCCTTCAGCTGGAAGAAAAGTATTTAGCTACTCATAATTAAAAGAACGCCTAAAGAAAAGAGAAGAGGCCTTTTTCTTGTGAATAATCTCCCTATTTATAATAGTTACTCCATCTAATAATAGTTACCCTATCTAGATAAGGAAGCAAATCCCACCTTAATAGAGAGTCTTGGCAAATCCTAGAGATAAGAATGGATAACTAAATCTTTCCAACTGTCATACGTATCCTTTTTTTTCAACAGATTCGTAACCCTAGGTCAAAACCTCGGATCCAGTAAGGAGTGCCCACGTTTTATCTGTTGACTGCTTCTGTGAACATTCTGGGAAAATAGGACGTGCCCACGCTTTTAGCAAAAACCGCTTCTAGAATGTATATCTTTTTGAGCTCCGATTTTTCCTCTCCAAATCTCTTGATTTTGAATTCAATTTGATTTAACTCCTCAATCTACTCCACAAAATACGAAACATAATCAAAATCCAAGATTTAAGCATTTAAAACCATTAAAATATGAGGAAATATAACAAATATACAGATATTATGAATTCTTATCACTGATAAACTGCTAAGAGTTCATGGACCTATTTGAAGTGGATCATTCGTACCACAAAAGCCCATGTATGAACAAGAATAAAATTTATTTCCTACCTAGCTATTTTAGGTTGGGGATAGGTCCTTGCCGGGAAGTTAGACCAAAACATAAAAATCCTCGGTCATTTTTTAAAGGCCGAATGACACATACCCAAGGTTTGCTGTAACGACAAAGTGGTACCCAAAAAGTTTTGAAACGAAAAATAGGTACCTTTTGTCATGTGCTGTTAGTAATTTTCGTTTGGTAATAGTGAAAAGACTAGAATGCCCTTGAAAGTTTGATATTTTAGTTTTTTGTAAATTTAAAAATTTCTAAAAAACCCCCTAGTTTTGCTAATTTAACTAAACACCCCCATATATAAAAATTTTGTAAAATCACAAAAACACCCCCATATAGAAAAATTTTGTAAAATCGCAAAAACAACCCTATATATAAATATTTTGTAAAATCATAAAAACACCCCCACCACTCGCAATGCCAGATTCCAGCCACCACCGTCAGAATCTGGCCTAAAAATTGCTTTACGACACAGACCCATCGGGTCTGCGTCGTAACTCGTTGATCTGGCCGTCAAGGCCGCAAAACTCTCGATGGCCAGATCTGGCTGTCGAGGCCACAAAACTCTCGACGGCCAAATCTATTTTCGGCCAGATCCGGGGCACAAATCCGATGGGTCTGTGTCGTAACACAATTTGCCGGCCAGATTTCGGCGATGGTACTGCAGGTGGTGGGGGTGTTTTTGTGATTTTACAAAAAAATTTATATGTTGGGCTGTTTAGTTAAATTAGCAAACCTAGGGGGTTTTTTAGAAATTTTTAAATTTATAAAAAACTCAAATATCAAACTTTCAAAGGCATTCTAGTCTTTTCACTATTATCAAACGGAAATCACTAACAGCACATGATGGAAGGTACTTATTTATTGTTTCAAAATCTTTTGGGTACCGTTTTGTCGTTATGGCAAATCTTGGGTATGTGTAAATCGTTCGGCCTTTTTTAAATGATAAAAGTACCCTTGGAAGTACACAATCCAGTTTTATATATTGTACACAGATAGGAATAATTTTCATACAGATGTGACTTAATTGTGTTGTGCAAAAAATTAGCATTTCGTTGGATGAATATGTTTGACCAGTTCTTTGTTCAAAATTTAAGACCAATAGCTCTTGGCTGTTAATGTCAAATACGCGTAACGCGTGAATCAGCGTGGAAAGAAATTCCATATTAAATAATGAAATTTTATGTGTCGGACTCGAATGGTTCAATTTCACCTAACAAAGGTAAATGTGGTGAAATTTGAAAAGTCAGTCTGCGGCTTATTGCTCACGAATTCAGAACGCCTGGGAGAATGACGCATTTATCTTTAATTTTAGCATTTATGGTTTACCTAAATAATTAATTATCTTGTCATTTATAAATATAAAAGAATAGATTGTTAGTTAATAGCTGTAAAGAGTGATTGAAGAAGTAACAGTAACACTCACCACAAGACAAGAGAAAAAAAAAAAAAAAAAATCTATATCGTAAAAGTCAATTGTTCACACCAAGCAAATATACATTTAGAATGGCAAATATCCGATTGAGATTCGATCTCAATGAAAGGGGGTCCCATGCAAAGGTAATGCTTTGTTTCAAATTTCAACCTTTGTTTTCACACTAGCAAAACTAAAACCTATCTTTAATCTCTATACATATCATGTGGACACATGCAAAATTAAATACTTAGGCTTTGTTTGGCTCACATTTGGGAATACTACTATTAGTATTCAATATTATTCAACTTTTTTTAAACTCTCCAAATTTGTTAATTTAATTAAACACCCCTAAATATTTTTTTAGAAATTACAAAAAAACCCCACCAACCCATATTTACCAGATTCCGGCCACCACCATTGGAAAATGGCCAGAATCTGGTATAATGGCGCACTACCGGCTGAATCTGGTTGGTAGTGTGCCGATCTAGCCTTTTTCGGCCAGATCCACGATGGATTTGGCTGGAAAATGCCAGATCTTTGGCTGTAGTCAGTCATCAACGACGGCCAACACATGGTCGTCGTTGACCATCAACGACGGTCGTATCTTTGGCCGCGTTGACGATCAAATACGACCAGATCTGGCCGTCAATGGCCAGATCTAGCCGTAGATCTGGCCGGAAAAAGGCCATATCGACACATGACCGGCTAGACCCAGCCGGTCATGCGCCGATACGATGACTCCGACCCCCCTCGGTGGTGGTGGCCGGCTGTCCATATTTAATGGGTGGGTTGGGGGTGTTTTTGTTAACTTTTAATGTTTTATTATAGGGGTTTTTAGTAAATAAACAAACATAGGGGGTGTTTAGTAAATAAACAAATATAGAGGGCATTTTTATTTATTTTCAAATCCTACATCGTAATACCCGCCCAATTCAACTTTTTTTAACTTTTTTCCAAAAACTTTTCTAAAAGTGTAAAAAAGTGAACCAAATGGAGCCTAAATATATGATCATAAATTTAAATTTATTACAATTTAACGGATATGAGATGGATTCCAATCTCTGCGTGTGCGGAGGATTACCTCCCCTCGGATATTGGCTCCTTTAAGTTTTGGTTATGTTTTAATTCTCTGTTTAATATGTTATGTTTTATTTTATGTTTAATATTTGGGTACCAGTGGACAGTCATGTCTTTTGGACTTAAAGTTGCTCATTCCCTGTTTCAGAAAGCCATGACGAAGATTTTTGCTCCCCTTCTGCATACATGTCTCATTTATATCGATGATATTCTTCTCTTTTCGAAAGATGAGGAATCTCATATACGTCTTCTTCGTGACTTTGCTGATATCATCTAAGACGAAGATTTGAAAAAGGCTCTATAAGGACTTACAATGGGAGGGTCTGGATAGTGTTTTGGATTTTTTGATTTTCTGGAATATAGATATTTCATACAAACTGTCTACCTTAGAAGAAGATCTAGATAAGTTAGTATTTATGGGAGCAGTAAACATAGATAAAACTGAAGAGGATTCAACCATAAATTTGTGTAAAAAAATTAGAGTAAACAACATATTCCCACCCAAGGTTTGACAAAATCCCCAATTGGCACCCCTGGTTCCATTTATTACAGATTCTTACCTTTAAAATAACACTGTTAGCAATTTTTAGGTTACAGAGGGTGCTATTACCATAATACCCTTGACAAATAAATTAATAAATTAGTTTTAACCCCTAAATTACTAAAATTATAAAATTAATCATCTTATTTTCAAATTACTTCAATAATACCCTTGGTGACTATTAGTAAGTGACCGTCTTTGTGCAACGGAAAAGCGTATTTTAGAACGAAAAAGATAGCTTACACATCCCAAAATCCGAGCACAAATTATACTGTTTACATGCATAAACTTAAAACGTATAAAAACAAATCTGCATAAAATAAACAATCCATACAAGGATCAAGAACACTTACGCACGTTTGGAGGCTCCTCCAAATATCTTTAGATATGATTTCAGTACTTGATTCAACGTAGAAACACACTCACGCTGTCCACATGAAGACAATCCGTAGAACCCTTGATTATTTTGCTAGAATAAGCAAGTGCTTCAAGAATCAAGGAAGATCAAGAGAAAAAGGATTTTTTCTTTTGCAATAAAGAGTGAAAACGTGAGAGAGAGTTTTTGGGTGGCTACGGTTTTTTTTTTTTTTTTTGTAAAGTTTTCTTTTGTTTTAATTTAAGTTGCACTTATATAGTGCAACTAACCATTAAGGAATAGCCACGGACACCAACACAAACTCACCATTGCAACCAAAAACCCTATAATTAAATTAATTAATTATTATTATTAAAATCAATTAATATATATATTTATATATATATATTAACATTTAATTAATAATAATTCATTTAAATATACATATTAATATATTTTCAAATATAATCTCACTAATTTTAATATTGATATTAAAATTAAACATAGACAACAACCTCAGCAAATTTAATTGCATTGTGAGATTACTAAAATACTCTTTTGTCCCAAAAGACGAAAATACCCCTCTCATAGAATGATTCTTAAATTGTCTTTTAAGTGTGTGACATGTAGGCTCTTCATCATATCGGCAGTGAGTACTATCGCGATTAACTCCAATTAATCGTCTTACTATACACAGATCAAGATTGGCCCCTAACAAGGCATCATAGCCACCCAATAGATTCGGATTCAGCGAAATTGCAGCCTATCAACGGTATGATTACCGTGCAATCAAATCCTTTCATCATCCGTTATCTCATCGAGGTTGAGGTACATAAATAGTGTCAACTAACCTCAGATATCCTCGACATTTTTTGTATTCAGTTATTGGACCAATGACAGGAATATTAAATTGGATTAAGCAACAACTCAATCCCACCGTGACCACAGATTTAGTGTCATTGCCATTTACTAAATTACCCAGTGAGATAACTTCTCCCATTCCTGGGAGTGATGAATCCTTTGTCGATCTACCATAGTCTCGATACACTTCTCAATGTAACCAATCACTACTATATTGATAGCTCTGAATAGAACTATGTTGGGCTAGTGTCAAACTGCACCAATTAGTGCACAAGGCACTCCGATAATCTCAAGTCTAAGGATCACATGCACCACCATCCGTTAGAGAAATTATCCCATAGATACTAGGGTTACCATCCATATGGAATCTTCTAGTGGGTTTGTCTAGTGAACTTGCCTATAACAAGCACCCATGTGTTGCACTAGGTTGTTGGCAAACAACCTTGACAAGTTAGATCAGTCACTGTCTTTCAACAGGGTCGTTCAACACTATGATAGTTTTACCGTATTATCTGTGTCCTTGATTAGAATAATACTAGGGCTACCGACATTTCTAGAGTGGCCACCATATGTGATCATAAGGTTTTCACTATCAAGATTTAAAACATTTGATAGAATCGTCACGATTCTACCATCCTAAGGACATATATCATTACATATAACTATAATTTACATGATATAGAAGAATATGATTTTTATTGATAAATAAACATTATTACAGAGTCAATTTTACAATAATTGATTGGCTCTAGGGCACCTACTCTAACAGTGATTGCGCACCTTCTCGGTTTTTGCCAGATCTGGGTTGTTTCCGACGGCGTTGAACCCCTTGGTCACTTCCATCACCTTCCCCATCGTTCGTCGTCTAAAACCCCTCTGATTCCCGACTCATTGGCCCCTCCGATCGTCGACGCCGTAAGACTTAGGGTTTCGTGTTCTTCGTTGGATTCCAGTCGATCTCGGCGACGTTTGATATAGGGGAGGATGAGGGTTCGAATGGTGGTGACCAAGGTGATTTTGGGTGGAAGAATCACCGGAAAAGGGCAAAAACGTTGAGGGCGATGTTGGCTAACGTGCGTCGAAGCATTGTTAGGGGCGGCGATCTGCTAATGTGCGTCTCCTCCTGCAAAATGACCAATTTACCCCTTAATCGTTATATCCAACAATTTTTCGTCACTTTAAGGGTGAGAATCTAGAGTAAATGGAATCAGAGGTATTAACTTTGGATTTTGTCAAACCTTGGGTGGGAATATGTCGTTTACTCAAAAAATTAAGTTAAAAGATTTCATACCCATATTTAAATAAAACGTTACGTATTTTATTTAATAAATAGATTACAAATCTTTAACATTGTTGTGACCAATGCATTGAATAAAAAAGAGTCAAGGCTTATTTTATTTTCTTCGCTTTTTTAACTTTTTGACTGACGTGTGGACCACTCTTTTTTCAACTTTTTAACTCACAGAGATTAAATAAAAACCAGGAAAGTGCAAAGAAACAACCACTCACCGACCGTAATTCCTATATGTACTCTATATCGGATTTCGGATATGTATCTGAAATCGAGTTCACCTCACTTACCCTAATTCCTTTATATACACCGAAGGATTGCTCAAATTTTATAGCTAAAAAACTTACATATTTATTTAATTAGGCTCATTTGTAAGGAAAGAGATGGAAGCAATATTAATTGCATCTGATCCTGATCTTTATTTTCTAGTAAGTATTTGTTTTCTCATTCATGTTCAATCCATTTCAATCTCCACTTCTCCACAGAATTTTCTATCTCTGATGTCTCTATAATTTATGTAGATGGGAAAGATAAAAATAAGTGAGGGAATGAAGCGTTTGCAAGATTTAGTACAATGGTACAAGAACAACTTGATCCCAGAAAGGACTGGAAGGGTTAATGAAATCATGGCCTACCTTCAATCTCTTCAACGACAAAGACAGGTAACGTTATATGGTTTGTAATTATTAATAACTGGATCTTCTTATCATCACAATAAGAAGTCTTTGCATTTCTTATTACAAAACCAGCTTATGTGAGTTTTGGTAAGAAAAATTGGGAGGTTTTCAGTCTGTTTGGTTTATTCTTGGGAATACTATTATTAGTATTAGTATTCCCAATAATGTTAAATAGTAAAAATGACTTATTCTCAAAATATTATTTTATATTATTCAATGTCTTTTAAACCTTCTAAATTTGTTAATTTAACTAAATATCCCCAAATATTTTTTTTAGAAATTGTAAAAACACTCTGATCACCCTTCGATGATGGTGGCTGGCTGTCCGTATTTAATGGGTGGGTTAGGGGTGTTTTTATTAACTTTTAATATTTTATTATAGGGGTGTTTAGTAAATAAACAAATATAAGGGGTATTTATATTAATTTTTAAATCTTACATCTTAATACTCGCCCAATTTGACTTTTTTTAAAATATTATTCTAAAACTATCATAATAAATTTAATAATGAACCAAACGGACCCTTTGGTTTTCTAATTCAAGCACACTTCTTCCAAATATTAGCATTTGGGTCCTTAGAAATAGAAGGGGTGTGCAAAAGAACCGGCCGGAACCGGAACCGGTGGGCACCCGTCCCATGGTCTGGTTCTGGTTCCTATCCAGTTTTGAAGTGAAAATACATTCTTTCCGGCGAAGGTATTCATTGTATTCCTTTAACTTATGAGTTGTTTTGCACTGTTGTTGTAGCATTAGTGTTAATTGGAGAATGCTTGATTAACCCAACTCAGATTCTCTTCCTCTTCTTCTTCTTGTTCGGCCCAATCTGAGGTCTGAGCCACGAGTGAGATTATGTGTAACTGTAAAGAAGAGAACTTGTTGTGGTTTTGGAGAGAGGCCCGTAAGGAAAAGCAGCTGACAAAGAGAGGTTTATGGATTTTTAGAGGAAAGTGAGAGAAATGGGTTATGGGGTTTAGTGAAAAGGGTCGTCGGTAGAGAAGTCACATAGGATTTACCGATCTAGCCATTGGGAAATGCTTTGAAAGAGAAGTGGCCGAAGAACAAGACATGGTCTTCTCTCTTGTTTCTTCAGACTGAGAGAGAGAGAGAGAGAGAGACTAATCGAGAAGTCATAACCGATAAGATGTCGTTTTGTATGTATTTGAAAACAAATTTAATATTAAATTACAACTTCTTTTTTTAATTTATAAATCAAATTTCCCTTCTTTTTAATCTTCTCAATTAACTCATTCATCGCTAGAAAATATCTTTTAATTATGCGATTACGATTTAAGCTGCTTAACTGCTTTTGAATTTTGATGTTGGTGATTACTATTGCCATTAGCTAGCTCCTTAATTTACATGGGTCAATTACTATAGCCATAGCCATGGCAATTAAATTAAAGGAGCCACCTTATCTAAACACTCTAGCTTATTGACGCAATTATTTTTATATATACGGATAGCATGTGCACCAAGCCACCAAGCATCTAATTAAATTCATAACACAGAAATAATTATCATACTCTATTCAAGACTTAGGATCATCAATAAGATTTAATAATTACCTCCAGGGGCGGACCCAGGCCCTTTGAGGGTAGGCCTAGGCCTGCCCTCAACTTTTAAAAAAAAATTGAGAAGTTTTTTCAAAAGGTAAAAAAAAATGAAAAAAAAGTTAGGTTTTGCCTTTTTTATATTCAAGTTTTTCTTTCCCAATTCCCAATTTCCCTTCCCTTTTACATGCGTATCTGGATTTGAAGTGATTGTAATCCATATTTTTGTAAACCTTTGTATATTTTACTTTTATTAGAGTTGTGATTGAATTCTAAATTTATATAGAATATTTTTGGTGAATTTGTGGTTATTGTAAATGATAATCCTATTTTTTCCTATGATTTTGTATTGAATTTCGATAGGATTTAGGATACTTCTCATACAAATTGGGCCATAATTGCTACCTAATTCTATTAATTTGTCTTTGTAGGCCTAAATGATGATTTTGAGTATAGATGACAATTTTGAGCGTAAATTACGTAACTTGAGCTTGGAAACTCAGAATGACCTGATTTTAGAAGCTTTGGAAAGCTAAGAAGCAGAGCTACAACTTTCATGTTTTGGGTTTTTCCTAATTCTGACTGGACAAGGGTGAAAACTTGGCTTGAAGTCGTGAATAGTACATTGGAAACCGAAGGAAAACGTCTTTAGATGTGCTTCAGTATTTCTTCCATAACTTGAGCTGTAGACCTCGGATTGTTCTTATTCATGAACGAGTAGAAACATAATTTAAAGGGCTACAATTCATATGTTTAACACTTTTCCATATTAAGACTCTTTCATGCTCAAATTTGGCTCGAAAGATTCTCTCCGCGGCAAGGAAAAAGCTTCGCTGCGGCGAAACTGCGTCAGATGTGAAAAATAAAACGACGCGTTTTGGCTTGCTAGGGCTTGGTCCTTAAGTGAAAGAGGTATAAATTAGCACAAAAACGAAAGAAAAAGGGCCTTGGTTCGTTATTTGGAAGGCAGCTTTTGGAAGGAGAAGATTATTGAAGATTTGGGTTTCAAATTAGAGAAGATTTCTCCATCTTTTGCTTTTTTTCAATGATGAATCTTGATTCAGTTTGATTTTGTTATTTTATTTTGTTTTTTAGTATGAACTGAGTTGTTTAGCTGAGGTTTGATGTAACCTTGATACAATGATTCAAATTTATATGAATTGATTTACTTTGAGTTTTAATTTCATGATTGAGTGTTTATCTCTTTGCTTAATAACTTTTGGATGCTTGATCACCATTCAAATGTGTGTTGTTCACAATGAGATTGAGAAATGATTTGTGATTGTGCCTCTTGGGATAAATACCGTAGATTAAGCAAACACTAGAGATAGGTTTAGCGATTTATGAGAGATAGGTTTAGCGATTTATGAAATCTAGATAGAATTCCATAAAGCTTAAAAGACTTTGAGCTATTAATCTTCATTAAGCTTAAAAGACTTTAAACTATTAATCTTCATTTTGTTAGGTGCGGAAGCTTAATAGGGATAA
This sequence comes from Pistacia vera, assembly GCF_008641045.1. Lineage (NCBI taxonomy): Eukaryota > Viridiplantae > Streptophyta > Magnoliopsida > Sapindales > Anacardiaceae > Pistacia > Pistacia vera. Next base: position 50,611 of record NW_022196203.1, read on the forward strand.
GTAGGAAAATATAGCCTGAGAATGTATGTTTTACAACTTAGGGAATTCGATTTTCAATCAAGGAATTAGAACTTAGATAATAGATTCTATGATTTGGGTTAGCATATCTATGTGAAATCAACACCCTAGCATTTTTTTTAGCATTTTGTTTAATTAGTTAAGTTGTTGGGTTTCGCTTTAATTTCATTATCATTCATTTATATTTTCTTAAATTGTATTTAGTTGGTTAATTTTCTATCAATCCAATTTATTGTTGCTTCAATTAGGACTTAAACTAGAGAAATCGGTACTTAGTAACACTATCCTCGTGGGAACGATACTCTACTTATCACTTTATTACTTTTTTTGACTAGTGCACTTTCTATATTTGCATGTTTGTCAAAAATATGCATCAGTAAACTCTTTTGGTTATATTGGATTTAAGTGGATCGTTAGATTATATTCCCGTGATTTTTTTATCTCTTCACATTGAAGAGGTTTTTCCACGTAAAAATTTTCTTGTGTTTCCTTGTGAATTGGATGTTATTTTCTTATATTTTCACTAGTTGATTGGCAAACAGTGGCGGAGCGAGGGCCTCCCCTGGGCAAAAATCCTGGGTCCGCCGCTGATTACCTCAACACTGTAGTAAAAGATAAGTCTTATATTAGCAGCTATATCACCATTTTTTAATCATTAGAATAATCCAATAATTCAATTGGGAGAATAACACTAATGCAACAATGAAAATTTTATTTTCCATAAAGTTGAATTGGAGGTGGAAGCTGTATTTTTAATTTTTGTTAACAGGTGGGGGATATTTTAAAGGCTTTTTTGGTCATTTTTTAAACTAATAGGAGTTAAATATAATTTTTCTGGGTATTCGGAATCAGAATAGTGCCGATTCCTGTTCCGGTTTCGGTTCTGGTTCCTTCAATTTTTGGCGGGTTTTCAGACCGATCCAGCCTTATTAGATTGAGCTAAAATTGTTTAATTCTAAGAACAAAATGTCGATATTTCACACAAGTATTCGTACCTGCTAACTATAAGTCAAAACAATAACTATTCACCTAGTCATAGCTATTAATCACGAGTAATGCTACAGCCACCGACGGTAGTACACCGAATTTGTGCATCGAATGACGTGACAAAATCCTGACCGTTGATTAATATTAAGTTAAAATTAATTAACAGTCAGAATTTTGTCACGTCATTCGGTGCACTATTGTCGATGGCTGTATTATTTTTCATTAATCACAAGCTTTGAGTACAAGTGTACGGCACTGACCGAGGATGGTCCAACAACAACTTAGGAATTAGGCCTGAAAGTAAATTTCGGTAATGTTGTATATCCTAAATCATAATCCATGTGTTATACTAAATAACTTTATTATTTAAAATAATATAAATAAAAAGTTAATTGTAATTATAATACAATAAGATATATAATGTAAATTATTTTGTTGTGTTTACACTAACAATAGTATATTTCCTTTTGTAAAATCTCATTTATAGTATTGAAAAAAATATATAGAAAGGAGAAAATTTAATAGAAGGGGATGAAATTTTTTTTTTTTTTTTTTTTTTTTAAAAGAGTTTTTCAATAAGAAAAAGTTAGTAGAATAAAACTTAACTAACACTTAAATAGAAAATAATTTAGAATATTCTATTTGAAAAAGATATACTTTCAAGAATGTTTATTAATATGCATCCAAAAATAAGAGTAAATATTTAATGGAATGATATTAAATAGCCTTATTTCAAAGTAATTTATTATATTTTTGTTTTAATTCAAGAAAATATTTAAATTACATTAATGAAGTGGTTTAGGAGATTTTATACCTATGGGACCTTAATTAACTCATGATAAATAAGACTTTTAAATTAATTTTTTACTGTGAATACTTGCTTGTCCCAGAAATGACAGTTTTTTTTTTTTTTTTTTCTTCAATTAAACTATGTGAAGGTGATTGAATCTTTAGCACAACATAGCGAAGTACATGTATATTCCAATGTCAATGGAACAGATTTGCAACATGAACAGGTTCTCTTTCTCTATCTTTATAATATATGTAAAGTCAAATAAATCTTACATAATTTGTTTAGTTTTAGTACAATTATGTGTCTCACCATATACATGCCTCAATTAATAAAGAAAAACATATATTCAGTAATCCTTGAAATTCTTGGCCAATGTCTATGTCCTTGCTAGCAAACTATATAAGTTGACTTGATTGTCTTAAATATGTTTAAGAGATTCAGTCTCTCTAATTGAACTCAATTTGTGTTATATTAAATAACTTTATTATTTAAAATAATATAAATTAAAAGTTAACTGTAATTGTTTACACTAACAATAATATATTTCCTTTTGTAAAATCTCATTTATAGTATTAGAAAAAAAAAAAAAAATACAGAATGGAGAAAATTTAATAGAAGGGGATGAAATATGCAGGAACCCTTTTTTTTTTTTTTCTTTCTTATTTTTAGAGTTTTTCAGTAAGAAAAAGTTAGTTGAATAAAACTTAACTAGCACTTAAATAGAAAATAATTTAGAATATTCTATTTGGAAAAGATTTACTTTCAAGAATGGTTATGTATATGTATTCCAAGAATAAGAGTAAATATTTAATTGAATGATATTAAATAGCCTTATTTCAAAGTCAATTATTATATTTTTGTTTTCACTCAAGAAAATATTTTAATTACATTAATTAAGTGGTTAAGGAGATTTTATATAGATGGTGTTATGCCTAAGGAAATAAAGGGCTGACGTGGGAAGAGTCACGTGAAGGGCGACCTGCTCTCGTCAGAGCAACACGCACACGTCAGACCTGCCAAGTGATGTGGAGCCCACACGCGTCCTTTCTCCTGCCACAAGTCGTGCGATGTCAGCTTGGAAAAAGGGAAATGGGACATAAAGCCTGATTATACACTGACAATCACACCAAACCACGGATTTAGCAATGATTATACATTTCAGTTCAGTATAAAATAGGGAAGACCCCTTCATTAAGGGGATTCGGNCAAAGTCGCAAAGTTAGAAAGACTGAAGAACAGCTGCAAGATATGCAGGCCACAAGGAAGTGTTATATGGCCAGACATGGCAATGTTTCATGATAAGGCTGAAGATGTGGTCCCTCTTGAAGATCTCATTATGGTCCCAACACCTATGTCAATTTCCTCTTCCTCCACCCCACCACCACAACTCCTCCTCTCTCCCGGCCTTTCCCAAATGGGAAACCATTCAATATCCCTGGTCAAGCCACGGCCTGAGAGACACCCCATTGTTGTCACTTTGAGTAATATTCTCTTCCTCTTGAAACCACCACCACCACCCAGACCCAATTTGTGAAAAATACAACTACTGCTGTTACCATTAGTACCAGCACCAAAACTTCTCTTATTAACCTCAATGTTAATGGATGGGTAGTTCAAGTTTCGACGTGCAGCTCGCTCACGCTTGTGGGCATTTTAGTGGCCGCCCAAAGCTCGAGAGTTGTTGAACCTGGTTCCAAATAGCCCTTCTACGCCATGTTTCCTATTTTGCACCAAACATTATATACCAAGTTAGGGCAATGAAAAGTTTGATATGTTTTAACTTCAAAAGCTAATGTGAAAATACGTTTTATTTTGTTATATTTCAAATATGTTCATCAAAAGGAAAATCCTATGAAGACCAATTAAATTTATGAATCTATAATGACTTAGAGCGGATTCAATTAATATCGTGGGGTATTGTAATAGTATGAAGTTGAAATCAAAGAATAATGTGTAACGTAATAGGATAAACATATGATCAAACCTAAAAATCTCTAAGAGTAGTGGTAATTAAAGTCATGAGTAATGTAAAGTGTTCAACTTATACTAATAGTAATAAATTTTTAGTTCAAAATTTTATATTTACTACTTCATTTTATAATAAATAGTGTAATTTAATATAATTTTCTAATTAATGTTTTTAAAACTTTTCATTTTATAAAAATTTATCATTTTACTCTCTCTTATGGAAAATAAAAGAGCTACTTTCCAAAGTTTTTTTTCTTCATAATATCATTCAAAACTATACATAATATTAATATAATCATTCTGTAATGTGAATGCTATAATTCTTAAGACATTCCTACTTAATAATATTCAGATATATTATATATTAGTTGTCAAATCTAAAAATATTTGAAATATAACAAAGTAAAGTTTTAACCCTGTTTACATAAATACTATCACATTAAATTCAATAACAGTTAATAAAAAACATTATCGACAAACTTATTTACTAAATATATTTTATCACACAAGGCAACAATAATTAAAATAAAATTCTATAAACATACCCGCGCAATGCACGGGCTTTAACCCTAGTAAACCTATAATATAAAAGATAAATTTTAAGAGCTCTAAATTATTGCATTTATAACTAATAATATTTTTGTAAGAATTGGTTCCCAGAAATGAAATTAATAATAATTTCCTTGAGTTTGCAGTAATAAGAAGAATCTCCCTTCTGATAAGTTTTATTTGTTAAAAGAAATGAAAAGATGACAAATATTTATGTTCACTCATGGTAGAGTAAAATTTAACAGTTCATTAACAACACAGGGGGGTTTATGTCTTTTTCTGAAACCCTCAGATGGAATGTTAATTAACTAAACCTCAGGGCCAGATGAAGAATAAAAATAAGAGAGAGAGAGAGAGAGAGAGAGAGAGAGAGAGAGAGAGAGGAATCGGCCCATTGGAGTAGGACCTTGGCTTCCCTTTGATGTGGGTTTAGGAAATCAGCCCAACACACAACTCTGGAGAAACTCCTCTCTTTCGTAACAAGATGATTAAACCCATCAACTCATAAAGAAGTATTTCTTGTAATATTTACTCCCTCTTCCGTTTTCTTTCAGTACTAAATTTTCGAAATACAAGAACAACTAATATCCACAACATCTTTTTTTTTTTTTTTTTTATGTTGACCGAAGGTATCTATACCAACTTACGTATACCTCAACTAATCCTCTGAGACCTGAAGTTGACAACCGAGTAAATCCGTCATCCCTATTAGGGTCTGTGGAGACTTGAACTATTAATTAAGAAGGATAATACTAGTTTCATTAACCTCATGTGGCAACTTGCGGGACCCATACAAGTTGACCAATTGTAAGTCGACACGTGACGTTTGTGAGAGAAAGTTAGTGAGAAATNTCTATTTTCACGTACATCAAACAGTCACTTGATATTATACACGTAAAAATTCGTTGGTGCAAGATCGAGCATCAACACCAACCTATTGAGATCTATTAGAGCAATAAAAGACTTGCAATAGGCAAACTAGAAATAAAAAATTCGAGAGGGGATTTATCTCAACGGGCAAAATTCTTTGAACAGAAGGTGACAATGCAATCAGAATTGCGAATATCAGAGCAATGAAAGAATAAAAAAACACAGATACATACAGAGAGCTTGAATCTACAAATGCGCACCCAGCCCAGCAACACGCTAAAATATTCAACAAAGCAGGGAATTAGTTTCCACAGTTATTTAGGAATAATACCCTTGATGCCTCATGAGCACCTTACTCTTTGCTTTTCCTCATGTATTTGATGATGTATGAAAACAATAACTTGATCCATAAAAAGTCTCCTTCACGCATCTTGAATAGAATTAGGCCACTAATTGTAATACACGGAAACTTCGATTATTCTATCTGCTGTCCTGCAGTTCCACCTGGGTGTAAATAACCTCTTTTAAACACATACACACAATACATTTAGCAGACTTTTCCGCAGATCCTCCGCAATATAGGAGTAAGTAGTACCAAACAGGAAAATTACATTTCATTCATTTTTCAATTAGCAATTCATTTTTTTTAACGATTATTTTTCATTTTACATTCGCAAGGGTATTGTTATGCCTAAATGATATACTGACATCATCTCAACCAGTCAATACTCAATAGACTTTTTCACGAATCAAGATTCAGCAGACTTCTTTACTAATCAACTCCCACTCCCATCCTTGGCCCGTCCTCAAAGGCAGGGATAACTCCCATCCCTAATCTCGGCCCATGGGGATGGAGTCACTCCCGTCCCCGTCCCGATGAACGGGATTTTTGCGGGGAAATTCCCCTGTTGGGATCAATAATGATCCTAAAAATGCTAATATAATCAAATGAACTTAATTTTTATGTCATTTTGTTTCTTAATTAGTATTTTTTTTTTTGTTTTGCTATAATTAGCATTTTACCCACTATAAATAAAGCTCATTTATATATGCAGATTTTTCTATGAATTGAATATTAATCAAGGATGTTGGTGTAACATCTAACTCTTTTGGCATATTCTACCAAATTTTTTACTATAAATCAATTGTATGCAAGCTTAGGCTTTATTAATTAATTTTTCATAGAATTAATATAATTATATTCAATCTTAACATAATTTATTAAGTAAATTGATTAATTATTCAATTGTATGGAGACTTATGCTTAGTTAGACCTGTTAATTTATTAATTTTTTTTTATAAAAAATTAATATAATTATATTCAATCTTTACATAATTTACTAGGTAAATTGATTAATTATTCAATTGAATGCAAACTTAGGCTTAGTTAGCCTTGTTAATTAATTAATTTTCCATAGAATTAATATAACTATATTCAATCTTAACTAATTAATTAATTTATAAAACACTATCTCCACTACAATTAATAAAATTAGTTCATTTGTAAAAGGGACAAATTTCATTATCCTAAGTTCCCAACACTGATTAAGTTTAACATTATAATTAATTGATCAATTAATTAATTAAAAGGATAATTGAATTTGCATAATTTGTAAGTCGTTAATGTTGAACAATTGTGTAAAATCTATATCAGTTTTGTAATAATCTAGTCTAATTTATTTTTGGAGCATGTATTATTATTTTGTTAAATTCACAAAATAATAATACATATATTTAATTATTAGACTCCCTCATTTAAATTATTATTTTTTATAAATTTAATATAAATATTAAAAAGTATTATAAAAGTAAATATTATAAATTTAGATATATTATTTAAAATCATAATTCTTAAATCATGGGATCCTAACTTTATCTACAATCTTGAAAAAGAAAATAAAAACATAAAATTCTTAATAAAAGAACAATATGATCGGCGGGGCGGGGTTGCATGGGGTGGGATTGACAGGGCGAGGTGGTGCAGGGATTGCATAATCCCCTCCCCGACCTGTCCCCGGGGTTAGGAAATTTTTAGTGGACCATCCCTGATCCCATCCCCGTCTTTTTCGGGGATTCCCTGTCCCATTCGGGTTGGGTCAGGATGGATCCCCGTAGGGTAGGGGGAAACGCTCATCCCTAATTATTGGCTTGTCTTCGGGTGGTGATTATGCAATTTAATCCAAAATTAGCTCTGGAATTATAATCCTTCAATCTGATAATATTATGCGACCTAATGAAGTATGATATTTGGCACGTACCAGTGACATGATTTTGTTATGATGTTATTACTTATTAGCTTCCAGAATTTTCCGGGTTAACATTATAATGTATCCCTATGATCCAATATCACAGTTTTTAAATGTAAAAATCAGGATAAAAGCTTATGAAGAGACGCATAATTAATTTATAATAAAATTATTAAATATTTTAAACTATTTTCTAAATTTTTAAATAAAATACATGTGGGCCTCTTTTATTTTTAATTTCTTTAAAAACTCCTTTAAAATAGGGGTGCCCTTTGATTAATTGGCAGGTTTAACATGTGTTAAACCTATCTTTATTTTCATTCACCCTTTTTCTTATTTTATATTCATTTAAATAAACTCCTTATTTTAAACATTTTCCTATACACATAAGGTTAACTAAGTTTATTATATGAATTTTCATTTTATAAACTAAGAATTATATCATACTTGTAATGTTTACTACTGTTTCAGGGTAACCTAATCCCCTATCTTAATTATTGAATGGCTTCAATAGTCAAACAGTAATCGATTTTAAATAATATTATCCAACCAAAAATACAATTCATAATTATAATAAAATAAAAATATATATACCTATACACATAACAAAGGCTAATTTTATTTGTTTTAAGAGATTATAAAATTTCAAACCTCATAACCATTTTTTAAAACTATTAAATACATCGTTTTCTTATGCTCTCTATTTAAGATTTAAACGGAAAGTGAGAACAATTTGGTAAGAAAAAATTGTATCCTCTCTATTTTAATCTAATTTAGTCAGGATTTTTGTCTATTCATTAATTTTATCATTCTTTTTCAATAGCTACCAACTAAAAACTTGTATTTTATCATTTAAAAAGGAAAGATAATGAATATTTCTTATGAAAACTATCTACTCATCAGTAAATTGTAGAGTAAAAAACAATACTAGGGACGTAGAACATAGAGGGAAACAAGAGCGAGAAGATGAAATTCGTTATTCAAAAACTCAAATTATATACTTTTAAATTCATATTCATTCTCATTGTCATCTATAACTATTCCCCTAGTTCCTTTTTGGTTGTTTCAGGCTTCTTCATCCCACCTCTAATCATTGGATGAGAATTTTTTTGATGAACTCTTATCACACCAATCCTACTCACCATAAGATATCATATATGATAGCATCATTTGTATGGTTATTTCTTTGGACAACAATAATATATATTACTAAATGATATGTTATAACGTTTTTAAATTTCCTCATGAATTTCTTCATTAAATTTGATAAATTAATTAAGTTTACGAGTGACAGTCAAAATAGGATGTTAGAACTAATGCATTTCTCATTATACTTGTAGACGTAAAAATCTACCTGTACGGAAAGGGGGGTCTGATCCCGCGAGGTTGAGGCCACTAGCGATCTGCTGTACCTGCACACGTAGGAAACACATGCGTGAAGCAAACGGGAAACACCGGTGTGGTGTTTGCCGTAGGCACTCCAACGCTCAAGTCAGCAAGGCTGAAAGGCTAATATAGTAAGGGCTAGGGAGTAAAAGGTTATCGGAAGTCTAGTCGGGGACTGTGACTACGGCGGTGATGTGAAGCTCTCAAGTCAGAGCTTTCAGTGTGAAGGTCCAATGTAATGTCCCTTATGAGAGAGCTGGCCTCTGCTTATATAGTAACTGTCTGGTCTTCCAATCCTGGCAGAAGTAGGAGTCCTAGTGTGACTCTGATGCAAACCCTAGAAGAATTAGGGTCGTGGTAAGCTGTCTTACCTGTGTCCGGATAGGAAGGTGATTCTAATTAGGAGATTGACTCCGAATAGGAAAGTGATCAGAAATAGGAAGGCGACCTTGAATAGGAGATTGATTAGGAGTAGGAAAGTATTCTAAGGGGGCTGTGGGCTCTGGATTTGCCCATGGACCTAGGAAATGGACTGGGATTAAGAGGCTCGCGCCCACATGGTTTGGGCCGGCTATATTTTGTACCGAAAGGGCCTAATCCGGTTGGATCATATCGGGATTGGGCCTGGCTTCTTCTTCAGTATCGGGCCCGTTTTCCTATTTAGGCCAAGGACGATTTTTGGCCCTAACAGTTTGCCCCCCACTCACTGAGTTAAGAGTTTCTTAAGTCAGAGAGTAGGAAGCGATCGATGGGCGCTCGGTCATCCTTCCGGGATGACCGGTTGTTGGTGTAGCTGATCCACAGGCGATCCGTGTCTTGGGGTCATTCGGTCTCCATTCCCGATCCGATGCGGGCTATCATTGCAAAATGATGTAGTTGATCGGTATGGGGGGCCTAAGGAAAAGAGAAACAGGCTTCGAAGACTCACTAGCTCGTTCGGTATGTCCGACCGACCAACGAACTAAGCTGTAATACTATAGCCTAGGTGTTTGTTCGGCATGCCGGGTCGACCGAATCAGATATATTGAACCGAAGGTTCGCTTGGTCGGGGTATATGGGTGGTCGAGTGAGTGTAAAATGCGGGTCTCGACCAGTGAGTGACTACTCGTTCTCTACGGAAGAACGAATGAGCGACGCATCCCGGTTTGGTCTCCTGGAGAACGTGTAGGCCAGGCAACTCGAAGCTTCTCGGTCGATCGGGAGGAGCTCATGGGCTTGTGTAGGTTGGATGTGTGTTGGGTGCAATCTGGCTTTCGTGTACTGGCTCGGTCGGGGTACTCGGGCGATCTAACGTGTCCTCCGTACGACACTGCAGTTTCCTAGGTTACTTGGATTCTTGCCACACGTACGATGCTGATCCATCTTCATTCCAAGGGCGGGAAAACGAGGGGTCTCTCTTATCCACGGCCACTCTTAAGTCACCACGTGTCGGCCTACGTCAGATCCCTTTTATAAAAACTAGTTTACAGACTCTTCATCTTCCATTCCCATTTTCTGTGTTTCAAAAATTTTCTTCTCTTTCTTTCTTCTTTTCATTTCGATTTCCTGAAGCGGTGGTGGCTTTCTCTCTGCAGTGTGTCACTTTATGGTAAATCTTCTTTTCCTTTGGACTAATTTTTGGTTTGTTTTCGCTGTTTGCTGGGTTTTTGGATGATAGGGTGAAGTTTTTGGGGATTTGAGTAGTTTTGACTGGTTTTGAGGAGTTTTAAAAGTGTTGACATTTTGGTTTTCTAGAATAGGCTCAGATTTTCGGATTTTCGAATTTTTGGTGTGTTTCTGACAAGTTGGCTGTTATTTTTGGTGTTTTTTCAGGCGTTTTGGGTAGAATCTAGAATTCGAAGTCGAAGTCGACTTAGGCATTGTTTGGTTCGGTCGGTACGTCTGACCGAGTGGTGAAGGGGCATGTGGCATGGACTGAATAGGCGATCGGTCATCTAGGGCGAGTGGGAGTTTTTAGGTTGGTGGATTAGTGAGCAGGGCGAGTAGGTAACTAGGTTTGAGCTTGGAGGTGGGTCGGTCGTTTGGGGTGAGCGAATTAGTGCTCTACTGAACCTGGTTCCAAGGTCGGTCGGTTGGAGTGGTCGACCAAGGGTAGGGTGCGATCTCATTGTTGGACAGGTCGACTGGTAGCGAGCCTCTTCCTTCGGTCGGTCGGTTAGGTGGGGCGACTGACTGTCTAAGGTTCCATATCTCTCGATAGGATGGGTTGATTAAGATTGAAGAGGCTGATTTTCGAGGATGTTGGACGGTGTTGAAGGGCGACCGATAGCTAGGTTGATACTTTGAGTGGTTCTTTCAGTTGGGAGTTCCATAATAAGGAACGAGTCGGTCGGTTAGGACGAGCGAGCGATCCGATATGTCAGACGATACATCAGCAGATTCGAGTCGAGATGTGGTGGATGTTGGGGATGAGTATGAGCATGCCCCGACTATTGTGATGATGCCTGAAGGGAGCGTCCCGGTGGGCGTACTGACTGGAGTCAGTGTAGCCGCTCCAGGGGCGAGTCAGGCTGGGCTGAGTGGCTCGGGCAGGCATGGGAGGAGTGGGGAAGACTTCGGAGGGGTCAGCAGTCCATCCTCGTCCAGCAGTAGCTCCGAGGAAGAGCCGAGCCAGCAGGGCAGTGAGATTCTGACCAGGGATTATCCGCCCATGCTGAAGGATAGTGACGTGTGGCGTATTCGTACATTGTATCATATCCCTGGTTCGATCGATATCCAGACCCCACGGTCGTATAAGCAGGTTGATTGGGAAGCTGAGGGTTAGGTTTGTGTTTATGAGAAGTGGTTTCATGACGGGTTGAGGTTGCCTATGCCTCGCCTCGTCTGGGAGGTGCTGAACCACTTCATGATTGCCCCTTCCCAGCTTATGTCGAACGCTTGGAGATTGTTGATGGCCCTGGAGGATCTGTGTGTTCGACACCAAGTTATGTTCGGGTTGCACAAGCTGCTGTACTCGTACTTCTTGAAGGAGAACGATAAGGAGAAGGGCCGATATTTCCTAAACTTGAGGCACGACCGATCTCACCTGGTGACCGACCTGCGGTCCAGTGATAAGAACTAGAAAGACCGCTACTTCTTCCTAAGGGGTCAGGCCGTTTTCGGAGAGAGGGGCCCGGGCGAGATCCCGATCGGCTGGCGAGCTACTGGTGAGAACTTGTTTCTTTCATTCTTTTGATTACTAAATCTTGAATGTGTTTTTTGTTTGCAGAGCTTGAGTTCAATAGGGCCGGGCAGAGTGGAGACCGCTTGGACATAGCGATTCAGAGAGTGTTAGCCATCCCATTGGAGCAGAGGGATTAGCGGGTAGTGCTAGCAGAGTCCAACTTGAGGACCAGCATTCTTTGGGCTGGAGTAGAGGCGATACAGAGAGGTACTCCCTTCCCCTCGCTAAAGCAGACTTGGGACATTCTCCTAAGTCGATACTGCAATCAGCTGATTTTTGGTGAGTCCGGGCTGAACCCACTAACCGTTGGAGAGTTTGCACTTGCAGAGGCACTTGCAGAGTCACTTATGAAGAAGTTGAGCGTCCCAAGTGCGAGCGAGTCCATCGCCAGGCGTCGAGAGAAGAGGAGGAGGGAGTCGTTGGCTAGGGCGGACGTGAGGGTTGAGGACGTATTGGCGAAGTCGCCCAATCAGCAGCCGCTGAGCCAGTAGCCTTCAGCAGGAGCCGGGTCGTCCCAGGCTTCCATTGTGGATGAGGAGGCCGGGACTATTACTATCACGATTTTGGCTACTGCATCTACTTATTTCGATGCGACATCTATGAGTAAGCTGGCCAACTCTTTCTTGTTCCCGTCGGACGAGGCACGCTTGAACCAGATGGGTGCAGTTGCTGCCGCCAATTGGGGTGTATCCCGCGCCATTCAGGTATGGTAGTACTTGTTCATTTTTCCTGTTTTTGACTTTGTTCTCATTACTGAGTTTTGTTGTGCAGATACTCACTAGCAGTCTTCATCTAAGGAAGTCTGTCGTGGCGCAGGAGAAGCAGATACAGGATGTATCCAAGGTCAACACTGGTTTACGCAGAGGGAGGCAGCATCCCGGAAGGCTGATCAGGAGAGTCAGCAGCGCCTCAGGGATAGTGAGGCCGAGGTGGAGAGGTTACGGCGCGAGTTGGCCGAGAGGACTGTGGAGGTCCAGTCCCTTAGGAAGCAGTGCATCTCCATTGCTAATGACGCCATCATTAAGGCCCGAGGCAAGCTCATGCTGGAGTTCAAGGAAGGGCGGACCTCTCATTAGGATCCGGATGAAGACATTTTGCTCATGCAAGAGTTGTTGGAAGAAGGAACTGGTCATCTAGAGGGGTAGGACGAGGAGCAGGTGCCTGACCTTAGTTAGTTGGGGCAGTCGGGTGTTGGGGACGTGAATGACCAGGTTGCGAGGCTGAGCACTAGTGGTGCGGACATGGTGACTGATTTGGTGATGGAGGATGAGGCTCGTGCTGAGGATGCTTAGCGCTTTCTATTATTTTTGTATTTTAGGGCCTGCGATGCCCTTTTGTCTGGCGTCTGTGCCATTTTTTGTATTCTGAACTGGGGCGCTTGATGCCATAAATACCACCTTTGACTGTTCTGATTTCTAGTGTTGTCTCCTTGGATGAATGAACTGTTCTTTTATTTCTCTTCTTGTAGGTGCATTATGTTTGTGTATGTTACCTCAGCGTGGCCCAATGGCTAAGGCATGTAGGCCTTATGTTGGGCTGGGTTGGTACTTTGCTTGTCAATGGTGTAGGAATCATTCATTCGGTCTGGCTGACCGAGTGTGTAGTCCCCTGGATGAATGACGTTCCATCTTCAGTTCAGTTGTTGGGTCGAATAGGGCCGGTCCCAAGGTGCCAAGTCTTGGATCGGGCAGGACCGATCTGAAGGTGTCATCGTGAGTCGAGCGGGGTCGATCGAAGGTGTGAGTAATTCATCGACCGAGGTCGATTTGAAAGGTGTCCGTATGTATCGGGCAGGGCCAATTTGAAGGTATTCGTACGTTTATCGGGCAGGGCTGATTGAAGGTGTTCGTACGTTTTATCAGGCAAGGCCGATTTGAAGGTGTCCATACGTTTATCGGGCGGGACCGATTTGAAGATGTGTTCGTTTATCGGGCAGGGCTGATTTGAAAGTGTCCATACGTTTATCGTGTAGGGCCCATTTGAAGGTGTTCGTACGTTTATCGGGCAGGACAGATTTGAAGGTGTTCGTACGTTTATCGGGTAAGACCGATTTGAAGGTGTCCATATGTTGATCGGACATGGCTGATTTGAAGGTATCCGTACGTTCATCGGGCAAGGCCGATTTAAAGGTGTTCGTACGTTCATCGGGCAGGGTCGATTTGAAGGTGTCCGTTCGTTTATCGGGCATGACCGATTTGAAGATGTCCGTACATTTATCAGGCAAGGCCGATTCGATGGTGTAAGCAATTCATCGACCGGGGTCGATTTGAAGATGTCCGTATATTTATCGGGCAAGGCCGATTCGATGGTGTAAGCAATTCATCGACCGGGGTCGATTTGAAGATGAGAACTTCTGAATAATACTTCATTAAATATTTGGCCATAAGGCCGACTGTCTAAGAAGAGGTGGATAAGCCCACTCATTCTTTTAAAAATGAAAAGAAACGAAAAACAAATCCTCAAAAAAGACAAGGTTCACCTAGAAGCAGTAGCGTTTAAGGTGAACGGCATTCCAACTGTTGTTGATGTCTTTGCCCTTGGGGGTTTGGAGTTTGTAGGCACCCTTCCCTGCTTCTTTGATTATCTTGTAGGGGTTTTCCCAAGTGGGGCCGAGTTTGCCAAAGTTAACTTCCTTGGTGTTTTGGAAGACCCTACGAAGGACCCAGTCGCCTATCTTGAAAGTGCGGACCCTTACATTGCGGTTGTAATGTCGGGCGGCTTGTTGCTGATAAATTACGTTGCGGATGCTCGCCCGTTCCCATAGCTCGTCCACTGTGTCTAGGTTCTGGAAGAGGTTGTGACTGTTTGATTCCTCGTCCACCCATTGAAGCCTCGTGGATGGAACTGATACTTCAGCTGGGATGACTGCTTCAGAATCGTATGTGAGGGAGAACGGGGTTTAACCCGTTGATGACCGAGCCGTGGTTCGGTATGACTAGAGGACCCCAGGTAGCTCATCTGCCCATGCTCCCTTAGCTTTCTGCAATCGCTTCTTCAATGTCTGAATGATAGTCTTGTTTGATGACTCGGCCTGGCCGTTAGACTGGGGGTTGCGAGGGGTTGAAAAGCTGAGTTTGATTCCCCACATGTCACAAAAATCCCTAAAGCCTGAGCTGATGAACTGGGATCCATTGTCGGTGACGATCTCCTTCGGTATCCCGAACCTGCAGACGACATTCTTCCAGATGAAGGCCTTTACCTCTCAGTCTCGAACTTGCACGAAGGCTTCGGCTTCGATCCATTTAGTAAAGTAGTCCGTCACAGCTAACATGAAGACTCGTTACCCAGGTGCAGTAGGTAGCTTTCCTACGATGTCAATTCCCCACTTCATGAATGGCCAAGGGGTGATGATGGAGTGGAGTCGTTCTGGTGGGAGGTGTGAGACATGAGCAAACCTCTGACAGTTGTCGCACTTCTTCACATAAGCGGTCGAATCGGTGCATATGGTCGGCCAGTAATATCCCGCGGTGATCACCCGGCGTGCAAGATTGCGTCCCCCAGCATGGTTTCCGCATTCGCCTTCATGGAGTTCGGCTAGAACATTTTGGGCTTCTTCTGGGCTTATGCATTTGAGATAGGGGCCCGAGAATGACTTTCTAAGGAGTTGGCCCTCATGTATGGTGAACCTGGCGGCTCTCGCTTTTAGTCGGCGTGCTTTGTTCTTGTCGACGGGGAGTTCATCATTTTCAATGTACCTTACTACCGGAGTCATCCAGCAGTCGGCTTGTTCGACGCCCATGGCTTCTCTGGGGGGCTTGTTCGGTGGTCGCTCCTTCCAGTTGGTTGGCCACTGCATGAATAGGAGGGGGATGGATGACTGGGAGGAGCATGAGAGCGCGGAGCCAAGATTGGCGAGGGCGTCGGCATGGTAGTTCTCTGCTCTGGGGATTTGTACAATGGAGAATTCTTCGAATTGGGCCTGTAGCTCTTTGACCATGCTCAAGTAGGATGTCATCTTCGAGTCGCGTGCTTGATACGTGCCTTGTAGTTGGTTGACCACGAGTTGGGAATCGGACTTCACTTCCAGCCTTTTTGCTCCCATTTCTCTGGCCAAGGAAAGTCTAGTTAGGAGGGCCTCATATTCGGCCTCATTATTCGTGTACTTGAACCCACACCAGACTGCTTGCTGGACTATGTCTCCCTCTGGTGCGATCAGTACTATCCCAAGTCCGCTCTCATTCACATTACTCGATCCGTCTACTAGGAGAGTCCACTTGGAGGGTGGTGCACCGTTCATGCATAGTAGTTCTCTTTCCGCTTGGGTGGTGGTGCTTGGTGTGAAGTCAGCAATGAAGTCCGCTAGTGCCTGGGACTTGACAGTGGTGCATGGTTGGTAGGATACGTCGAACTCGCTGAGCTCTACCGCCCATTGCATGAGTCGGCCTGATAGTTCTGGTTTATGTAATATTTTCTTAAGTGGGAAGGAGGTGATCACAACTATGGGGTGGCACTGGAAATACGGTCTGAGCTTCCTGGATGCATGGATGAGGGCGAGGGCAAGCTTTTCCAGTTGGCTGTATCGAGTTTCTGCGTTGAAGAGCGACTTGCTAATGTAGTAGACCGGTGACTACTTTGTTTCTTCTTCCCGAACTAGCACCGCTGATATGGCTGTCTCTGAGACCGCTAGGTAAGTGTAGAGCTTCTCCTTAGCCCTCACTATATTAGCCTTTTAGCCTTGCTGACTTGAGCGTCGGAGTGCCTACGGCAAACACCACACCGGTGTTTCCTACGTGTGCAGGTACAGCAGATCGCTAGTGGCCTCAACCTCACGGGATCAGACCCCCCTTTCCGTACAGGTAGATTTTTACGTCTACAGTTTGGTGCCCACCGTGGTTTGGGCCGGCTATATTTTGTACCAAAAGGGCCTAATCCGGTTGGATCATATCAGGATTGGGCCTGGCTTCTTCTTCAGTGTCGAGCCCGTTTTCCTATTTAGGCCAAGGATGATTTTTGGCCCTAACAATACTTAAAAACAAGCAATGAAGAATTGGTGGTGAGATTGTCAAATTTCCACTACTACATAATAACCAATTTTCAGCATTAAAATCAAATCACATTCCCACTATTTAGACATAGGATTCCTCAAAACCTTTCAACCAATAATTTTTAATTTTGTTATTGACTCTTCAACACATGAAACAAGAGATTGGAAAACCGGAGCGAACTCCAGGCGAATATGAAGTGCACGGATACAAGTTATGCCTTGGAATGAAAGACAATTCCAAATTGGCTTTGTCTATGAACAAGGAAGCTATAAGTTATGTAACTATGAATCTCATGGAGAGTTAGATCTTGGCTCAGTATAAATGTTGGTGGCATGCTTATCACATGCAAGCCGAACAAGAAGTGGTGTTTCCAATGGCAGACGAGTGAGTAACGTGTAAGAACCTACACTTGGGAGGAGAACAACAAATTGGAAACGGCTGCTAATACTCCGTAGGTCTTATTCCCATAATTCATATTCATAATGACATGTTTATAAAAGAATAAAAAAATAAGGGTCAAACCTATAAAGTAAGGTGTTGTTTAATTATTTTTACTTAATTAATATCTCATAAGAATAAAGAAAATTACGTTTCACATTTAACAGATTTACAAGCAATTTTTCATCTTTTTCAATTTTGACCGATTAGAAATGAGATAAACATATATATATTGTTAAAATGTGAACCCATTTTGGTGAGCTTGAACTTATCTATGGCAAAAGAGGGAAGTTTTAGTGAAATGTTGAAGAAGACATGTCGCTCGGTCGCTGTAGGAACAGAAAGCATCGCCTTAGCGATAAGAGTCGCCGATTCTCATTCCTCATCTTCCTTCTTTGTTCTTGTGCTTTAAGAGCACTTATCAAGTCAGCCAATGACATTGATTTAATATCCCTTGAATCTTCAAGAGACGAAATCTTGGACTCGAACTTTTCTTGCACACTTACTAGAACTTTTTCGACTAACCTCTCCTTTGGAAACCCCTACATCTTCACCTTCCAACTATGGTAGAGATCTCCTGTAAATATAGGAATCGGCGACCTTGAGCATGATGGAGCCATCTTCTCTTTAGAATTTCTTCTTTCTCACGTGTATCTTCTCTCCCTCTTAAGAACCCTTCCATAGATCCCTTAAGAAAACTCCGCTCTAATACCAATTGTTGGAATTAAGAGTAAAAACAAAACACTTTTACTGAAGAAAACTATGAACTCGCATACTTTATTCATCAAAGTTTAACTCCTTTTATACAAGAAAATCAGTCCTACTCCTAATCAAATATGGAAGGAAAAACTAAATTTACTTGCCTAATTAAACTCAAACAAATCTCCTACTAAATAGGAATTATTCTAAAACAAGAATACTTAAAACAGGAAAGTAAATAAAACTGGAAATCTAGGATCCTGGATGCTCGCAGTGACTTTCGCTCTTTTTTCATGTTCAATTCTACTCCTCAGTGCTCGCTGTGACGACCTTTGCAAACGAATGCTGTGATCAAATCCAAATTTCAGAGAAATGGAAAAAACTCTGGTAAGGGCAAGGGAGATGGTAAGAAGAAAGGTCAAGTCCTTTGTAATTATTGCAAATGGAACGGTCATGCGAAAGGTGATTGTTATAAAAAGAAGACAGAATCCTCATCAAAGACATGTTGGTCCTGCAATAAACCTGGTCACTTTGACAAAGATTGTGATCAAAAGAAGAGACAACATCAAGCACAATCTTGTCAACCACAATAGCAGCAAGTAAATCATGCGGAAGATGAAGATAAAGAAGAGTTGTTATTTACCGCATTGATGGTAGAAGCTCAGGAACAAAACAACTCTTGGTTTATCGATAGTGGGTGTACTTAGCATATGACTGGCAAGGAAGAAATATTCATGCATTTGGAAGACATGAAAGGGATGGTGAAACTAGGCAATGGAGATAGAGTTTCAATCAAGGGAAAGGGCGCCATAGATGTACCAATAACAAAAGGTATTAAATCTATTACTAATGATCTTTTAGTGCCTAATTTAGATCAAAATTTACTAAGTGTTGGTCAATTAATGCGAAAAGGTTTTAGGCTTGAATTTGCTAATTGTGAATGTAAGATAAAGAACCTTAGTGGGGTAGAGTTTATGAATGTGCCCATGAAAAATAGGAGTTTTGTAGTGAATTGGAACGCTATGGATGTCAATGCCTTTACTAGTAGGGAGGAGAATGAGTCATTGTTATGGCATAAACGATTGGGGCACTTCAACCTCAATTCAATTAAAATCGCTGTAGATAAAAATATGGTGAATGATGTTCCCACTATAAGTGTTTGTAATGAGGTGTGTGAAAGTTGTCAACTAGGGAAACAACATAGAGCACATTTTCCAAGTTCAGCAACTTAGAGAGCCAAAGAGAAATTAGAATTGGTTCACTCAAATTTATGTGAACCAATGAAGACGCCGTCCCTAAATGGGGGTAGATATTTTCTATTGTTCATTGGTGATGCAACAAGGATGACGTGGATATATTTTTTGAAGTTAAAATCCGATGTGTTTTGTGTGCTTAGGAGTTTCAAAGTAATGGTGGAAACTCAAAGTGGAATCTTTTTAAAATGTTTAAGGACTGACAATGGCAAAGAGTTTTCCTTTGTCGAATTTGACTCATAATTGATTGATGTGCAAATGTAGGCAGGACCAGTCATTCGGTACATGAAGAAAATCAGGAGATTCCTTCAGCCTTAAAGGGTAGCAAATGCAAAGGTACCAACCTTGCAACTCGTAAACCGACTAATGCTTTCAGTTATGAAAGATGTATGAAATTGTTTGCTAATGTAATTGAATGATGAATATGTAGGTGCCACAAATCAACGAAGGTCAAGTAGGCGATTGGCAAACAGAAGGGGAGGGGGGATGTTGAGCAGCAGTATGTTTGACCTTTACATAGGGTACAAAACTGCTTTACAATTTACATGCTTCACGCCATATTTACATAATATGTTTGCCTCATATGATGGATTGTATATTTAGTGATCTGCAGAAACTTGTAGAGGAGTTTTAAAGGAGATAACTTGCACAATTTCATCACCCTGGACTGCATGTGGTTTTTTATGTACACAGAAGAAGTGTACAAAAGGAACGTGCTGAAGTGGATTGATGAATTGAACATATTCTCAAGGAAATATGTGTTCATTCCTATAGTCCTCTGGTGAGTTTTTTGATATTGTGGTTGTAGGCATTTGATTTATACTTACCAAACACGGACATGGGTTGATTTCGGTTGCTTAAGAGTTGACATTGATAATATGCATAAATTATGCTGACAGGGGTAATTGGAGTTTACTTATTTTGTGCAACTTTGGTGGAGATGTAAACTTGGAAATTAAAACTCGATGCATGGTGCTGCTTGATTCGCTTGGATCAGAAAACGGAAAGATGCTACAACCTCTAATTCGACGATAAACTTTGATTATTTCACAATTATTTGCAAGCACATGATGAAATTGTATTGTTGGAGATGTGGTACTGGAATGGGTTTAAAATTGTCCAAGCTTAATTATGCAGGTTTGTGAGGGATATTTATGAATCAGGAACAATGCCCAAGCATCCAGCATTGGCTGAGAAACTGCCTTTGCTAGTGCCTAAGGTGATAAAACAATATATTGTGTTGGTTGATGGTAATTAGTGGTTGATATGTTCAGTATTTCATGTATTTGTTGTGATTGATAAATGCACTCACCAGGTCCCTCAACAATGGAACCACATGGATTGTGGATATTTCATAATGTATTATATAACCAAGTTGTGGAAGCTGCCCCAAAAGATTTTTCAATCAACGACGGGTATCCTTACTTTGTAAGTACTACAGTCTTTTAATTGATCATGTTGATTTGTTTATTGTCTCTTCAATTATAATATGTGGGTTATTGTTGTTGATTTTTATTCTCCACAGATGACGTATGATTGATTTACACTAGCTGAATTTACAGCCTTCCGTGACAAACTGTTGCGTGAAGTTGAGTAGCATAGGCTGTGTTTTATTCATTTATGTATGATTATTGTGTATTGAGTATTGTGTAATTAGTATTTGCGGATGCCAAATTGAGTTCACTTAAAAAATGGTGGTGATTATGTTCACTGTTGCAACATGCGAAATTATGTATTATTATGGGTTCATAGGTTTAAAAAGCATTGTTATTCAACTTGTGGTTAATTTATTGGTACATTGCTTGGATTCCGCATAATGTAAATGCACAGGTACTCCAAAATATGTGAAATGACAAATGTACTAATAATTCTCACACTTTTCACACATAGTTTCGGCCCAGGATAAGTGGAAAAAGTTAACAAATTTCCTCAAATTTGGAAACTTGCTTTTAAATTCCAGCCATGGTGTAAACAAAAAAAATACAATTTTTCTTTTGCCTTGAAAAAAAAAAAAAGCTTCAATAGAACTAAAGTAGAAATGAACATGTGCGAACTATAATTTCTGGTAATACAAAAATCAGAGTTTTAAATTGGGAGATGGCAACTATTTGTTGCAATATCAAGGTGAGGTGTTGAATGTATACCCAACAGAAAATACAATAGGTTTTTTTCGGAGTTTCAATAGACTGTGTAAATTTGTCAATAAATAACTTAACAATAAAATGCTTGGCTAAAATATAAGAAAAAGAATTTTGTTAATTGATCATTTCTTTTATTAACCAAACAAGTTAATTATTTATACCCAGTAATCATCTAAAGGGCATTTTAGTAAAATGTAATCATTACATCTGCTGTTATAGTCAACCAAACATATTAATTAGTAATACAAGTAATCATCCCAAGGGCATTCTAGGAAAAGGGTATTTAAGGACATCTGTTATTACTGTCAACCAAACATATTAATTATTAATACATCTCTATTGAACCAAGCACAATAATAATTTAAACCCGGTAATCTACAATGTAATATTTCTTTTCGGTAATCTTATTACTAAGATATAAAAACATTATATGATCCAAACGCCCCCATAGAGGTAAACAAGAGGGAGAAGATGAAATTTGTTATTCAAAAACTCAAATTATATACTTTTAAAGAATATTTTTCTTCACCTTCGTTACTATTCAACCTGTGGTAGCGAACGACCCCGCTTTGTTCTTCGTAGATTTCCGGCACTTCGAGGGTGCGATGGCTGAAGAAAGAGTGCTGAAACAAGAACTCACATGCCCATCTCAAATTGGGTAATGACTGAAATTATGTAACTCAACATGATTAGATTGAAAATTGGAGATTTGGCTACAGGGAAAGTCAGTACAAAAGATAGAGAAATTTGAGATGACTAGCGGAATTAATAGTAATTCTTGGGGGAGTTTATGGCTTTATGCAAGTGAAGAAAAATAGGGGGTATTTATAGGAGAAAATGAGGAAGTTTTTAGAATATTAATTAGGAAGAAAAAAAAAAAAGAAAAAAAAAGGACCACAAAACATCTTGAATAAATTCAGGAAGCAGGCGTGGGCGAGTTTTGTTGGAAAATATCAAACACTAGCCTTAAGTTTTTAGAATTCACGCTTAGATGATAACTTTTACATTTTTTTTATTAAATTGACCTTTAGAGTTTGAAAACTATATCAGTGATACCCCTTTCCCTAATAAATGAATCCTCAAAATTAGAAAACTTTTTCAATGACACTGCTTTGCCCTAAGTCTATTATATTGTGGTTAGGATTATAAGAGTAAATTACCTTATTACCCCTCTTGAAATATGATTTTGAAATTTGTATTCACCCTTCCTATCTAAGAGTCGAGTCTTAAAATTGGAATTTAAAAAAAAAAACAAAAAAGGAAATTCAAAAGACTTTCTTACAAAACCAAAGTTACCATTTGACCTCTCTAACACTAATGGCAACATAACGGAGTTCGGACAAATGGGTATGAATGATAGAATTTTTAAACTTTGAGAACGCATTTAAAAAAAGGTGCAAAAAGTTGTCGTCCTACGGATAATTTGGGAAACCTTTGGCGTAGTACCTGAGATTCTCCAATGTTAGTTTGTAGCTAGTTGTTAGGCCATGTTTTTCATGTATATAACAGTGTTTACTGTTTAATCATTTTTTTTGTCTTCTCGCAATCAAACATGCAATTTCATTCATGGATTCATGACAGGGAAATATGTTCATAGCGTTAAATTATGATAATAGACCATTTAACATAACTTGCTTATCTATATACAAGAAAATTAATCAAAAATAAAAATTACTTGGGTGTGGTTATCTCTCTTTCCATGGGATTTTATGATAATCCAGTATTAAAAAAACAGTTAAGGATGATGTGAAGTGGTATTAATTTCTGTTAAAATAAGTTTACATACTTGAGGGGATTCATCAGATTTTGCTGGAGAATTAATGACAATCACACTAATAATGAGAAAACTAGTAAATACTTTCTTTGTTTGCAATTTCATATCCAAAATAAGACAATGAGTTGAATGTTATTTTCCTAGATAAGGATAATCTATTCATCTATTTTATTTAAGCTTTTCACACATGGCATCTAATCAATTTAATTCTACTAAAACATGGTTAAAAATCAGGGACATAAGTAATAATTATAAATCTTTACCTAACAAAGATTATTGAATATTAAAAAAAAAAAAATACATGTATTAATAAAATCTTTAAATGGATTTTTTTTGTCAACTTTAAATGAAATACTTTGTTATCGTTGTATTTCATGTTCAATAAAGTATTAACTAATCTAATTATGCAAATAATATGACCTATTGAGTAATACTGCGCCTACAACCCAATCTCACAACCTTTTCTTACAACTTCAACGTGACAGTTGAGTTGACAATTGTCACGTCAACTCTCACCTCACTCAGGGTATACTAAAATTAAATGATTAAATGACTTTGATTAATCACGAACGGTCGTTTCTTAGGGACGAACGATCATTCTTTTATAAGGAATGATTGTTTCTTATGAATAGAACAATCATTCCTTATGAATGAACGATCATTCATCCTTAAAGTTGTTCGTCTCTAAAGAACGGCACTTCATATTTAGTCAAAGTCGTCAATTGACGTAGTAGTATCAACTCTGTTGTTACATTAAAGTTGTAAAAGAAAGTTGTGAGATTAAGTTATAAACGTAGTATTTTTTATTTTCAAATAGTCATAAGCTAATTATGTCCTACTTGATACATATATAATTGTATATGGGTTGGGAGTGTAACGAGTGTTGGTAAGTGTACTTGGTGTTGGGTATTTAAAATAATGTAACGTAGAGGTCAACAAACACGAGTTGATAAACGTGAATCATGTACATGAACTAGTCAGTGAAAGTGAAGCTCAGGAATGTTAGGGTCTGGCCTGGATGGTCCCCGAAGTTATTATTTGACTTAGCATTGTTCCTGCAAAGCAAAATATGAAAATCCCCAAAATTCCTCACCTACTCATTCATTATTATAATTAAGGCTGCTCTTGCTGTTGCTGCCAATAACTTTACTACCTAGTAATTTTGAGGATCCAATTCAATCCTCCATCACACAAATTGAACTTAGGGATTTTGGGTAATAAGTTTCCCCGTTTGGGTTTTATAGTTATTGGATTATTAGTATAATCAGTTAGTTAGTTGATCAATTAGTTATAGTTAGTTAGTTGTTGTGGTTAATTAACTATGGTTAGCCAACCGTGGTTATTTGTATATATAAACTGTAATAAACCTCTTGTATATTGATTTTTTCAAGCTGAATAAAATTTCTCTTCTCTCAAATACAAATTGTTCATGGTATCAAAGCAGTGTTTTTCAACTGCAAAATGAATAGCTTCGATTGAAGATTCAAGCTAAAATCAATTATGTTTCTTCATCTCTCCGAATCTCAAAAGCAACAGAGTATTTTCATTCAGCTGTTCTTTAGCTGAAATTTGTTATTAATTCAGCTGAATTCTTGCACAAGCTGAAATTAATTCATCTCAGAATGTCGAATGTTACTGACTCAAGTTCACCGTAGTTTTTTCATCAATCTCTTCAAACTCATCATTAAATGCAACTAGCTTTCACAAAAACTATAAAACCTGCATACAAACAAGATAAAAAAGAATATTTATTCTGGATTTTGATAATTTAGTTAAGAGACAAAGAGGAGTGCGAGAAGTAACCAACCTTTATGGAGACTGGGTGGATGAAAGCGTTAAGTGATAGGAAAGGTCATAGGCTTATGCAAGATTTATATATATATATAGAGAGAGAGAGAGAGAGAGAGAGAACACATAGAGGGCTATTAATAATAAACTTACGTTAAGAGAAGGTTATCTCGTGAAGGATTCAAAGATCCATTCTTTCTCATTAACTTATAAATTAATTGAAGTTCTTCAAAGATGTTTGGCGTCTTGCAAAATCATATTCGTCAACTAATACAAAGCCAGTGGTGAGTCTTTTGATTCCGATTTTTCCTGGTAGGGAATATCAATCCATGTGACTTCTGTCACATGCAGGTCAAGGTCTAAATATAAATTGGACAAATCAAATCACAACTCGACCAAATCTGTTCTACAATCTCCAAAGAATAAAGAAATGAGTTGTTTTAACTTTCTAATGGATTGGTTGGCTGTATAATTTGGCCTTTATTCAATTATCTGAATTTTTAACATTAACTTAATACACACCTTTTCAAAACATGAGTTTATAGTCACAATCACAAATATTTTGCAGTAAGGGAGCAAATCTTACAAGTGGCAAAATTTTTCTTCTGTAGTTTGAATATGAAAATGGCATTTTCATTTTGAACTCAATTAAGTTTTGCAGTCTCTCTAAATTGGATGTGGTTCTTAATAAGTGGACATGGAAGATTTTGACTGTCATCTCCACAACGCAAAATGAACTCGTTCAAGTAGATGAAGGCAGAAATTAATCCAGGTTTGGATGCTCTTATCAGCTTCGTAAACTATTAATATTCCAGAAGCATGAAAAACCACGATGGATAAATTGGTAAGAACCAAATACCGTATCGTCTCTTAACAAACATGCCGTTAAAGAATAAGAATCCTTCAGCTAAAATATCATCACCACCATTATTATTCCTATGTAAGTGGTGGCAATTTTTGTGGACTAACAATTTCGCTTCTTCTTCCCAATCACACTCTTTCAAGAGAATTCTACTAACTTCTTTCAATGAGGAATCAGATAACGCAGTGCTATTAGTCAGGATCAATACCAATATTGACCAAGCCATAGTGCTTAATTATTACTACAAATTAAACGGGACTACAAGATATATACATAAATAAGTATACAGTAATATAATACATTCTCGATGTTTTCCATAGCCGGAAACAAAAAACAAATCATACCAACCTATTGAGATCTATTAGGACAATAAAAGACTTGCAGTAGGCAAACTAGAAATAAAAAATTCGAGGGGGGATTTATCTCAACGGGCAAAAGTCTTTGAACAGAAGTGACAATGCAATCAGAATTGCGAATATCAGAGCAATTAAAGAATAAAAAAACACACAGATACACACAGAGAGCTTGAATCTACAAATGCGCACGCAGCCCAGCAACACGCTAAAATATTCAACAAAGCAGGGAATTAGTTTCCACAGTTATTTAGGAATAATACCCTTGATGCCTCATGAGCACCTTACTCTTTGCTTTTTCTTATGCATTTGATGATGTATGAAAACAAGAACTTGAAGGATAAAAAGTCTCCTGCATGCATCTTGAATAGAATTAGACCACTAATTGTAATACACGGAAACTTCGATTATTCGATCTGCTGTCTGCAGTTCCACCTGGGTGTAAATAGCCTCTTTTAAACACCTACACACAATACATTCAGCAGACTTTTCCGCAGATCCTCCGCAACATAGGAGTAAGTAGTAACAACTAACAGACAGGAAAATTACATTTCATTCATTTTTCAATTAGCAATTCATTTTTTTTTAACTATTATTTTTATTTTACATTAGTAAGGGTATTGTTATGCCTAAATGATATACTTACGTCATCTCCACCAATCAACACTAGCAAACTTCTCCACCAATTAAGATTCAGTAGACTTCTCCACTGATTGTTAGTATCCTATGACACCCGATACGTATCATACGATACGATTCAATACAAGTCGCCAACGATACGTATCAGAGAGTGTATCTTAAACCATTCGATACGTTGATATGTATTCTACGATACGATACGTATCTGTTCGTATCCTTAAAAATATCGATATAAATCGATACGACTTTATTAATTTGGGCAAAAGGTCTAAAAAAAATTTCGGGTCCAAACCGGGTCATCCAACCCAATTCACTAAAACCTGTCCAAATTTACCTATTTTGCATGGAGAAAGTGAAGAGGAATATGTATTGCCTATTTTACGTGATAATAATAATATACATTGATCTTGGAATTTTGTGATTAATTTTGATTATATAATACCGTAATTTAAAGTCAATAATACCATAAAATTCTTTAATTAATCTTGGGGACTATATTAATTTTTAGAAAATTTTGATTATTTTATTACTTTTTTTGAAAAAGACGTATCTTACGATACGATACGATACGCAATACATGATTCAAAAAATTAGGTTTTCGATACACGATACGATACACGATTTGATAACCATCTCCACCAATTAGATCTCAGCATGCATCTCCACCAACCAAGATTCATCAAACACTTGAAGACAAAACTATATTAGCTGTCTGATACTTAAACCGACTCAGAAGGATATTTTGTACAAACAACTGCCCTAATTTCATTAAATTTAAGGATATTGATGAAAACTCTCAAGAAATCAGAAGGAAAGAAGATCTTGACTAAATGGAGACAACTTGTAAAAACACTCATTACATTGAGCTAAAAAGAGTATAAATAGGCAGCTCTTCTTCTCAAAACAAAGATTAATCACACTTATTTTACAGCAAAAATAGCCAAGACACTACTAAAAAGAGAATGACTCATCATTCTCTTAGAACACTTCAAGTCATGCAACCTTGAGAGATTGCTCTCTTTGTATTCTTCAGCAACGATCACTGAGAAAAATATAAATACAATCACAGTGGACGTAAGACTTGCTCATAACATCCGAACCACTCTAAAAATCTCTCTTGTCGACTTGTTATTTATGTACTAACAAGCAAATATCATTGCTACATCATAAACACTCTTCATAATTATCTCACATGTAACTTCATAACACTTTGCACATGCATGTTCGTTGATGTCAAAATCATTCATCAACATGTATTTTCTGCAATATATGATGCATATTCTGGAATGGGTCAGACCTGACTTCACAATTGTAGCAAAAGGTATCTTCCATTACTTGTAAAACTGCAGCAGAAATTAATTATCTCCAACAATTCAAGGATTTAGCACAGGAATAAGTTTAAAAATTGAATAAACCCTAAAGGTTGCATTGGGTTTAGTGGTTCAACAATCCAAGGATTTAGCACAGGGATAAGTTTGAAAATTGAAAGGTCGCATTGGGGTGCTTGCAACTAAGAAATCAGAGATCCAGTAAAAACAGTTTCATATCATCAAAAACTTGCACCACTAATGAAGCTAAAACGTATACTATAAATATTAAGATCACACAACATTATACCAAATTCAACCAAAATTATTAGAGCAATTTGTATTCAGTTGCAGAACACCTTTAGCTGCAGTTACTGGGTGACCATCTATGCTTACCCCAAATTATAGATAGATTAAGCAAGAAGGCCAGCAGTCATTCTGACTTACCTTGAACCATCTCCGGTAAGTTATAACAATGGTAAATAATTACAGATACCTAACTTACCTTGAACCATTCAAATCCTACTTCTAGCACCATTCTTTATTATCAGAGAGGAATACAAAAAACTCTTCTGACTTAAATATACCCTCTCTTTTTTTTTTTTTTTTTTTTTAATTTTATTTTATTTTATAATCCTAATGAAGAGAGGAACAAAGAAAAGTCTTCAATCCTGATTTTGCCAGAATAATTAGGAAGAAAGTTTAACCATGTAGTATATAATATTATAAACGTAACATGCATGTGTCTCATTATTAATTAACTATAGACATAACAGTCGTAATTAAGATGAGAGTAAACGGCATGTTCCCACCTAAAGATCAATGAAATGGGTGGAAACTTGCCATTTCGTTGATCTTTGGGTGGGAACATGTCGTTTGCTCTTAACATAACTAACATAAAGGGGGCGTTTGGTTGAGGGTAATGAAAGATTATTAGAGTTATATCATCATATATTACTTGATTACTATATTTGATTGTCAAATAATATAAGATTCTGGTAATCTTGCATTACCAAAGTTGTTATTATTGGTAATATTGGAGGTAATCTGATTATCTCCATTTTCTTAAGTATTGTAAGATTACCAAGGTAATCTTATTTTTGTTACAATTCTATCATTTATTGATAAAAAAATTGGACAATAATGCCCCTATTTTAAAATAAATTTTCATTAATATACCATTCAATTTTACCATTGTTTAATTAAATTTTTGGACAATAATGCCCTTATATTTAAAACAAATTATAGACCACCACTACCACCCAGCCACCACCATCGACAGCGGGCCAACCACCAAGGACCGCTGCCGAAAATTCGTCGGAGTCCCTAAAAAAGACCGAGATTTGGTGGGAGACTTCGATATGGCCGTTTTCGGCCATATTGATGGCCGAAAACAGCCATATCAGACAAGATTTGACCGTTAAAGGCCAGGTCCATGGCTGTTAACGGCCAGATCTCGCCTAGATCTGGCCGATAATGGCTAAGGATTTGCCCTTAATTCAGCCATCAATATGGCTAGAAACGGCTATATCGAAGCCTCGTGGTCACGGTGAGCTACTCACAACGACTTTCGGAGACTTCCGGCAGTGGTTTGCAGTGGTGACAAAGGGTGGGGGTGATTTCATCATAAATTAAAGTTTTATACAAGCGGGGGTGTTTTAGCTAAATCTGAAATATTGGGGGTTAAAAAAATTATTTAAAAATTAATAATAAAAATAATATTATATTAATATTTAAAAAGGGGACAATTTAGTAATTTAAATAACATACCCACCAATTTATTCACCCTAACCAAACATATTAATATAACATACCTACCAACTAACCAAACACATTTTCCTAAATATTTTTAATAATCTTCAAGGTAATATAAGATTCCAGTAATCCAACATTCCCTGAATCAAACGCCCCAAAAAAAACATGTAAACTACTTGTGTATATATATTATTAAGGATCCATTTGGTTGGTAGTTTAACAATTGGAATAAAATCACAATCCCATACAACCATTATATGAAAAACTTGTTACGGATTTCATAAATATAACATGCACGTTTTTTATAATTAGTTGATTGTACATACAATTGCTATAAAGAAGACTTGTCACATATTTCATAAACATAACATGAAAGCGTCTCATGATTGGTTGATTCACCTATAACTATAATAAAGATGACTCTTTATATTTATAACATAATTACTTCCCTAACAAACAGTCCATATGAATTTCCAACCCTAATTAAAAAACAATAAGATTGACTTACAACCCATGTCCACAACTCTCTAAAAAATACTTCACAAAAAACTAGAGCTATCACATAACGGTTGTGAAGAGAGTTTGTAATATAGTATTGAAAATGAAAGTTTAGTAAATTATTTTCGATGAACTTGAAATTTAATAAATCTTGGATTGCAAGTTGAGCTCATAGGAATTGAACACCTAGAAGCAAAATTTTGGTTTACTAAATCTTTGTCTCATTGTTAATTAATTTGTTTGATTGATGTACCATTCAAGTTTGGCTTGGAACAACACCAAGATTTTTTAGGTACATCACATAACAAGACATAAGAAAATGTATTTAGTAATATATGGAAAATTGTTAGGCAAAAAATTGTCTTGGGCTTGATGGGGCCCAATAACGAATAAACATGTCACGACCCAAGGCCTCACCCAATCCAATTGGGCGCCATGGCTTAAAATCACCTTGCGACCTACCCACTCTATGAGTTGGGCTATCCTATAAGTTAAGCTAAACTGGGTTTCAGCCCATTAGCCTGCAACAGAGTATAAATAGGAAATCAGAATCTCATTCTATTTCCTCTTCTACTAAGATTTCAAATCTTACTCAAACTATTAAACTTGATCTGATAAGGTCAAGAAATCATATCTCTTTCATGATAGGGATTATCTCCCAAAATAGGACTTAGTGTCCTACTAAGATTCCAACTCTTATTTAAACTATTAAACTTAATCTGATAAGGTTAAGAAATCATATCTCTTTTATGATAGGGATTATCTCCCAAAAGAGGACTCAATGTCCTACTAGGATTCCAACCCCTTAGGTTCACTATAAAAACAGAGGCTTGCCCTCTCATTAAGGAGGCAATCTCTCACAGTCAATCTACACCACTCAAAATCATCTATTTACTCCTAAAGTTCTTGCTTCTAAGAACCCGACGCCTCCACCGTAGTCCTAGCCTCCGACAAGACTCCTGGTAATTCTTCTTCTCCTTAATTCTTATTAAATCTCTTTCAGCCTTGCTGACTTGAGCGTCGGAGTGCCTACGGCAAACACCACCTTGGTGTTTTCCGGAAGCTTCACGCTTGCCATTTCATGTGTGCAGGTCTAATGGATTGTCAGTGACCTCAACCTCACGGGATCACACCCTATTTTCATGACGGTAGATTTTTTGCATCTACAAAAATAAAAAATATTTTAGATTTCAGGGACGGACTTACTCAGGAATTAATTTTAGAGGGGAAAAGTTCAAATAATATAATATTTAAAACAAGGAAAAAGTAAATGAGTAAAACCAAATCTAAAAATATTAATACAAATACAGGGTGGTAAAAGCAGAAAATCTAATCAAATTAATGAATTTTTTTTTGAGTGGGGTCACCAGCCCCGACTCCACACGACGTAGGTTCGTGATTTCATCCATGAATGATTTTAGGTAAAAGACAAAAAGTCTTGTGTGTGTGTTTTTTTTTTTAATTATTTTTCAAAAAGCGTAAAATACATTTCTTAACTTTAAAGTTGTAAAATATAATTTTTAGTTATTAGAGAAGAAAATCAAATGAACTCATATCTACCTTACCCTTAATGATCGTATTATTTTATCTTTTTACATTATTACATCAATATCAACATCAAATTTGTTGATGCTCGATTTTGACACCAACTAATTGTCACGTGCGTAACGCTGGGTGGCCAAGAAACACACGTGATAATGAATGTAAAAAGCGAAATAATTGAGAAAAATATGAGAGTTTAGGGCCAATTTATAGAAAAAAATGGGGAAAGAAAATGACGAAAAAGACTCCTCCAACGGCTATAAAACGGCTATATTTCAAGGGTAAAAGGATAATTAAAAAAATAAATAAATTTTACATTTTTTTTTGGCCAACCCGCCTGCAACCTGCCGGGTTGCCATTTTGCAACCCGGCCCGCCTGGGGGTTGTTGGCGGGTTGAACCCTCTTAATTACGGGCCGGGTTAGGGTTGACCCGCCTAACCCAGCCCATTTATTCCACCTCTAGGCCCGACTCTAAAGAAAGAGCCAGGCCTAATTCCGAGCTTGGCCCAAACCGGATTAGGCCCATTCGGTACAAGATATAGCCGGCCCAAACCACGTGGGCACGAGCCTCCTAATCCCAGTCCATTTCCTAGGTCCATGGGCGAATCCAGAGCCCACGACCCTCTCAGAATACTTTCCTGCTCCTGATCAATCTCCCATTCAAGGTTACCTTCCTATTCCTGATCACTTTCCTACTCGGAGTCACTTTCCTATCCGGACACTGGTAAGACAGTTTACCACGACCCTAATTCTGCTAGGGTTTGCATCAGAGTCATGCTAGGACTCCTACTTCTACCAGGATTGGGAGACCAGACAGTCACTATATAAGCAGAGGTCAGCCCTCTCACAAGGGAGATGACATTACACCTTCACACTGAAAGCTTTGACTTGAGAGCTCCACATCACCGTTGTAGTCACAGTCCCCGACTAGACTTCTGGTAACCTGTACTCCCTAACCCTCACTATATTAGCCTCTCTCAGCCTTGCTGACTTGAGCGTCGGAGTGCCTACGGCAAACACCACCCTGGTGTTTCCCGTTCGCTTTACGCGTGTGTTTCTCTACGTGTGCAGGTACAGCGGATCGCTGGTGGCCTCAACCTCACGGGATCAGACCCCCCCTTCCGTACAGGTAGATTTTTACGTCTACAGTTTGGCGCCCACCGTGGGGCCTCTAGCAATCATTCGGCTCGACGAACCTTGCTACGTGGAGGAACATCCCATGGCTGACAATCCCGACAACTTTAACTCCAGCCTCGAGGCCAGACTGGACACTTTGACCTCTCATGCAACAAAACTCAAACAAGGTGGCTGCATTGGAAGCTGAGAATAATGCGATCCGGACGGAAAACGCATCCGTCAGGTCAGAAGACCAATCCCTCAAGGAGAAGGTGAGTCAATTCTATGACCTAGAATTCCTTCCCGGCCAAGCACCCCTCAATCGGTTCCGCACCCCTATTCCGCCCATGCAGCCTCTCCTTATGCCGGAGCCCCGACCCTCGGCCTCTGGCAAAAGGCCGCGTCCCTTAAACCCGTCTGCAGTCGACAATTCTGTCCCAATTCATGGAGATAAAAATATGCCTGTAGAACACCAGTCAGCCGATTCATCCCAGCATCAAGACCAAGACGACCCGATGGTAGAGAGCCCTCATCCACAAGACCAGCTCAATCTAACCATCCCAAAAGATACTCCACTCGGCTCGGCTCACCCTCGCGGGATGAATGGCCAAACTAAACCAATAGCACCTGAGCCCATCCTTACCGTCCCGCTCCACCTCCAGTCAACAACCCAAACACAAACCCCATTCGGCTCGGCTCACCCTCGCGGGTTGAATAGCCAAACCAAACCCACTCCAGCATTCGAGCTCATCCATCCTGACAGACCAAGCGACTATCAGTTGACTCCCCTGACCATTCATGTAGGGCAGAGTAATAGAACAGTGACAATGAGAGTCATCCAACCGGAAGGGATGAACGAACATCCATGCTACCAAGGAATGCACGACGGAGTGATCCATCAGACTGCCCCCCGACGGCAAAGACATCAACAACAGTTGGAATGCCGTTCACCTCAAACGCTACTACTACCAAGTGAACATTGTTTTTTTTTTTTTTTTTTTTTTTCATTTTTAAAAAGATGAGTGGGCCTATCGACCTCCTCTTGGACAGTTAGCCGCATGGCCAAATATTTAATGAAGTACTATTCAAAAGTTTTCGTCTCCAAATAGACCTTGGTCGATGAATTACGGACACCTTCAAATCGGCCTGCCCGATAAACGTACGAACACCTTCAAATCGGCCTGCCCGATAAACGTACGGACACCTTCAAATTGGCCCGCCTGATAAACGTATGGACACCTTCAAATCAGCCCGCCCAATAAACGTACTGACACCGTCAAATCGGCCCTGCCCGATAAATGTACGTACACCTTCGAATCGACCCTGATCGATTTACAAATGACATCCTCGGATCGACCCTTCCCGATTCGCGAGTTTCACCTTTGTATTGGCGCCACTCGAAAATCAGCACGACTTATGATTCACACCACCCAGTCGGCCTGATCCGACCCAAGAAATCAACTCCAGTTTGACTTCGTTCATCCACGGGAATGAACACTCGGTCGACCAGACCGAACGAATGGTCTTCACACCAGTGACAAGCAAAGCACTGACCCGGCCTAACAGAAGACCTACATGCCCTCGCCACGGGGCCACTCTAAAGTAAAATACACAACGTAGTGCACCTACAAGTAAAGAAACAACAGTTCATTCATCCAAGGAGACAGCATCAGAAGTAAAAAATGGTCAAATGTTACATATATAGCATCAAACGGCCCAGTTGAGAATACAAAAAAATGGCACACACGCCAGACAAAAGGGCATCGCAGGCCACACTACCAGCACTCGGCCCAACCCTGACCGCCCGCATCGTCAACACCCGATAGCCTCGGCTGGCTGAGGTCAGGCATCTGCTCATCGTCTTGCCCTCCCGGATGACTACCTCCTTCGTCTAGTAACTACTGCATGAGCAAGATGTCTTCATTCGGATCCCAATAAGAGGTCCACCCTTCTTTGAACTCCAGTATGAGCTCACCTCGGGCCTTAATGATAGCATCATCAACAATGGAGATGCACTGCTCCCTGAGAGACTCGACTTCTGTGGTTCTCTCGGCCAACTCACGCCTCAGACTCTCGATCTCATGCTCTCTATCCCTCAGACGATGCTGAAACTCTTGCTCGGCCTTCCGGGCCGCCATCTCCTTCTGGCGCAGGCTGGTGTTGGCCTTACACACCTGTATACGTCTCTCCTGCGCCACAACAGACTTCCTCAAGTGAAGACTGCTAGTGAGTACCTGCACAACAAAACATTGCAATCAGAACAAGGCTTAGAAACAGAAATCACCAAACTCTACCGAATACCTGAACGGCGCGAGCTACCCCCCCAATCAGCCGCAGCAACTGCACCCATCTGGTTAAGCTGCGCCTTGTCTGCCGGGAACAAAAATGAGTCGGCCAACTTACTCATGGTAGTGGCATCAGAGTAAGTCGACGCATTAGCCGAAATCGTGATGGTAATCGTTCCGGCCTCTTCATCCACAACCGTGGTCTAGGACGACCCGGCTCCAACTGAATGGCTGCTGACTCGGTGGCGTCGCTAGCACATCTGCTCCTCTGTCTTCCCTGGCTAAAGACTCCCTCCTCCTCTTCTTGCAGCGTCGGGTGATAGATTCGCTCGCGCTCGGGACAGTCAACTTCTTCATCAGCGACTCTGCAAGTGCAAACTCTCCAAAGGTTAGTAGGTTCAGCTCGGACTCACCAAAAATTATATGGTTGCAGTATCGACTCAGAAGTACATCCCAAGTCTGCTTCAGCGAGGGGAAGGGAGTACCTCTCTGTATCGCCTCTACTCCGGCCCAAAGAATGTTGGTCCTTAGGTTGGACTCGGCTAGCACTACTCGCCAATCCATCTGCTCTAATGGGATGGCTAACACCCTCTGGGTCGCTACATCCAAGCCGTCTCCGCTCTGTCCAACCCGATTGAACTCAAGCTCTGCAAACAAAAAACACAATCAAGATTTAATAATCAAAAGTACGAAAGAAACAACTAAGCTCTCACCAGTAGCTCGCCAGCCGATCGGGATCTCGCCCTGTCCTCTCTCTCCAAATACAGCTTGACCCCTCAGGTAGAAATATCGGTCCTTCCAGTTCTTATCACTGGACCGTAGGTCGGTCACCAAGTGAGACCGATCATGCCTTAAGTTTAACAAGTAACGACCCTTCTCTTTATCGTTCTCCTTCAAGAAGTAGAAATACAGCAGCTCGTGCAACCCAAACCTCACTTGGTTCCGAACACAAAGGTTTTCCAAAGCCATTAGCAGTCTCCAAGCATTCGGCATAAGTTGAGACGAGACAATCATGAAGTGGTTCAGCACCTCCCACACGAGACGAGGCGAGGCACAGACAACCTCAACCCGTCATGAAACCATTTCTCGTAAACACTGATCCAGTCCTTTGCCTCCCAATCAACTCGCT
This sequence comes from Pistacia vera, assembly GCF_008641045.1. Taxonomy (NCBI): domain Eukaryota; kingdom Viridiplantae; phylum Streptophyta; class Magnoliopsida; order Sapindales; family Anacardiaceae; genus Pistacia; species Pistacia vera. The sequence goes on from NW_022196203.1 coordinate 87,156, forward strand.
CGTACGACCGCGGCATCCAGATATCAACAGAACTCGAAATGTGATACAAGGTCCGGATGCGCCACACGTCACTATCTTTCAGCACGGGCGGATAATCTCTAGTCAAAATCCCGCTGCCCTGTTGGCTTGGCTCTTCCTTAGAGCCACTTCCGGAAGAAGATGGACTATCAACCCCTTCGGAGTCTTCCCCACTCCTTCCATGCCTGCCCGAGCCACTCGGCCCAGCCTCACTCGACCTTGGAGCGGCTATACTAACTCCACTCGGCACGCCCACAGGAATGCCCCTCTCGGGCAACATCACTATAGTCGGGACACACTCATACTCATCCCCTGAGTCTGCCACAATCCCGCTCGAACTAGCCGATTCAGAGTCCGACATGTTGGCTCGATCGCCCAACCCAACAGACCGATCCAAGCCTCGCTCCTGGCTGCCAAAAATCCTAAGTGTCAACCACCCGACCCGAGACACCGACCTACCAAGATCAGAAAGAGTTGCCACTCGCCCCTCAGTACCAGTCTACCTACCCGGAGAAGTGTAACCTAAACCTTGGTCGACCCTCCTGGTCGACCGACCCAGCTCTTGATTCTCGCCTTCCTTGGCTCGCCCCAGGTGACCGACCCAGCGAATCCCTTATCAAAGTATCCCCTCGCTCGCCCCGGGCGACCGGCTGGTCCTCAAGGTCAGCTTAAACACTACTAGCCCTTTCTCGCCGGTCTAGCAACACAATCACCCGCTCGGTCTGGATGACCGACCGACCGACCCTTTAATCCACTCCACACACCCCACCACTCGGTTGGATGGACCGGACGACCTAACTCAACGACTCCAAGATGGCACCCTGTTCGGTCAGGCAGACCGACCGAACGAACGCACACTTAACTCGACTTCGCCTTCCCAAATTCCATCCAAAATATCCAGAAAAACACAAAAAACAAAAAACAAACCAGCCAGCTTGCCGGAAAACCACCAGGAACATCAAAATTCACGCCTATCCTAAAAATCGGTACTCCAAACTCCTCAGAACAAGTCAAAAATATCCAAAACTCAAAAAACATCACCCTATGCTTCCAAAACAAATGCAAAGAAGAAACAAAAAGACGCCATAAAAGAAGAGTGTTTACCGTGAAAAAATCGGAGTCTACTGAGAGAAGCTGCCGACGCGAAAATGAAACTGAAAACGAAGAAGAAAAAAATTTTTGCTGAAGAAAAACGGAGGAAAACTGCAAATGGGAGATGAACGATCTGTTCACTCATTTTTAAAAGGAAAATTGACAGGTTAAAACGCATGGCAGCCCACGATTGGCCAGGAGTCAGAGCGCCTTTTCGTTTTCCCGCCTCAAAAACCAAGATTTGATATCTACCGAACACGTGGCAAGCATCCACGGTACCTAGGAATCTGCACGATCAATTCCGATCGCCCTACCTCCCCGACCGAGCCAACCCCCGACCGTCAGATTAGGACCTAACAGGAGCCCACGATCCTCGAGTCCAGGCAAGCATCCCGACTGGCCGAACAGCTTAGGAATGGCCCGGCCTGACCTCTCGTGAGGTAAAAAGATGTGGGCACGACCCATTCATCCTTCCAGAGCGGACGAACCGACAGCCAACCGTTAAAGCTCGCATATTCCTTTTACTCAATCGCCCGAACAAGCATCTGGTTTAACTCTCATGTTTATTCGACCTAGACCGTCGAGCGAACGCCTCGGCAGTAGAAGCACCTCACCTCTCCATTCGACACGACGTACCGAACGAGCTTATGAGCCAACCCAAAGTCTCTTTGTCCGTTCCCTCGACCCCTCATACCGATCGGGCACAACACTCCAATGATGGTATACTCCGGATCGGCAATGGATACCGAACGACCCCAGGACAAAATCATCTGCAGGATCAGCTACACCAACAACCGATCATCCCGGAAGGACGACCGAGCACCCATTGATCACTTCCTACTCTCTGACTTAAGAAACTCTTAACTCAGAGAGTGGGGGCAAACTGTTAGGGCCAAAAATTGTCCTTGGCCCAAATAGGAAAACGGGCCCGACACTGAAGAAAGAGCCAGACCCAATTCTGATGTGACCAAACCGGATTAGGCCCATTCGGTACAAGATATAGCCGGCCTAAACCACGTGGGAACGAGCCTCCTAATCCCAGTCCATTTCCTAGGTCCATGGGCGAATCCAGAGCCCACGACCCCCTTAGAATACTTTCCTACTCCTGATCAATCTCCCATTCAAGGCCACCTTCCTATTCCTGATCACTTTCCTACTCAGAGTCACTTTCCTGATCAGAATCACTTTCCTATCCGGACACTAGTAAGAGTTTACCACGACCCTAATTCTGCTAGGGTTTGCATCAGAGTCATGCTAGGACTTCTACTTCTACCAGGATTGGGAGACCAGACAGTCACTATATAAGCAGAGGCCAGCCCTCTCACAGGGGAGATGACATTACACCTTCCCACTGAAAGCTCTGACTTGAGAGCTCCACATCACCGCCGTAGTCATAGTCCCCGACTAGACTTTTGGTAACCTGTACTCCCTAACCCTCACTATATTAGCCTCTCTCAGCTTTGCTGACTTGAGCGTCGGAGTTCCTACGGCAAACACCACCCCGGTGTTTCCTGTTCGCTTTACGCGTGTGTTTCTCTACGTGTGCAGGTACAACGGATCGCTGGTGACCTCAACCTCATGGGATCAGACCCCTCTTCCGTACAGATAGATTTTTACGTCTACACTCAAGAATTTGTTATTAATCATCCTACATCAGCAGTTTTTGCAAGAAAACTTTGTGCCAGTCTCTGGGAGATTCAGCCCCACCGCCTCTCACTTCCTCAAATGCCAAAGCCAAGTTTTAAAAACAGACACAAGGGTTTTGATCTTCCAACTCATCTGGTTCACCACCCTCCTACTACTCTCCCTCAACAGGTACTTTTTTCTCTCTTTCTTTTTTATTTTTTAACTTGCGATATGAGGTCATTGGGTGAAACATAACCATTGCTAGCATCTCCACTAGAAGGCGAAGCTGGAAGCCCAACAAAGAATTTACCAGCTTTAATTGACGACGTCCATTTGTTCCAAGAGTTCTGAAAGTTGTTTGGACTGCTAGAGCTAAACTCACAAGGAGGATTATTGTAAAACTGGACCCAGACATAGTCAAACAGTCCCGTAGTAAGTGCTGCATTGAGATATTGGTCAGGGAATGGACACTGTGGAGCTGCACCCAAGTATATTTTCTTTCCTCCTTGACTGTGTTCCGACAAAGCCATGGCAAGCGTAGGATAGTGAGCACCATTACCCATCTCAATGTCAAAATCTATACCATCCAATACGGCATCACCAAGTGGTCTCGAATTCGATTTTCCCCCTAAAAAGTTGTTCCATAAATAAGCTGCGACACTCCTAGCATCATCATCATCTGATGACAAGGAGTAGCTGCCGGCACCACCTCCAATTGAAAGCAGCACCTTAATTCCTCGGCTTTTGCAATATCTAATGTCTGTACTCACGCTTTGGCAACCATTTGATGCTGGGTTACAGTGACCAGCTAAGTTGATTTGCGGCTTTTGGCCATTGCCAAATTGTGAAAGGAAAGCTATGTTAACGATTTCGTAATTTCCTGTGGCACATGTTGATGTGAGTGTGGTCTCATTCCCGTTTTGGCCCCAGTATACCACAATGACTCCGGCGTTTGATTTATACGCATTTTGAATCAAGGTCAGAAAGATGTTTCTAATTCTGAATCCGTTAGGCTGCAAGTTGTTATGTTGGGACCAAGGAAATAAATAATTGTGGCTAAATAAATGCATCTCATAATTCCACCAATCGGAAAACAAAAGGGTGCCCGTTTCTTGACTTCTACATGCACGAAGGAAGAACACAAGGTAATTACCTGTGTTTTTGGATTCCTGGCACTGGTTTACGTTACCACATCCTCTTCTCTGTGTTTTTATTCTTTATGATCTAACTATGCATAAAATATTCTCATTTGTAATAAATTTACGAAGTTGAAATCTTAATTTGATATTGCGTGCAAGAATAACGGGAGCAGAGTATTATGTAGATGATAACATCTTTTTATGTTCTTGGAATTCTTAATTTGTAGAGAAGTTGATAACACATTATAATACTGAGATTGATAGATAATTGATCTTTTTAACTATTTATAATAGAATCCTTTGCGTGGTATAATTTTATTGAAAATTCGGAGTCCTTAGTATTATTACATCATCATTGTTCTAAGGTAGAACCTTTTTGTTTAAGCTGAAATTAAGTGGAAGAAGAAAAAGCAGTAGTTTAATCAAACGTTTGGCTTAATAGCGGAGCTATAGTCTTTGTCATGATACCTTGACCAAAGCATGACACCTCCATAGTTTGAAGAAGTCTTAATAGACGGTAAAATCTGAGAGTTAAGCACATCAGGAGCAATATAGCCACTCCCAGCTGCTTCAGGAGACGCAGGCAGTCCCAAAAATACTTGGCTTGAAGGTTGATTTGATGTCCACTGATTCCAACTGCTCTTAAGGCTGTCTCCGTTACCAGAATATTCACAAGGATTGTTGTTATAGAATTGGACCCAAATGTAATCAAATAGGCCAGTACTTAATGCACCACCCACCCATGCATCAGGGTACGGACATTGAGGAGCTGCTGATAAATACACTTTCTGGTTAAATCCTGATAAGGTCTTTGCCAGTTCGTCCCAGTTCTGTGTAGTGCCTCCCTCAATATCAAAATCAATACCATCTAAAACTGCGTCACCTAATGGACGTGAGCTTGATTGACCACCAAGAAAATTGTCCCACAAGTAATTCGCAACTTGCCTGCACGGCATTAAATAATATTAATTAATTTCTCATTTGTCAATAAGGAGCTACCCAATGAAAATAATAATAATAATAGAGCATGCCTGGCATCATCAGCTGAGGAAAGGAAATAGCTTCCCGAAGCACCTCCAATAGAGAGCATGACCTTAATTCCTTGGTTCTGGCAAGCTTTAATGTCGGAGCTCAAACCAGTGCAACCATTAGAGGCAGGATCACAGTGGCCAGCGAGATTGAGTGACGGGGTCTGGCCATTACCAAAGGTGGATAAGAAAGCTATGTTCACAATTCCATAATTGCCAGTGGCACAAGCATCTGCTAAGCTTCCTTCATTTCCATTCTGACCCCAGTACACGGAGATCACACCGGCATTAGAGCCGCTGATGAAGGCAGCTAGCATGAGGCAGAGTAGGGCTATAGTGTTCAGATATTGATGAGCCATTGTAGTGTGGTGGGCTAGTCTATTGCTTGGTTGAACATTTATTGAGAAACACGTTCTTATATAGACTAGCATGTAACAATGCCTTCGTTTTAGCCCAGTTAATACTTCAGGTTACAGTGGTTTAATTAATATTTTATTAAACGTGTCTTGGAGGTTAGAAAATCCTCCAATTGAATAGTCTTCGGAAGACTTTTCAAAATATACATTGGACTAAATTTAACCTGGACGTATTGCTATTGACAAGATTTATGATCCAGTTCCTCCACCATAACTCTAGACAACTGAGACTTGAGAAAATTGCTTAGGCCCATAAATGCTTTTATGCATTTTTTATTTAAACAAAAAAAAAAATAAATTGATTTTCTTTTCTAATTATAATTATTTGGAATGCAAATTTTTGGTTAAACAACTTTTAATTTCAGTACCAAATTGGATTGAAGGTCAATTAAAAACAGTTGGTTACAAGTTTGAGGAGAATGGAGAAATGTTTGGCCCCAAAACACAAGATGCGCATAAAATGGAAGTCCACAAGGAAAGTTAAAGTCTAAACGATTTATCTTCTAAATTTAAACGCGGTTACGATAACCAAAGTTGCCATTACTTGTGGACCCATGGTTTTACTTTTACATATGAGCAGAAAACATGTTCCCACCCAAGGTAAAGCTAAAGAATGGAGAAATGTTAGCAATTTTAGACGTTGACACAAATATAGAATTTGTTATTAACATACTGCCTTTGATAAATAAATTAGAAAATTATTTTTTACTATCCCTTCGATTGTGACTTAACGCTTTCATTTCAAATCTAATTCAATCACTCGTCTCTCAAAATAACACCCTTTTCATTTGTTGCGATAAATAAAAAAAATATCTTTTCCATCCCTTCAATTATTTAGAGAAAGAAAGAAAGAGTTACTATTAATTCGTGACATGGGCTAAAAAGTATGATGAATTATAGAGACACATTTTAATTAATGTTGAGATTTCCACTCTCTCTAAACCTATAGATGGATGAATATTCTTCAAAGTGATGTAACATTACTACCACAGGAAAATTGAACAAATGGGTTCCGTGATATAATTTGTTGGTTTGGAAAATATCAAATCATACTTTATGCAAAAATATATTACCTAGATGCGATGGCACATGCATTTCATTAAATAATTGTGCATTTCACTCCATCCAACACATTCCCATATTTATTATTTGATTAATTTATGTATAAATAGTCGTTTCAACCGAGTTCATGGTCAACTTGTATGTAGATTGGTTCATGAAATTGAAGAAGATAAAGTCATAAAACCTAAACCCATCATGGTAGGCCCCCGCCCTTCCCTTTTTCAAATTATTCACTTTATTTTATTTATTTTCATAATTTATTTCATGTAAATTGCAAAAATTTAATGTTCGTATTATTTGTATGTCTTTAAAGATAAGCATTATTCATATTTAATGTATGTATTGTTTTATACAATTCACCAAGACAAGCCTCAATCTGACAATCACAATGCAAGTATGCAACTGTTAGTAATTGATCGGATTCGCGTAGCGAAAAAACGTAATATTTAAAACGAATCGATCAATTACATGAATTAAGATCCGAGTACAAATTATAACATTTTTATACATAAACTGAAACGTAAAATAAAAATGTATTAAAAACAAATCCATACAAGGATTTAGTTCATACCAACGTTTGGAGGCTCCTCCGAATATCTCTGACTTCGGACACGAACACTGTTCACTAGACACTATTTACCAAACTGTTCACTGGATACTGTTCACGTGATTCTTTGCTAATCAATATAATGTAGGATCGCACTCACGGAAGTCCACACGAAGATAATCCGCAGAACCCTTGATTATTTTGTTAGAACAATCAAAGGCTTTAAGAATCAAGAAAGAAGAACAAGAAATTTTTTCTTCTTCACATAAGAGTTTAATGTGTGTGTGTGAGAGAGAGAGAGAGAGATAGGGTGGCTAGGGTTTTTGATTATTAAATAATTCTCATTGTTTTAATTTTAAGTTGTACTTATATAGTGCAACAATTAAAACTCTATTCCACTTAATAATAGACATAGGCTCCAACTCTAATTCACCCTTGCAACCAAACACACCCTTTATGGTATTTTAATTAATTAATTATTATTATAATTAAAATCAATTAATATATAATAATATATTAACATTTAATTAATAATAATTATTCATTTAAATATATACATAGATATATTTAAATATAATCTCACTAATTTAATTGTAATATTAAAATTAAATATAGGCAACAACCTCAGCAAATTTAATTATACTGTCAGATTACCAAAATACCCTTTCATCCTGAAAGACGAAAATACATTTCTTATAAATTGATTCTTAAATTATTTTCTAAGTATGTGACTCGTAGGCTCCTTATCATATCGACAGTGTGTTGATGCGTTGTAACTACAACATGCAAATGTAGCAAGTATACTAATCGCACAAGTAATATATTGATGAGTAGAGTATCGTTCCCACGAAGATTGTAAGCAAAGCACTGAGTTTCCTAATGTTTTCTAGTTGATGCAATCGAATTCTTTGGATTGGTGGGAGCAAATTTTAATTTAAAAACAACCAAATGAAATTTACTAAGGTGTAAACTTAATTAAGAAAGCAATATGGAAACCAGCAATATCAATTCAAGTAAAACGGGTAGGGTTTTGACTTCATTTAGATTTTTATGGGTTAAGCCTATAATTACACTAAACTCATATTCATATGCAATGGTTGTAAATCGAACTCACTAACATGTAGACATACCCTCTCGGGCTATGCCTTCCTATTCTTCCTTATTAACCTTCCGCACCCAACAAATTGAAGATTAATAATTTCAAACTCATTAANTTAATGTAGCCAATCACTACTGTATTGATAACTTTGAATCGAACTACGTTGGGCTAGTGTCAAACTACACCAATTGATGCACAAGGCACTCCGGTGATCTCAAGTCTAAGGATCACATGTACCACCAGTCGTTAGAGGATTTATTCCATAGACACTGTGGTTACCATCCATATGGAATCCTTTAGTGGGTCTATCCAGTGAATTTGCCTCTAGCAAGCACCCATGCGTTGCACTAGATTGTCAGCAAACAACTTTGACAAGTGAGATTAGTCACTGCCTTTCGACAGGGCCGTTCAACGCTATGAAAGTCTTACCGTATTATCTGTGTCCTTGGTCACAATAATACTAGGGCTACGTACATTTCTAGAATAGCCATCATATGTGATCATATGGTTCTCACTACCAAGATTTAAAATACTTGATACTTTCGTCACAGTTCTGCTATCCTAAGGACATATATCATTACATATAACTAATGATTTACATGATATAGAAAAATATGTCTTTTATTGATAAAAAAATATTTATTGCATAATCAATCTTACCATAATTGATTGGTTTCTATGACACTTACTCTAACAGCAACTACAGGGATAGGTCCCATTTTTTTATTTTAGGACCAACAAAAGAAATATTATTATATTTTCCATATAATTAACTTTCTTTCTGATATTAAGGGCCCAATTAAAGTTAAACTTATGTTAGATTATCATTAGATTGAAGGTGGCCCGATCTGGCTTTGTGGAGGGCAGTGCAACTGAAGTCTTGGTGGTAGATCAGTGGCAGAAACAGGAGCACTTTGCTGCTTGTGGTTGGTCGGCGAACAAGGAAGGTGACGATTGCCATTTGGCATTGAAAAAGCCGCAAAAACCACCGACATGACATCGCCAGGATTGATTGCCATCGCCGTCACTTCTTGCTTCGTTCTCGAGCTTGGATTCTAGCAGGTTTAGCTTGGTCAACGCCGCCGCCAAAGCGCAATGGCTTTGGTTGGTTTTCTTGGGGATTTCTAGTTGTTGGTTTGGGTTGTGGAGTTCTGTCGTTGGTCGTGTTTTGGTCGGCGATTTTGTGATGGGTTATATGCAGGGGTTAAAGAATAATTTATTAATTTATTTATTGAGGGAAATATGGTAATAGTCTTCCATACTTGTGTCAGATCCTAAAAAATCTTTAATGATGTTGGTTTTTGGGTGGGAATCTGGAATTTATAAAACTAGGGGTGNAAGAGAATAGAGTAGGTTGTGCGATGGGGAACCCATGAGTAATGGGTAGAGTATTCCTGCATGTACGCCGCATTGAGAGAGCGGCATGAGTATCAGATAGAGAAGTGGTGTAGCCCGTGAGAGTGCATGCGGATGAGGGCTATACCCGAGTACCCGAGAGAGAGATTATATACTCACGTGGCCAAGGGTTTCGAATCCATGCATAACTGAGTCCGATCGGCTAGAATGAGTAGAGGTCACGTAGAGTGGGAGCGAGTCCCGGCTGTGCCCCCGGTAAGATGGGGCCGTGACTTATGAAAGAGTTATTAGAAAAGAGTTTTAAGAGAAAGAGAAAGAGAAAGAGAGAGAGAGAAGTACCCAAAGAGAAATTGAATGAGGAGTTGTAAAGAAAGAATTAGAGAGAGAGAGTTACAGGGATAGATGAGTAGAGGATTTACTTACTGAGCATTGTTTTAGTGCTCACCCCGTTATTTCCTATGTTTTGTAGGATCCAGGTGAGGACATAGTCGGATAGACGTCGACATGCGAGGGAAAGCGGTTACACTGTCCACCATGTGTTTTGATGACTTTTGTACACATTATAATTTTGTGTAAAAATGTATATGTTTGTAGAGAATATATATATATTTAATAAAAGAAAATTTTGGGCCCAATTTCTTTATATTATTTTATATGTATTTTATTATGAGTATTTGAGTAGTAGTGGCTATTACAATGTAACATGTAAGTCAAGAGTATATTACGTATGTGCTTATAAATCATACATATATGACATAATATTTAGAAATCGCATATAGGGGTGAAACTGTAATTTTCTAAACATATTTCAGAAACTGATGGTTTAACCCAGATTGAAAATTAATTTCAACATCACATTACCATAGCATATGTCCAACACTAATCGTAAGATATATTCCAAACTTCATCAAAGCATTTAAAATAAAATCACAAGTTAACATGCAAGCATGGATTTAAGGATTTGGAAGAAGATTTGTTTTAATCCACTCACCAAATCAAGCTATAATTTTAATGGGGCATTCAAGACAAATATATGTTGATCCAGTAATATTTTCAAGTCATTTCAGAATCAATAACTATTTAAAACACAATTTTCTTTCAACTCATTTAAATCTGCCAACTGTTTCCAGAATTGAGGTTACTGACTTGTAAAATTCATAACAATTCAGCCCTTAATCTAAACCTCATGAAACTCTCCAGAATTAAACTAGACACATATAGGATTCACCAGAATTTAAAATCACTCAATTTGGATAAGTATAAGTGCATTATTTCAGTTCTGAAAAATGCATGCTCTACAGAAAACATGAAATTCCAGAATTTCATAGCAGAATTCAAAATTCATTAAAAAATCCAATACTTCGAATTTTGGGGTGAAATCAATTTTCAACCAATCTCTAATAAGTCTAAAACAAAATATCTGAAATTTAGCTTCATTTACAAACCCGAAACATATATAAAATTTTCAGAAGTTTAGGCTGTCAGAATTTCACAGCATAACTTTTTATAACCAAAAACATACTTTAATAACTCTTGGTTCTTTAGGATCAACATATATGCTCTACCCGTATAAAACTATTGCATTAAATCTCCAATTTCAGTTAACCACAATAGTCAGCCACCATATCCAACATACAACTTCCCATAATTTCTTTTCTATTCACAAACATTATGTATATGCATAAAATGCACACATGCATGCCAAGTTCAGCATTTCTAATTCTGCCCATTTTATAACCTTTCTCCATCTACTCTTCAAATCAACAACATCCACAACTCATCTCTATGGTACAAACAATATTCCAAATAATCAACTTACACATAACTTTTAAATGCGTGAAACAATAAACATCAATTACCATGCAACTTGAAAAATGCATGTAGACGTAAAAATCTACCTGTACAGAAAAGGGGGGTCTGATCCCGCGAGGTTGAGGCCACTAGCGATCTGCTGTACCTGCACACGTAGAGAAACACACGTGAAGCGAACGGAAAACACCAGGGTGGTGTTTGCCGTAGGCACTCCGACGCTCAAGTCAGCAAGGCTGAAAGGCTAATATAGTGAGGGCTAGGGAATGAGAGATTACCGGAAGTCTAGTCGGGGACTGTGACTACGGCGAATAAGTGGAACTCTCGAGTAAAGAGTTTAGGGTGTGAAGGTGTAATGTCGATGTCCTTTGTGAGAGGGCTGGCCTCTGCTTATATAGTGGTCGTCTGGTCTTCCAATCCTAGTGGGAGCAGGAGTCCTGGTATGACTGTGATGCCAACCCTAGAAGAATCAGGGCCGTAATCAGCTGTCCTTATCGGTGTCTAAATAGGAAGTTAATTCCGTTTAGGAGAATGACCCTCAAGTGGGAAAGTCCTCAAGAAAGAGGAAGACGACCTTGAATAGGGGATTGATCAAGAATGGGAAAATGTTGAAGGGGCTATGGGCTCTGGGCTCACCCATAGGCCTAGATATTGGACAGGGCTTAAGAGGCTCGCGCCTATGTAGTTCGGGCCGGTTATACTTCGTATCAGATGGGGCTAATCCGAATTGGGCCTCTGCAAGATTTGGGCCTGGTCATTCTTTACCAGTGATCTTGTTTCCCTATTTGGGCCGAGGACGATTTTTGGCCCTAACAATGCAAACTTCAGAAAAGGATTCAATGCATTTTCCACTCACAAAAATTTCCAGATTTCATCAAGACATGGTGCTAGAATCGAAACTGGGCATGCAGCACTTTAAAGTCAGCTCAGCCAACACATGCAAGGCAGATTTAACAAGATATCACACCAAAATTTGGATCAAACACTATAATAGAAATCAACACTTTACATGCAAACAGGAATTGAGTTTTTAAAAGAGAATTGAGTTTTTAAAAGAGTTTTTGGCTGGTCCACTCACACAAAACTTTTAGCTCAACCCGAAATACCCAGCTGCCCCAAGCATCATCCTTCTCTTCACCTCACTTTCTCTCCCTCATTTATCTTTTTCTTTCCCTTCCTCCTTCGGCCGAACGTTCTCTCTTCCTTCTTCCTTCTTTTCTCCCTTTCTCTCTTTCTTTTCTTTTTCTCGGTTTTCTTCTCCCCACTTTCTTCTTCTTCATTTGGGCGAGCGGCCCAAATTTATATAAAACAATTTTTTTTCTCTTACAACAGCCCCCAAATTCTCTTAATTCTAATATAACCCTGCCACATCATCTTTTCCTTACAAAAAACATCCAGATTTTGTGCCCTTGCTACATGCAAACCCAACAGTTTCCATTTCTTCGTTTTCACCACTAACCAAACTTTAAAATTTGACAGAAAAGTCCCTCCTTATAAACAAAACCAAAGGGAATATATATATTATTAGAATGGGGTTTTACAATGATTGATTGGCCAATTCCGTCTACAGTTCGGCAACTACGGGGGTTCTTGGGTTTGACTAGTTATTATAGGAGATTTGTGCGTGATTATGCTTCCATTTCAGCCCCACTCACTTCTTTGCTCCAAAAAGACAAGTTTGCATGGTCTGATGCTACTTAGGAGGCTTTCACAAACTTGAAACAGGCTATGACTCAGACTCTAGTGTTGGCTCTTCCTGATTTTGATGAGTTATTTGAAGTAGAGACTGATGCGTCTGGAACAGGAGTTGACGCCGTATTCATGCAGCATGCTCACCCTATTGCTTTTTTCAGTAAGAAACTTTCTCCACGGCTGCAGCGAGCGTCTGCCTATGTCCGTGAATTATATATAGTAACAGAAGCAATCTTGGGCTGGCATCAATATCTTTTGGGCCGAAAATTTATAATTCGCACAGACCATCAGAGTTTACGTAATCTCCTGACCCAAGTCATTCAGACGCCTGAACAGCACACTTACCTCATTAAACTCTTGGGATTTGATTTTATAGTGTGTTACAAAACCGGCAAAACGAATGTGGTGGCAGATGCCTTGACCTGCCAACATGAAGAGTGCAGAATCTGTCAACAATCCAGGGTTGTTCGCCTTATCTGTTCTGATTTTTGAGGTCCTACGGCAGTTGCGCGAGGCCTTGTTGACTGATGGTTCATGTGCTAAAATCATGAGTGAATTGCAACACAATCCATCAGCTCATCCTGGGTATGCAGTGCATGATCAGCTATTATTTTATTTGGGCTATTTGGTGGTGCCCAACGACGCTGGTTTGAGGCAACAACTTCTAGCTGAGTTCCACTCCTCTCCATTGGGCGGTCATGGCGGCCACAAGAAAATCTTGAGCAAACTCGCGTCGAATTTCTATTGGTCAGGGTTGGCTAAGGACGTCAAACAATTCATTCGAGCTTGTCATATTTGTCAACAGGCGAAGTACCAAGCACAAGCACCTGCTAGTTTGCTTCAACCCTTATCGATTCCTACTCAAATATGGGAGGAGATCGCAATGGATTTTGTTACAGGTCTTCCGTTGTCTGTGGGTTATTCAGTAGTTTTGGTAGTGGTGATAGATTAACAAAATACTCTCACTTTGGGTTGCTCCAAAAAGGATTTACAACAGCTAGAGTCGCGGCCCTGTTTGTGGAGATGATTTATAAGCTTCATGGCTTACCCAAATCAATTATTACTGACCGTGACCCTATTTTCTTGAGTGCTTTTTGGCAGGAACTCTTTACCGTTAGTGGAACCACTCTTAAGCATAGTTCAGCGTACCATCCGCAAACTGACGGCCAAACAGAGGTCACTAATTGGACGTTGGAATAGTACTTGCGTTGCTTTACAATGGACAAGCCGCAAAAGTGGGCTGAGTATTTACCATGGGCAGAATTTTTCTACAATACTTCATATCACTCAGCTGCTGGCACCACTCCTTTCAAGCTAGTTTATGGTCAAGATCCGCCAGTTATTCAGTCATATATGAGGGGCACTTTGCGTCTGGAAGCGGTTGATTTTGCACTGACTAACCGAGACAACTTACTGCGCGACTTACGCACTAATTTGCTGCGTGCTCAATAGCAGATGGCCGAGGGGGCAAATCAACATCGCCGCCAATTGGAGTTTCAGGACGGTGACATGGTGTATTTGAAGCTTCAGCCGTATCGACAATCTTCAGTGCGAGGTGAAAGTTATTCTAAGCTAGCAGAAGGTTTTATGGTCCCTTCAAAGTTTTACGAAAAGTGGGGCAAGTTGCTTACAAGCTGGAGTTACCGATGGGTGCATAAATTCATTCTGTTTTCTGTAGGGAGTTATCGCTGCCACCTTTTGTTTATCAAGGACAGCCACTGGTATCACTGTTGGCAGTTGTGGGACGCCGGACAGTACAGCGTCACGGTGAGGCCATAGAGCAGCTTCTGGTTGAATGGCATGGGTTGCCATTGGAAGATGCTTCGTGGGAGGATGCAGCACCTTTGGTGCCTGCTTATGGTGAGCTTCCTTCCAACCTTGAGGGCAAGGTTGTGCCGGATGTAGGAGGTAATGTTAGGATTGTGGATTCAAAGAGTTAAGAAGGTCAAACAGAGTTCGTCAACCTTGAGGGCAAATGTTAATTTGCCCCACCAAATGTTAGAGTTAATTTGCTCTATATGAAGGAACAAGCCTCCAAGAATATAAAGAGAGAAAAGAGATTGATTTAATTCTTCCTTCCTTATTCACAAGAGTCCAGACCTTAAATAAGCCTTACAAGATAACAAAGAAACACCTACAGGATAACAACCAAAATTATGAAATGATTACCAAACCCCCCCACTGCACTTTATTTATTTCATAGCCAAACTACTAACTAACTAACAACCAAACATTCTAAATTCTCAATTAATAATAAATTCTGCCACTTTCTTCTTCCATAAATATTCTTACTTTCTTCTTCCACCAGCCGAGCTTCTCTAGACCCCATATTCTGCAGACCACTTCGGCGGTTGACGAACTCTATTTGACCTTTTTAACTCTTCTGAATCCACAATCCTAACATTACCTCCACCGTTCGGCACAACCTTACCCTCAAGGTTGAAGGAAGCTCACCATAAGCAGCCACCAAGAATATAGAGAGAACAGAAGAATGGATTGCCCTCAAGGTTGTAAGGCTTGTAGGCTAGGATTGTGGATTCAGAAGAGTTAAGAAGGTCAAACAGAGTTCGTCAACCGCCGAAGTGGTCTGCAGAATATGGGGTCTACAGAAGTCTCGGCTGGTGGAAGAAGAAAGTAAGAATATTAATGGAAGAAGAAAGTAGCAGAATTTATTATTAATTTATTATTTAGAATGTTTGGTTGTTAGTTAGTTAGTAGTTTGGCTATGAAATAAATAAAGTGTAGTGGCGGGTTTGTAGTCATTTCATAATTTTGGTTGTTATCTTATAAGAGTTTCGTTGTTACCTGGTAAGGCTTATTTAAGGTCTGGACTCTTATGAATAAGGAAGGAAGAATTAAATCAATCTCTTTTTTCTCTCTATAGTCTTGGAGGCTTGTTCCCTCGTATAGAACAAATTAACTCTAACACTGTATAATAGAAAAATAAAATTAGGATAGCATTTCTTCAATGTCTCTTTGAAGATTTTCAAGAAGATTAAGAAAAATCAAAGCTCATTAATTGTTGACTGTAAAAGCCCGCGACTGTTTTGCTTTTTGTATTCTTGTTAGTCGCTAAAACGCATCGTTTTACAACACTTTTTATGCTTACAAAATAATCCAAGCTAACTCTACATTCTTACATTCCCATACCAAACTTTACAAAAAAAAAAAAAAAACCATACTTTACAAAAGACAGAGCAAAGGTAAAAATTTAGCTCAATACTCTTCAATCTTATAATGATTTCTGAAATGTTTCTACTTTATGTCAACTTGTTTATTGCAGGAGACAGAAAACATGATATTTAATGGTTACTGGTTACGTAGCTGAAAGGGTCGGTTAATTTTCTGGGCCTCTGTTATGAAATTCAGGAATTAAGGTCGTAATTAAAGGGACAGTTTTGTCAATGAAATCTAAGTATGTCTCGGTATTAACATGAAGAACCTTGAATGGATATTGGTTCTACTTATAACTCAAGAAATCCTAGATGGTGCCAGGACCAAAATTTTAGAAGTCATTAGAAAAGAATCAATCTAGATAGATTAAAATATATATATATATATATAGCAGCTAAGCAAATCCTAATATCACATCCTCACATTTACAAACATATAGTGCCTCTGGTCTCTAGACATCATTGTTGTAAGAGATCCAACAGAAGCTGAAAATCCTTTAGGTATTGAAGACAGAGATACAACCCAGAATTTTCAGAGGTAAAAAATTTTCAAATGATGAGGTTCCTATATATGGTGATGTTTAACATAACTGCTATCGAAAATTTTACCATCAGCACACACATCATCGGGACTGGAATTTTTTGCAGATAGAAGGTATTTTCCAAGTTCAGACACTTTTTAAGATTTTCCAGGCCTTAACTCACGTGGAAATTATTGATGCTTCTTTGTCCATTATAATAATTCTGAAAATTTAATTTCATCAAATACTTGACAAGTACATTTCCCTCCATTATTCAGGTGGCTTTCAGATCAGTATATTGGATCATTAATATATCAGTTAATTAGTTTAGTTAGCTAATTAATCTGTCAGTTAGTTAAGTGGTTTAGTTAATTGGTTAAATAGTTAGTTAGTTGTTAGGGTTAATTATCTGTGGTTGACTAACTATGGTTACTTGTATATATATATATAAACTGTTCTGCTTGTAAACGAATCCCTTTAAGCTAAATAAAAATTTCTCTTCTCTCAAATGCAATTTGTTCATGGTATCAGAGCCGTGTTTTTTCAACTGCAAAATGAGCAGCTTCAATTGAAGATTCAAGTTAGAATCAACTCTTTTTTTCGTTTTCTTCTTCATCTCTTTGAATGTCAAAATCAATAGAGTAATGTCTTCTAGCTGTTCTTTAGCTAAAATCTGTTATTAATTCGGCTGAATTCCTGCACAAAGCTGAAATTAATTCATCTTAGAATGTCGAATGTTACTGACTCGAGTTTACCACTCTACATACATCCATTAGATACACCTAGTTCATTTCTTGTTTCAAAGCAACTTAAGGGAATGGAAAATTACGGAATTTGGAGCCATGCGATGACCATTTCTTTAAGACCAAAAAAACAAATTAGGGTTTGTTGATGGATCTTGTGAGAAGGCAAGTTTCAATCAAGCTTTGCATGCATAGTGGGAACGTTGTAATTCCTTGGTGTTAGCTTGGATTTTTCAACACTGTTTCAAAAGAAATATTCAATAGTATTGTATACTCTAGTAGTGCGCGACAGGTCTGGCAAGATCTTCAAGAACAACACCACAAGGTCAATGGCACAAGAGTCTTTGGTATCCACAGAGAGATAGTTAACATGGTGTAAGGAACTCACTCGGTTGCAGTATATTACAACAAACTAAAAACTCTATGGGATGAACTTAGCTCATTGGTGAGTTTGCCACCACCTGATAGTGAATCAACTAAAGCCTATTTAGCACATCTTAACCAACAAAAACTTCTACAATTCCTTATAGGATTTAATGACTCATGTGCATTGGTGCGAAGTCAAATCCTGTTAATGGTTCCCATACCTTTTGTCAAACAGGCTTACTTAATAGTAAGTCAAGATGAAAGCCAAAAGGTTTTAACTGGATTTAATCAGAACACTGAAGCTACTATGACACTTTACTCATAAGGGAATCAGAGAAATCAGACTCAGAGTTCAAAATATAAAGGGAAGAAGCCCTATGTTGAATGTGATTACCATCACATAGCAGGACACAAGAAGGATAATTGTTACAAATTACAGGGATATCCAGAAGACTTTCAGTTTACCAAGAACAAGTCAGGATCAAAAGCTAAAGCCAATCAAGTTCACTCAAGTACTCAAGAGTCAGCTTTACATACTGAATCAGCAACCGATAGTAGCAAAGAAGGAGTTAATGTTTTGACTCCAAAGTAGTATGCTCAATTGATTCAATTGTTGGGCAAGGAGAACTTGGGAACACCATCAGCTAACTTGGCAGGTAAGATTGTTTCCCTATATTCAAATTGTGGTGTTATTGATGATTGGATTCTTGACTCGGGAGCTACTGACCATTAGGGGTGTTCAAACAAATGCAAAAACTGAATTGAACCGAAAAATCAGTTAACTAAAAAAGTGATTCGGTTACGGTTCGTAAAATTCAAAAAGCTGGATTTTCGATTCGGGAAAAAATAAAAAACGGTTAACTGAAACCAGTTTTACACACACACACACACACACACACACACACACACACACACACACACTATATATATATATATATATATATATTAATTAAATAAAAATAAAAATATATATTATATATTAAATAAAAAAATAATTTCATTTTAGACTTTTATTTGTATCAATTTTTAATGTATTGTTAGTAGTGGTCAATGGATATGTATGAATGTTTAATTTTTATTTGGATATGTATTGTTTATATTTACAATTTAATTTGGGAAAAAATTAAAAAAAATAAGTTTTATAAAAAAAAGGGAAAACCGGTTCAAAACCGATTAACCGCTTTTTTTAAAGTGGTTAACCGGTTTTTCGGTTAACCAAAAAACCAGTTTTCCCTCCAAACCATTTCGGTTTCGATTTGGGAATTTTCCCAAAGTGGAATGTAACACCTGCTCTCTACTATTATTCTTATAGTTCATACTATGTAAAATATAGATATGTATATCATATGAAAGATAGTGGGCTCAAATTTTTCTTTACTCATAAAATATAATTCTTTACAAATACAAAATACTATGTATTAAAAACTTTCTAATTAATACAAAATATCATAGCTGGTGGACAGTAGTGCCAATACTCTCCGCTCCTCGACGTCCATCCGACCGCTGCTCCTTTTTCCTGCAAAACAGAGAAGAACAACAGGGTGAGCACAACAATGCTCAGTAAGTAAATCCTCTAGTACATATCCCCGCAACTCACTCTTTGGTTCTTTCCTTACTCTACCGTTCTTCTATTTCTAATTCTCACTGTTTTTCTCTTTCTAATACTGTTATTCTCCTTTGACTCTGTTTTGCTCTTTTTATTCTTTCTTTCTCTCTGTTCTTATTCTCTTTTCTCCTTCTCTTATTCTTACTCACCATGAAGGACAATCATGGTTCTCTCTTATTCTCATTATACTCACCATGAAGGAAAATTATGGTGCATGCTTATATGAGCTGTACATGCTTAAACTCTCTCATTCTTTTTTAAGCTTTCTCAAGCTTTCTCATTCTTTATTCTCTCTATTATCTCATTCTCATTTCTCATAATTCATTTCTACTAACCCGCTATTGAATGTCACGGCCCCATCTTACCGGAGGCACGACCGGGGCTTCTCCCACTCTACGTGACTTCTACTGATTCTCTTTTTGTTTCTCTTTCTCATAACTCTTTTCTGTTAACTCTCTTTAGTAGTCACAGCCTCATCTTACCGGAGGCACGGCCGGGACTCGCTCCCGCTCTACGTGACTTCTCCTCATTCTAGCCGATCAAACTTGGTTATGCATGGATTCGGAACCTTTGGCCATGTGAGTGTACAATCTCTCTCTCGGGTACTCGGGTATAGCCCTCATCCGCATGCACTCTCACGGGCTACACCACTTCTCTCTCTCATACTCATGCCGCTCTCTCAATACGGCGTACATGCGGGAATACTCTACCCATTACTCACGGGTTCCCCATCGCATAACCTACTCTATGCTCTTATCTCTCTCTTATTCTTTCTCATGTTTGCTCATCTCTTTCTCAAGCTAGTACACATACTCAAGCTACTACTCATAATACAGCTTAACTCTTAGCTTTTCTCATCTCTATTCTTTCTATTTCTTTTCTTTCTCATTCTTACTCATTGGAATGTCACGACCTCATCTGACCGGAGGCACGACTGGGCGCTACCACTCTACGTGACTTCCGCTCATTTCTCTACCGATCGGATTTGGTCATGCATGGATTCGGAACCTTTGGCCATGTGAGTGTACATGCTTTCTCTCTATCTCTCTCAAATGTCACGACCCCTTCTTACCGGAGGCACGGCTGGAACCTCATGTTCCACTCTACGTGACGATCATGGCCTCATCTTATCGGAGGCACAGCTGGGGATCACAAAGCACCCACTCTCGTGACTCTACTCATCACTCATAGGTTCCCCATCGCACAACTTACTCTATTCTCTTCTTTCGCACTTTTCTCTCTTTTATTCGCTAGTGCTCAATCTCTCTTTCTCTTTACTATTAGAGTGTTCTCATTCTCTTTACTCTTAAGAGTTGCTATTCTCAACATTCTCTACTCTTTCTCACTCAAACTATTACTCATAGTATAGCTTATACTCAAAATTCTCTACTCTTAAGCTAGTACTCATAATGTAACTTATGCTTAACATTCTCTATTCTTTCTCAAGCTACTTCTCAATGCACAATTAATGTATATGGATGGTTCATACTCATTAATGCACTTTTGAAATGCCAAATGCAATGTTACTCCAAAATCGTCATTCTGCACAGGTCACACTAAAAAGGGCATAACTTGCATTATACACATCAGATTGCTACAGTTTTAGTCTCGTTTTAAAGCTTAGAGACAGGGCTACAACTTTTATGTTTTGGTCTAAACCCAGTTCAATTCGAAAAATGCCCAAAAACCACTCAGAAGGTCACAGCTGTGACAGGGCAGTTTGGTAACATGTTTTCACTTAGGCATTTCATCAAGCAACTCATGTGCATACAAAAGACTCTTCTCTAACTACAACTCTCCTTCTCTTTTTAACCATCCAAAATGGGAGGAAACTCCCTTCTATGGGCATGGTTCCTATCATAGAAGAACACTCCCAAAATATCTACTCAATCTCCTCCAACTTCATCTCAAACTATTACTTATAAACACTTCCCATAAAGGAAATACCCAACAAACATAATATAATTACTCTTCTCAACTCAATTTCTCAACAAGTAGACATATATCTCTACTCAATTTTCTCAACAAGCATCATATATACATGCATAAATAAATCTCTACTTAAGAATTTCTTAAACTTTAGCTTGAGTTGGATTTACTTACCTCATACTTGAGTAGTCTCCACTAAAGCTCTCTACTCTTGTTGGGCCTTAGCTTCACTTATTTCCTAAGCATAAACTTAGTAAGAACTTAACCCTTACATGAATAAAACTCATCTCTAGAGTAGGGATTCTTACCTCTTCTTGCTTAGGATCAATCCTTTGTCAAATTCCAACTCAAAACTCTCAAAAATCCCTTGGAAAATTGAGTGAGGAATTGAGAGAAAATGAGGGATGAAGAGGCGGTGGAAATGCGTGAAATGAATGGGTTTAGAGAACTCAACCCTTATTAGCTCATATAATATACACTCTTTCCCATTTTACCCTTACTCTTTCTTGAAATTTCCACCTTTATCCTTTAATTCTTTACAAACTCAGCCCCATTTTACACTATTCTCCATGAAATTTCGTTGCATTTTACTCCCCACTTTTCCTGCTAATTAGGGGTAGAATGGTCATTTTACCCCTATGGAGAATTCTCTAGAAACCTCAAGAACTTTTCTGCCGTCTCGTCGCCATGGTGAAGAACTTTCTGTCGGCCTGGTGAAACATTCCAGAACCGACACCGCCAACACAGAACCAACGTTGCAGCAGTGAAGTGTCTCCCTCGCCCCGGCGAAGACTGCAACTCCAAAATCTGCTAAGTCTTGATCAATTCCATGATAAACGCTCAACCAAACCCAAAACATAAACTCAACCAAAGGCCAACCAAACAACATGAACAATATGCAAACTCATTTAGGGGCAATTCAGTAACCCTTTAGGCCATACCATAAACAATGGCTACGTATCTCAAGTGGGGCGTTACACGGAAAAACCGGTTTGGTTAAAAAAAAGGGGGTTAATTGACTTTTGAACACCCCTACTGACCATGTGACTCATAGTGTCCAAAATTTTGCATCATCTGTTGGTAATAAACCATCTATACCTGGTTATGTTAGTATCTCAAATGGAACAAAAGCATCAATTTAACATGTTGGTCCTATTAGCCTACAAGAAAATTTGTCATTGGATAATGTTCTATACATACTAGATTTTAAGTACAATCTGCTATCAATTTCTAAGTTAGCCTCTAATGGTTAGTGTTCTGCCACTTTTTATCCAGATTTTTGTGTGATCCAAGATCTTTGGAGTGGCAAACTGAAGAGGATTGGTAAGCAATACCAAGGGCTATATCACTTCATGCCAATCTCAAAAATCAGCTCTTTTTTTCCTGGTTTTGTTTCAGCTTTAAGTAAACATTTAGGAATCAAAGTTTCTGATTGTAATAAAGAAACAACTTGTAAATCTCTCAATGTAGCTACTACTTCTTCAATAAACACATTGTCTCAAAGTAAGGATGTTGTTCTTTGGCATAGGAGATTAGGACATGCTCCCTTATCAATTTTGCAGGATTTACATCATACTTTTAATAATCATCACAAGTTCTATTGTGAAACTTGTCCTTTAGCCAAACATACCAGATTACCCTTTCCTATCAATAGCACAACCACATCTCATGCATTTGAACTGCTGCATTTGGATGTTTGGGGCCCTTACAAGGTTGCCACTCAAGGTAATGCACTATTCTTTCTCACTGTGGTAGATGATTTCACTAGGACCACATGGATTTTTTTACTGCAATTCAAGTCTGATGTATTCCAAACTTTGAAGATTTTTTTGCAAATGGTTCAAAACCGATATCATCACACTCTTAAGTATGTTAGAACTAACAATGGCACATAATTTTTCAATAATCAGTTTTGTGAATTGTTGTCTAGCTTAGGGATTATACACCGAAGCATTTGTGTCTACACTCCACAGCAAAATGGAGTGGTAGAACACAAGCACATACACATTTTTTCCATGGCTAGGGCCTTCAAATTCCAAACACAAATCCCTGATTACTTGTGGGGATATGCTGTCAAAGTTGCTATGTATAAAATCAATCGGTTACCTACCAAAGTTTTACATGGATTATCTCCTTTTGAGATGTTTCATGGCCGTAGTCTTTGGTTGTTTAGCCTATGCTTCTAATCAGCCTATTCATGACAAGTTTGCTCCCAGATTAGTACCCTATGTTTTCCTAGGGTATTCAGCCACAAAAAAGGGTTATATTCTACATGATTTGGCTTCTCAAACCATTTGCATTAACAAAGATACTTTATTTTATGAACATGTTTTTCCTTTCCCATTACAGTAACCCCCTAAACCTACCTTTCCTACTAACATTTCTACTACCACCTTTATGGAAAAGAGCTTTCTTCATACTCTACTCCTCATATTCCTGAAATAGATTCAACTCTATCTAGCTCCTCAGCTTCCCCTGCACCTCCTGCACCTTCCTCTATTTAGAATATATCTACTACACCTTCATTATCTCACACTCAATTTCGAAGATCTAGTAGACCTACTAGGCCTCCCATTTGGACCATTGACTTTGTGTATCCTACCTTGCCTAACTCCAATCAGATTAGCCTCTTAAAGTACCCTATTCACAACTATCTCACATATGCCAATCTGTCACTAGCCTATCAAACCTGTTTGTCCAGTATTTCAGCTTTTTCTGAGCCTACCTCTTTTACTCAAGCTTCCAAGGATCCTAATTGGGTTGCAGCCATGCAGCAAGAACTTCAGGCCTTGGAGAGAAATGGTACTTGGTCCCTTGTTCATCTGCCTTTGAGAAAGACTCCAATAGGGTACAAATGGGTTTATAAACTCAAATATCATGCTGATGGCACTCGAGAGAGATATAAGGCCAAGTTGGTGGCCAAAGGTTTCACATAGTAGGCTGGAATTGACTATGAGGAGACATTTTCTCCAGTGGTGAAGATGGTGACTGTAAGGCTGGTTTTGGCTATTGCTTCTATGAAAAACTGGCCATTGTTTCACTTAGATGTTGACAACGCATTCCTCCAAGGAGACCTTCAAGAGGACATTTACATGTAGGTGCCATGAGGCTTCTCCAATCATCATGATAAGTCCTTAGTGTGCAAACTCCATAAGTCATTTTATGGCTCTAAACAGGCTTCCAGGGCCTGGAACACTAAGCTCACCAATGCTTTGCTGTCTGGTGGTTTCCATCAATCTCTAGTAGATCATTCATTCTTCTATAAACAACATCACAGTCAGATTGTACTCCTTCTCGTGTATGTTGATGACTTGGTCATCACTAGCAGTGACAGTGTGTTGATTGCAGAAACTAAAGCTCTCCTGCATTCTAACTTTAAGCTTAAAAATCTAGGTTCTCTTAGATATTTTTAGGCTTTGAAGTTGCTCGTTCTTCCAAGGGAATTTGTCTTTGCCAACGAAAGTATGCTTTGGAGTTAGTTGCGGATTCTGTATTAGCTACTGCCAAACCAGCTTTTGTCCCTCTTGATCCACAATTCACATTCACTACTGGGGACTTTGATAAAGCTTTCCCAACATCAATAGCTTCACATCAACAAGATCTTCCCTTGGATGATCCTACAGTTTATCAGAAATTGGTTGGCAAATTACTCTACTTATGTCTCACATGTCCAGATATTACCTTTGTTGTCCACTTGCTTAGCTAGTTTATGCATAAGCCTAAAGATTCTCATCTCAATGCTACCTTACGCATTGTCAGATATGTCAGAGGTTCCCCAGGCTTGGGGTTATTATTTCCTACTCATGGTTCCTTTCATCTCCAAGCATTTTGTGATTTTGATTGGGCATCTTGCTTGATGACCTGTAAACCAGTCACTGGTTTTTGCATCTTCTTGGGGCATTCTTTGATATCTTGGAAATCAAAACGTCAAGCTATAGTCTCTAAGTCCTCTTCTGAAGCTGAGTACCGAGCTATGGCATCTACTATTTGTGAACTAATTTGGCTTACTTAACTTCTTTAGGACCTTGGTTTTTCCCTTTAGCTACCTATTCCTCTCGGCTGTGACAACAAGTCTGCCTTACACATTGCTTCCAACCCTATCTTCCATGAACGAACTAAACACATCGACATCGACTATCATATAGTTCGTAACAAGCTTAAGGATGGCCTGGTGCAACCTGTTTATGTCCCTACTAAGGATCAGCCAACTGATTTGTTCACTAAAGTTGTTCCCTCCACTCTTCATCATCATTTACTGTCCAAGTTGGGGGTGCTTGACCTTTATCACCCACCAACTTGAGAGGGGATATTGGATTATTAGTATTATCAATTAATTAGTTTAGATAGCTAATTAATCTGTCAATTAGTTAGTTAAATGGTTTAGTTAATTGGTTAAACAGTTAGGTAGTTGTTAGTTAGTTGTTATGGTTAATTAACTGTGGTTGACTAACTATGGTTACTTGTATATATATAAACTATTCTGCTTGTAAACGAATCCCTTTAAGCTGAATAAAAATTTCTCTTCTCTCAAATTGTAATAGCTTCTTTTCTACTAGTATACTTAAAAAAATATATTAAGAAAACACACATATTTATTATCTGAAAAGTAGATGGGCCCAAATTTTCCTTTACTAAACATATAATTCTTAGCATAATACAAAAATAACATAAACAAAAGCTTTTACAACGGTGGATAGTAGTGCCATTTCTCTCCGCTTCTCAACGTCCATCCGACCGTTTCTAACCTATTTCCTGCAAAACATGGAAAAATAACGGGGTGAGCACAAAATGCTCAGTAAGTAAATCCTTTACTCTTCCATCCCTGTGACTTTCTCTTTGGTTCTTTCCTTACTCTATTCTTTCTCTTTGTTCTTTCTCTTTTCTTTCTCTGTTTTTAGTTCTCACTGTTCTTTCCTTTCTTTCTAATTCTCTCTGTTCTTTCTTTCTTTCTTTCTATTCTTTCTTTCCCTATGTTCTTTCTTTCTTCCTGTTCTTTCTTTCTTTCTGTTCTTTCTTATTCTCACTAACCATGATGGAAATCATGGTAACATGCATGGATGAGATGCACATGCACTAATGCAAAGAAATGCATTTTCTTTCTTCTTTTCTATTTCTTATTCTGTTTCTTTTCTTTTCTTTTCTTTCTTTCTTTTTCTTTTCTTGCTTGCTCAAGCTTTCTCATTCTTTCTTATTCTTTCTTATTCTTTGCCTATTGGACTCAGTTGATGCATGGATTCAGAACCCTGGCCGTGTGAGTGAGTACAATCTTCATCTACATGCACTCTTGCGGACTGTACAAATTCTTTCTTCTTCTTAGGCCACTCAATTAAGGTGGCGTGCATGTAGGAAATTCTTCTTGGTACAACCCTCATCCACATACACTCTTACGGGTCGTACAAATTCTTCTTCTTCTTAGGCCGCTCACTTAAGGCGGCGTGTATGTGGGAATCTTCTTCTTATCACCCACGGCTTCCCCATCGCAACAACCTTTTCTTCTTTTTATCTTTTTACACTTCTTTAAATAAAATTCAGATTTGGAGCTTTTTAATATTCTCATTTCTTTCTATTTAATCTTTAACATTCTTTAGTGTTTTTTCATGCTCTTATGAATATGTATTCATGTAGATGGCTTTATGCTTATAATTCTTTTTAAATTCACATGTTTAAATGCAATTATGCAATATGAAATGCAAATATGCCATTCTTTACCATCTACAAACTCATCTCAATACAACACATAATCATACTCATATAAACACTTCTCTTTGACATTTCATCAAACAACTTATGTGCACAAAGTAACCCTAATTTGGCTACATTTCTATCTCTTTTCTAAGCCACCAAAAATTGGGAATTAAACCCTCCATATTCAATGCCAAATCTGCCCAAAATATATACTTCAAAATTTCCACTCCAATTCTTCCAAGTCTCATCCAAACATTCATCAAACATCCAATACTCCAACACAACTACTCATGGGTAAATTATAATCACCATTCAACACCAAATCCATCAACAATTTCTAGATATAAGACATATGTATACATAAAGAAATTCTCTACACCATAACTTAAATCATACTTAGGGTCGGATTTACTCACCTTGTATAAGAGCAATCCAACACTTTAAAAACCTTTTTTTGATCAAACTCCCTTTCTCTTCAATCCTATGAACATAAATCATCAAAATTCAACACTTTAAAAATTAAAACTCACTTCTTAGTGCAAGGATCTTACCTAAAGATGCTTGGGATTGAAAATCCACCCAAAAATACCCAAACTCTATGAATTTCCTTTGAGAAAGAATTGAAGAATTTGAGAGAATATGGAGGTGAAAGTGGCGCGCAAATGGGTGAGAGTGGCTAGGGTTTCACTCTTCAATTTGATATAAAATAAAAATATATATATTAGTTTCCCATTTTACCCTTGCACTTTCTTTAAAATTCCATCTATGTCCCTTAGTCAATTACCATAATGCCCTCATTTTTATTGAATTCTCCATGAAATTCTATCTCTTTTCACTTACCACTTCTTCAACTAATTTAGAGTGAAAAAACCATTTTACCCTTAATGCAAGTTTAAGGCATTTTCTTCACATTTTCTCAAAATAACTTCAAAAAAATCAACCAAGGGTATAAGAACATAAATTAAATTACTTACCTCCATGTGGGCGTTACACAAATGTAATTTGTTCAAGTATATATTCAGTCAATCAGAAGTTGAGGCCGTAACTGGGATGTTAGTATCAGATATTCATACAGTCATACAAAGGATCTATTGAAAAAGTCGCAAGAAGCAACAAGTTTCTTGCTGATGTGATTAAGTTTCCCAGTGACATTTTAAAATCTTCTAGGTATATTAAAAACCCCTTTTTAGAGATAAGTTGTAGTCAGAACTCCAAAATGTATAAATAGTAATTGGCTGCAGAACACCAGCGGTCAAGAATCAAGATATATTAAGGAAGCATATAGGGAAACAATATTGGACTAGATAGATGATTCTCTACAATTGGGCGAAGTTTCCTTTCACTGATTATTTCTTCCATGTCATGGCAACTTGAAACCTCAAGTATCTTTAGTTTCCGAACAAGAATAAGCCACATGTCAAGTCCCTCTAGTTATAGCAAGACGCAATATGAACAGCGGAAAGCCTGCTGAAACATTTAGATGCATGTAATTTATTGTCAAACTTTAGCTCTTCAGTAAAACCACAATTTTTCAAAGATAGTATATGGAGATTCACCATATCTGCTAAATTAAGAACGCTATGATTTACCGTTAAGCATTCGAGCTCTAGAGATCGAGTACATCTCTAGATAGGTAATGGCAACTTTATATGAGTAGGATTCACCAAGTCTATCAGCAAGTTTGTGCATCATGCCACTCTATGTCCTTGATATTGTTTTGTGATCTTGTGGGTATGGCAAACACTGAAGAAGAGACAAAGGCTATGGCAGCTGAAATTGAAGTGGTAGATGGGCTGAATGATGAAGGTGAGATGTTTACAAGACTTGGCAAGCTAAGTGATCGTTTCTCTCAACCATATGCAAATGAACAAGCAGGCAGATTTTCTAATTGGGGGGGGGGGGGGGGGGGGGGCATATCCTCCCGATTTAAGTCTTATCACAAAGGTATTAATGATTTACTGAATTGATGGCTGGAAATGAAACAATCACTTTTCCCCGTGTGTCTAACACCATCTCATTTAAGGCCCGTCACAACGGTCAGAACTATGTGTTTGCTCTTCTAACTTGTTATTGTGATCCTCCAGCTCTTGCAGATTTATCTAGAAAGAGTCAATCATCATATTCTTTCACAATGTTGGCACAGATGGGGAAAGATGTTGTGACATTTTTGACATGGGCGGCTGAGCCAGAAATGGAAGAGAGAAAACCGGTAAATTCTTAACCTGTGCACTTGAAATTATCTTAGAATGAAGAGAGAAAGCTCTCAAAGATGTCTTGGAATCAAGACGACTATTTTTAAATATCAATTAGATGCATTTTACAAAAAGAAAAAAATGTTTTGAGTTGCTTGCAAATGTTTATCATAAGACACCTATTTGCGTAATGGAGAAGAGTCAACATTCTAAAATTTTACTTTTTAGTTTTTTTGTTGTTTATAAAATGATATGATGAATTGCACAATAGCTAGTCAACATATATGAATATGATGATTTTTTAGTGATTGGTTAATTGCTTCAAGATATTTACTATAATGGTAATTTTGGTACTATATAACGTTTCCAAGTGTGCTCATAAACTATCCATTTGGGTCCAAAACTTGAAAGTGAGATATCCTTAATGAAAATAGTGATTCAATTCTCTTCAAATCCTTCATGTTGGGTGGTGCAGAGCCACATCCTTTGAGTCGATAATACTGTAATTACTGTTGAAAAATGGCTTTTAGCAAAATCATATGGGGTAGAAATGACAATGGAGAAAGGTTTAGGGACTTATATCTAATAGGCCAAAAAAGGTTAGTTTGTCCCACATTGATTAGGATTGAAAAGTGGGAAACTTTTGGGGCCTATATATAAGGACCCATATCATTGTTATTAGGCATCCCAAGTTGTAATTCCATTATACTTCTTTTGTTTAGGGTTCTTTCTTTAAGTACCCTTTAGTTTGTAAGTTTTGTTGTATCTCCCCTTTGTTTTGGGTATTTGTTGTGTTGCCCAAAAGTTTGTAATGTTTTGGAGATAGTGGAGTTTTCTTTTGCAGTGCCCGGGGACGTAGGTTTCAATACCGAACCTCGTTAATTCTTGGTATTCTTTATTTTTGCATTTAATTTTGGCTATTTATTTATGCTTTACTACTTGTTATTATTATATTCAATAGCTAGCATTAGAGTTTATGTTTCCGTTGCATAACAATTGGTATCAGAGCCTAGGTTTAGGACAGTGAGTAGCTATTTGTATGGTTATATGTATGTCTAGGAAAATTCTATCAAAAAGACGATAAAAGTCTAAGGAGACTGGATTTTAAATGGGACCATTTGTGACCCCTCCATTGTTTCCTGGGAATTTTCCTTGTGCGTATTTAATCATTTCAGCACTTACTACTACCTAGGGCTTTTGTTGATTTGTTGGTTATTGGGAACTTTGTTTACCAAGCTAATTGAGTAAGGCATAAATGGCATCATTGTCTAAGGATTCATCGCCCGAGGCATCACCGTCCACGGCACCACCATCCGCACCAGTAAAGATGATAACAGTTTCAAATGCAAAAATTGATGTTGAAAAATTTGATGGCCAAAATAATTTTGGCTTGTGGCAGAGTGAGGTAATGGATAGCTTGTATCAGCAGGATCTAGATATCGTTCTGGAGGAGGAAAAACCAGAAGATGTCTATGAGAAAGACTGGGTGAGGTTGAATGTAAAAGCGTGTGGGATGATTCGCTCATGTCTTTGTAGAGAGCAGAAATATCCATTCATGAAAGAGACGTCTGCCAATAAGTTATGGAAGGCACTGGAAAACAAATACATGAAGAGAAGTAATGAGAATCGGCTCTATTTGATGAAAAGACTGTTTCGTCTTCAGTTGAGACCAGGTACGAATATCAGTAGCCATATTGATACATTTAACAGATTAATTGCTGATTTGTTAAATTTGGATGAAACATTCAAAGATGAGCATAAGGCTATGTTGTTAATTGGATCTCTTCCAGATGAGTTGGACTATCTTAGTATTACACTTCTTCATGGGAAAGAAAAATTGTCCTTTGAAGAAGTTTGTTCTGCTCTGTCCAATCATGAAATTCGGAAGAAGGATCAGAAGGAGAATAGAGATGAGTCAGAGAAGCACTTGTAGCAAGAGGGTGGAGTCAGAGTCATAAGAATGAGAGAAGAGGAAGATCTCGTTCGAAGGGAAAACTCAATAGGGATCAATGTGCCTTTTGTCGTGAGAAAGGGCATTGGAAGAAAGATTGTCCGAAGTTGCAAAAGAAAGAGGGCAAAGCTACTTCTGATGCATGCGTTATTGAGCGTGAAGAGGATGAGTCAGATTTCTGTCTAGTTAGCCTGCCATCCACCTCTGGATCAAATGAGTGGATTATGGATTCAGGTAGTACCTATCATATGTGTCCTCACCAGGACTGGTTCTTTAATTTTGAAGAACGTGATGGAGTTGTTTATATGGGCAATGATGATGCTTGTAAAACAAATGGGATAGGTTCAATTCGGTTGAAGAATCATGATGGCTCAACTAGAACTCTGACAGATGTTCGGTATGTACCGAAGTTGAAAAAGAATCTCATCTCTTTGGGAGCCTTGGAATCTAAAGGCTTCACGGTGAATATGCGAGATGGAATTCTAAAAGTTTCTTTAGACGCTCTTGTGGTAATGAAAGGCAGAAGGAGAAACAACTTGTATTACTATAATGGTAGTACAGTTATTGGAACGGCAGCTGCAGTCGTACAGGAGGATACAGATTCAGAAATGCTCAAGCTGTGGCATATGTGTGTGGAGCATACTCGGCAGCAGGTGGAGTTTGAAACAACAGTTGAACCAGATAGTGTCCACAAGACAGAAAGTGATTCTGAGGTGACTAATGTGGATACTATTGATGAAAAGGAGATTTTACCCCAAGAATCTCCTCAGCAACAGGAATCGATTGCATACAATAGGTCAAGACGAGAAATTCGCAAGCCTGCTCGTTTTGCTAATATGGTGGCTTATGCACTTCCAATCGTAGGTGATGATATTCCTACTACTTATAAAGAAGTAGTTAGGAGTTCAAATTGTGAATCATGGAAACCGGCCATGAATGATGAAATGCGATCCCTATATAAGAAGGCGATTGGGTGCAAATGGGTGTATGCAAAGAAGAAGGGATTTCCTAATAGAGAAGATGTTCGGCACAAGGTTAGGTTGGTAGTAAAGGGATACGCTCAAATGGAAGGATTTGATTACAGTGAAGTATTTTCTCCTGTGGTAAAGTATTCTTCCATTCTAATTTTGCTAACCTTGGTGGCACAGTTTGATTTTGAACTAGTTCAATTGGATGTGAAAATCGCGTTTTCACATGGTAGTTTGGAAGAGGAAATCTACAAGACTCAGCCAGATGATTGTAGGGTTGCTGGAAAGAAAAATTGGGTTTGCAGATTGAAGAAATCGCTATATAGTTTGAAGCAGTCATCAAGACAGTGGTACAAGCGATTTGGTCAATGTATGATGGGCCATGGGTACACAAGGCCTGATATTTCACAAGCAGTTAGTATGGTGAGCAGGCATATGCATGATCCTGGTAAAGGACATTTGCAAGTTGTGAAATGGTTTCTACAGTATATTTTATGTACTATAGATATTGGTTTAGTTTTTGTGTGGGATTATATTGAAAATGGGAAAATGATTCTCCAGAAGATTGGCACAGAAGATAATCCTGCAGACATGTTGACTTCAGTAGTGACAAGGGTCAAGTTCATTTATTGTTTGAACTTGATCAACATCCTACGAGCTTGATTGTGCTTTTTGGCACATTTGAAGGTGTTGCAAAATTTGACAGAAGAATACAAAACTTTGAAGGTTTGCTAATTCGCCAAGGTGGAGATTTGTTGAAAAATGGCTTTTAGCAAAATCATATGGGGTAGAAATGATAATGGAGAAAGGTTTAGGGACTTATATGTAATAGGCCAAAAAAGGTTAGTTTGTCCCCCATTGATTAGGATTGAAAAGTGGGAAACTTTTGGAGCCTATATATAAGGACCCAAATCATTGTTATTAGGCATCCCAAGTTATAATTTCATTATACTTCTTTTGTTTAGGGTTCTTTCTTTAAGTACTCTTTAGTTTGTAAGTTTTATTGTATCTCCCCTTTGTTTTGGGTATTTGTTGCATTGCCCAAAAGTTTGTAATGTTTTGGAGATAGTGGAGTTTTCTTTTGCAGCGCCCGAGGATATAGGTTTCAATACCGAACCTCGTTAATTCCTGGTATTCTTTATTTTTGCATTTAATTTTGGCTATTTATTTATGCTTTACTACTTGTTATTATTATATTCAATAGCTAGCATTAGAGTTTATGTTTCCGTTGCATAATAATTACAACATTATCTTAGATGGAAGTTGAGATGAGGAATTTATGATTGTATTTCAAATACCTGTATAGAGTTCTAACTTCATTTGGGTTCAAAAACCTGCAGATGAGATTTAAGTGGATATTTGTGCTGTCACTTGCTCTTCTTCAAGCAGCGTACTACCGGCGCTTGACATGGTCAGTTCTCAAGTCATGAAAGCTAGTCCTTGATGTTGTCAATTAATCTCTTCACTGTCTTTTTAATTTAGGATATTGGTTGGCAATAATGCTTCAATTTTCATATTTGAGGAGATAAGCTTGATATTATACTAGATGTAGAAAAATACCCATTTCAATCTTGATTCTTTTAAGGAAACTAAGTAAGTTGCTCTTAGACAGATATTTTATTTTCTAAAATGGAATGAAAATTACTATTACTCATTATCACTAGTATTATTATTACTATTACTGGGCTATTTTTATTTTCAAGAAACAAAATAAACAAAAGTTTGTTGATCTAGCTTTGCAAAAGGAAATCCAACCAAATCATAATCAGGGTGAAAATAGCCTGAAATATGATCATAGACCAATCTCGTCTTTGGTTTAGGGATGGGCACGGGCAGGCCGGGGAATGGGGTCCTTTTCCTCGACCTACCCTCGTCCCCCAAGTCGATGAATTTTCTATGCCCCGTCCCTAACCCCATCCCTAACTATTTCGGGGAATCCTTACCCCGTTTGGGATGGGGCGGTGCGGGTCCCTGACAGGGTAGGTCAAATGCTTAATTCACAAAAAATATCTTGACAAATTTCACTTTAATCCCCTATTATTTCAGCTATTACACTCTATTTTCTAAAAACTTTCAAATTCTTACATTTTAACCTCCAAAAATTACAAAATAAAGTTTAATAAAACTTCTTATAAAATATGGGGTATTACAGTTATTGAATGAATCTTGACCCTTCAGCAGATAATATTTCAAGTATCTATCGAGCTTCCCGTCAAACAAAGCAAATCTGGGAAAAGTTAACCTCATGCAAGAAATAAAGTGTCAACAATACGAACAAATTAAAAGGTTTTATATCAAAATACATAATTACGTACACATCCAAGTTTGCTTCAGGCTCTCCACATTCATTTTGATGCCTGTTAATTTGTCAAGACCGGAAAAATGTAAGAAAATGCCCATTCCACTCTTCCCACCAATGTTTTTCTCCTCTGATAACAAATTCATGTTTGTTTGGGATTGCGCGACTGGAATCAAGCGGAAGCTTCTTAAGTAGTGGACATCTATATATATTCATTTCCTGCAGAAGTGGGAAAGACAAGGCATTCCGGTGGATGCTCTTCAATTTTGGCAGGCTTTGTAGTGTAAACTCATTGACTTTTGCAATTGGGTTCAAGTTTCCCATTATCTTTTGAGCTGCACCAAACTTTGAGATATCGATTATTTCTTCCATATCGGAGCAATCAAAAACATACAAAGACCTGAGATTGGGAGCAAGAATAAGCCACGTCAAGTCCCTCAATTTAAAGCAAGACCGTAAAAGTACTGACTGGAGTTTTTTAAAACCATGAGCTTCTCGTATCTCTTGGACTTTACATATGAAGTCAATCTTCACCTCTTCCAAATCTTCACAATCTGAAATGAGTAGAGTATCGAGATGCTTCATAGTTGCTAAAGAACAAACATTAAGGGACTTAATATTCTCTAAACGTCGAAGCCCCAGAGAGTCGATCAAGTTATGTAGCTTATGGGAGCTAAAAAATTTTTGGAGTGCAGACTTCCTCCCTAAGTCAATGCTTAGCACATTCAAAACTTCCGAGCAAAGCTATTCCTCCACCAAAAATTCATTTCCACCAAACAAAATGCTATCTTCACCAGCTTGACTCCAAGAACCACAACAAAACATTCTCAATACGCATAACATTGAAAACTCAGATATCAATCTACGCGGAATTGTACCAAGACCAGGTGTGTAGTACAAGTTCAAACATTTAAGATTAACCAAAGCCTTTAACTCTTTTGGCAACTCTTCTAAGTGAGTCCTTGAGAGATCAAGATGTTGTAGTGAAACCAACTTCGAGATTCCTGATGGTAACTTGGTGAGAGGATTATTTGAAAGATCTAAAAGTTTTAGAGAAGACATGCATTGAAAGAAGTCATTATTTTATCATCTTCAATCTATTGTCCTTCAGAAACAATGTGAGGAGGCGAGGGCATGTAGGAACCTCTGATAGGTTCTCTATTTGATTTTCCATTAATGATATCCTTCTCACCCCTATCCATTTGTCAGCGTTTGGTGCTTCTGTTAGTCTGGCACCTGCATGGACCAAAAAGTTTTCCTTCTTCTTCTCAACTTCACATGCTATCCACAAAGCCATATCACGTATCACATCATAAACACTGGATACTTCTTCCAATAAACATGCATTAAGAAGAATACCAATAAAGTGGTGTCCTTGATTTCGAGCTCCTATTCCCTCATATTCATCTAAAAATCCCTCACCTATCCAACAATTTATTAAGTCCTCTTTACGAACATTAAAGTCTTCAGGTAATAAACTACAGTATAAGAAACAAGATCTAACTTTGTCGTTCGGCAAACTATCGTAAGTAAACTTTAAACGAGGATACACTTTATCCATACCTGGAAATTCAGAGGCTGATCTCTTTAGGACTTGAATGGCATAGCTCCATTAATTCTCCAGGTGTCTTCTTGAAAGCCATTGCTCTACCAGCAGTAACGAGTGCAAGCGGTAAACCAGCACACTCTTTGGCTACAATTTTGGCCAATTCAAGAATATCTGGATGATTGTTAAGAGTCTCTTCTCCAACCTTTGATTGAAACAAGTTCCATGCTTCTTCATTTTCCAAAAACTCCACTCTAAAACTTTTATGAGCTTCCATATGGCCATTAACCTCAACAGAACGAGTGGTAAAAACTATTTTGGATCCATTGTTTGGATCTGGATGAGGGATTCCCACGTCTTTTAAATCAACTCTCTCCCAAATGTCATCCAATAATAAAACAAATTTCTTCTTACTCAAAATCTTGAACAAGTCCTGAGCTTTGTCAAGGAGACTTTTTTCCTTCCGCGACTCGCTTGAAATACCTATCTTTTTCCCAATCTCTTCTTGAATCTTCTCAACGTGGTGGTCTTTTGATACCACTATCTAGATCACAACATCAAAATCATTTCGTTCGTTGCAGAAGTTGTTGTTGATCTGAGTCAATAGTGTAGTTTTACCAACTCGTCCTGTGCCGTATAGCCCTATAATTCCCACTTGCTTTTCTCCAAGGCATCTCCACACTTTATCAAATATGGATTGCATGCCAACTAGCTTTGGATCAATTGGTATTTCATTCACCAAATCTTTTTAGTACCCTCTCAGCCACATCTTTGAAATCTCCTTCACTCTTTAAAGTGGCCACAGCTCGCAACTTTTCAGCCACTCTTTTTCCAAACTTGTAGCTGGATTTGCAGTTCCCTGAACAATAGCCACCAAGACATAATCTCTCAATTTCTTGAGAGTTGTCTTTTATTATCTTCTCTACTTCAGTTCCCACCGCTTCCACCCTTGAAAGCCAGCCTTGCACTTTGTCCAGCCGTTTCATTTTCATTTCAGGTTGGTCTTCAGCATTCTTAACCCTCGTCGTTACATCGTTCCTTGCTTCAATCAATTTTTGGTACTCCGCTTGCAAGTCACAAAGGTTGTCTTCGAGGTCTCTTATGTAAGCAGTTTTCGCAACCGTGCAATCCAGGCAACGAGATAAAATTTCATCACCTGAGATTGAGAAAGAGAAGACGTTACCCATGGTTTTTGTTAGGTTTTCAAGTCTCTTGTCCACTTTAGAACATTGACTCTTTTGTATCTAAACTAATCTTCAACTAGAGTTTATTAAAAAAAATACTTAACTATGATATTATATTTAACTAGAGTTATTACAGCTGTATCCCAACTACTTAACAACCACCAAAGTTGTATAAATACAATTGTTTACACTATTTAAACTAACTTAATAAACTGAAGTAATTAAAACAATCTAGACAATAAGAGCTGATTACACTCATTATTCTAATACCCTTCAAGTTGGTGGGTGATAAATCTCTAACACTCCCAATTTGTGCAGTAGACGATGATGAACTTTGCTGCATAAAGATTGAGAGTATGTTTGTCTAAGCTTATAAACTGATCAAACTAGATTATAAGTTTTAAAATTAAACTAATATGTTTGTTTATAACTTTTTTGAGTTTATAAGTTAAACTTATAAACAAAAAAATAAATAAATAAATAACAAATTAAGGGGAGGTATTTTTTTTTTTTTTTTTTTTGCTTATAAGCTAGTTTGACTAAACATATTGTCACATTATCCTTGTTTAATTTTAAAATTTCATAGTATATCCTTGTTTAATGTAGTACCATTTTTAGTTATTTTATAATAAAATGTACTTATAAGTCACATTTTACCAAACACGTCAACTACTTATCAGTCACTTATAAATACTTTAACCAAACACGTAATTGCTTAAAATTTCAAATGCTTATAAGCTAAAATTAGTTTATAAGCACTTGTTGTTTATAAACAATTTTTTATAAGCTCAGACAAATACCCCTTTAGTAAAGAGATAAGCTGATTGCTCATTAGTAGATAAAAAATATATTTTACCCCTCTTAATTTTTTATATATTTGTGGTTAAATTGAAAATTATGTAAGGGGGTTTATGTAATTTTTCTAGGGTGATTTGTTAATTTTTTAATTTATTAGTAAATAAATATAAATGAACGGTTATAATGGTTTTAATTTAAAAAGATAAATTAATTTTAGCAATTTATATGGTTTTAATTAAAAGAGAGAATTTAATTTTAACATGAATATAATATTCACACTTCACAATATGCAAATTTAATTTATACTTAAACAATTAAATAAATTTGCTTTTATTAAATTTTTAATTTACATCGTCCAAATCTGTGTTTTTGAAGAGGTCAAGTAGTTTAGTATCTTTAGGGTGCTGCTATAGTCTTCTGTCTACATGATCCAATCTCGTAAACATGTTATGACTTTAGCCATCTCATTAGTTATAGAGCATCTTCTGTCTTAAAAAATGCTGCCACTAAGTGAGAGTAGAGGTGAGAATTTGGACCCGGACCTAGGACCGGTCCTATAAAGTCCGATTCCAAAACTGGCCAAGGCCCATGGAGGAGGGCCCAGGCCCAAGGTTGGTCTCTTCTCTAAGGCCCGAGCCCCAACCCCCCCGCCCAACTTTGTTTAAACGTATGTAAATATCCATAAACCCCATACTACTAAATAACCCCTTAAACCACCCATTTTCCTCTCAACTCTCAATCTCTCATTCTTTCTACTCCAATTCTCTAACTCTCTTCACTCTTCAATTTATATTTATATTTATTCATATTGTTATTTATATTATTCAATTTCTTCCATTTTTCAATTTCATCTATTATTCATATTATTATTTATATTATTCAATTTCTTCCATTTTAGTTATTCATTATTTTATCATAAATTCATAATTGATTCCCCAAATTATGGATTTGGTGGATCATCATCCCCAAATGAGTATTATGTTCCAGTTTCTTCATCCATCGACGAAATGGAAGGGTTCGATCCATTTTCACCCTTTTAAACGTAGCAACTCAACAACTACAAAGGACCGGGACTACATCCAGCTAAACACAAGCGAGCTGCGACACCTGTTGTTGGCGCTGAGAACAGGACTTCTATGATGCGGCAGCACTTGGAAAAAAAAAAAAAGCACCCCTAATTAATGCAGCAAGGTTCAACTTCAACCGGACTAGGTAGGCAAATACAAATTCAACTTAATTTTAATCCACAATCCTCAACTCTTTTAACCTAGCAATACAATGCAAAACATGCATTAGAGGAAATAGTAAAATTCATATATAGTTGCTACGGACTCTCCCCTTTCTTTATCTGAAAATCCTTTTTTGGTTGATATGATTAAAAATGTTTTTTGTCCACAATATAGCCCTATTGGTAAAGGTACAAGTAGAATGAACATAAAAAAACTTTATAAACAAATAAGTGATCAACTAAAAAACGATTTTCAAAATTTTCAGAATATATCTATTGCACTTACTTCCGAAATATGGGCTGTCAGATCAAAAACTGATTTTTTGAGTGTCACAATACATTATTTATATCATAGTTGGCGTTTACAACAACAATTGATAGGTTTTAAACTATTATATACTAAATATAGTGCTAAGACTATTTATTTGACAGTTATTGAAGTTTTGCAATATTATTTATTAACTGAAAAAGTTGTGGCACTAACGCTTGATAATATAGCTGTTAACACTGCAACAATTTCTTTATTTCAAAAGAGATTGAATCCGCTTGGTGAAACAATTTTTTCACCAAAGATGTGCTTGCCACATCATCAATTTGATTATTAAAGCATGTTTAGAAGGCATAAATTCAAGGATTGAAAGGGTGCACATGGCTATCGGATTCATTGCTGGTAGAAAAACAAGATGGTATGAGTACGTCAAATATTGTCGCCAAGAGGAGCCGCTGGTTCAACCAAGGAAGCTATGTTGTGACATGCTTGTATGTTGGAACTTCATGTACTTGATGTTGCAAAGAGCTATGCCAACCGTAACACAAATTATAGAGTTCCTCAACAAGAAGAACTATCCGGACGAAGTCATCAATGATGATGATTGAGCGATTTGTGAAGTTTTTTACACGATTCCAATAATACATTAAGTAGTATTTATTATCTTACAACTAATTTAGCATTAGATATTTTACTTCAAATTTCTAAAACTTTTGCTAAACACAAATACAATGAAGACTTAATGGAAATTGTTTCACAAATGGAAGCAAAATACCGTAAATATTGGTTATAAATTCCATTATTATATGGATTAGGTCTTATTGTAGATCCTAGATTTAAATTAAACGTATTTAATTGTATGGTTAATGAGATAGATGAGCATTTAGGACATGACTATAGTTCATATTTGATAGAATTTAATAGAAAATTGAAAAGCTTTTTTTTTTTCTTTATATCAGACTAAGTACATTGGAATGTCCAGTAGAGACGACTAGCAGGAACTGATGAAGACATTTGTTAACAAGGATTGAGCATGTGGACATTCAAGGAACTTAGCAACGATGGTGGTGGAAGTAACAACGTGTATAGACATGGACCAAATGAGATGCACCATACCTACAAATGGACATGTCCTACATGACCAAAAGGGAGAAACGCGAGATGGATATACTTCAATGGTGGAACCAAAATGCAAGTTGATTCCCTATTGTAGCCAAAATGGCACGTGACATTTTATCTATGCCAATTTTCACAATTGTATCCTAGTCATCATTTTTAATTAGTGTTTGTATTATTGAAGATAGAAAATGCTCTTTAACCAATGAGATGGTTGAAGTCATAACATGTTTACGGGATTGGACTCATGCATATATAAGAGTATAGTA
The DNA here is from genome assembly GCF_008641045.1 of Pistacia vera. Taxonomy (NCBI): domain Eukaryota; kingdom Viridiplantae; phylum Streptophyta; class Magnoliopsida; order Sapindales; family Anacardiaceae; genus Pistacia; species Pistacia vera. The sequence continues at coordinate 127,882 of NW_022196203.1, forward strand.
CCACCCTGAAGATCCCGAATTACTCGACCTCTTCAGAAACATAGATCTGGACGAGGTACCTTTTGCAGATGTAAATCAATAATTTAATAAAAAAAAATTTATTTAATTGTTTATTTGTTTAAGTTTAAATTAAATTTGCAAATTGTGAAGTGTGAACATTATATTTATGTTAAAAGTAAATTATCTCTTTAAATTAAACTATAGTCCATATAAATTTAATTTATATGCAATTATTCATCCATTTATATTTATTTAATTGTTTAAATTCAAATTAAATTTTCACATTGCTTAGTGAAAATTTAATTATCTCCCTAAATTAAAACCTATCATCTCTATTTATGTCCTCATTAATTAAAAATTTTATAAATCACCCCTAAAAAATTACATAAACCTCCTTACATAATTTTTATTTAGCAAATATATAAAAAATTAGGGGGGCATATTGAAATTTTCTAGGCCCATAGGATTGGTCTTATGGGGCCATGACTGGTCCTAGGACCGGTTTGGGCCTTGAAAAATTTCATTGGCCCAAGACTGGTCCCAGCCAAAATGGGCCTGGTCCCAGATTGGGCCTGGTCCTTGCCCACTTCTAATTGAGAATGTTGACTCAAATGTAATTATCGAAACTTGGACAAATAAAATGTCACGTGCCATTTGGGCTATAATGGGGAATCAACTTGCATTTTAGTTCTATCATTGAAGTAGATCCATCTCGCATTTCTCCTTCTTGGTCATGTAGGACATGTCCATTTGTAGGTATTGCTGCAACTCGCCACCACTGCTACTAAGGTCCGTATACGTCTATATGCTTGATCCCTATCGATAAATGTCTTTATCAGGTTCCTACTGGGCGTTTCGCTGTACCTTTTCCAATTTTTTGTTAAATTCTATCAAATAAAAACTGTAGTCATGTCCTTAATGCTGACCTATCTCAGTAACCATACAATTAAATACATTTAATTTAAACCTAGGATCTATATAATAAGACCTAATCCATAAAAGAATGAAATATCTAACCAATATTTTCGATATTTTGTTTACATGTCTGAAACAATATCCATTAAGTTTGGATTATATCTATATTTAACAAAAGTTTTAAAAATTTGAAGTAAAATATATGACGCTAAATTAGTAGTAAGATAATAAATACCACTTAATGTATTAGTGGAATCATAAAAAACTTTAAGAAATGAATGAAAAATACTGCAAACCGTCTAATCATCATCGTTGACTTAACTCTGTATTTGTGTTGCAATTGGCATAGCTCTTTACAACATCAAGTGCGTGGAATTCCAACGGACAAGCATGTCACAACATAACTTCTTTGGTCGAACCAGTGGCTCCTTTTGGTGACAATATTTTACGTGCTCATTCCATCTTGTATTGCTACCAAGATGAATCTGATAGCCACGCGCACTCTTTCAATCCTCGTATGTATAGCTTCTAAACCAGCTATAACAATCAAATTGATTTTATGGCAAGCACATCTCTGGTGGAAAAAATTGTCCTCACCAAACGGATCCAATCTCCTTTTAAATAAAGAAATTGTCGCAGTGTTAGTAGCTGCATTATCAAGCGTTAGCACCACAACTCTCTTAGTTAATAAATAATCTTGCAAAACTTTAATAATTGTAAAATAAATAGTTTCAGCACTATATTTAGCATATAATGGTTTAAAACCTATCAATTTTTGTTGTAAACGCTAACTATGATTTAGGCAATATGTATTGTGACACTAAAAAAAATCTGTTTTTAATCTAACAGCCCATATACCTAAAGTAAATGCAATAGATATATTCCTAAAATTTTCAAATTATTTTTTTTAATTGATATCTTACTTGAGTAAAAAAGTTTTGTATGTCTCTTCTACTTGTGCCTCTACTAACAGGGTTATATTGCGAGAAAAAACAGTTTTAATCATATCAACAAAAAAAAGATTTTCAAATAAAGAAAGGGGAGAGTCCGTAGCAACTATGTATTTTGCTATTTCCTCTCGTGCATGGAGTGCATTGTATTGCCAGGTGAGAGAGTTGAGGATTGTAGATTAAAATTAAGTTTAATTTGTAATTGCTTACCAAGTCCGATTGAAGTTGAACCGAATTGCATATATTGGGGGTGCTTCTTCTCCGGGTGCCACCGTATCATTGAAGTCCCATGCTTAGCGCCGATAATAGTTGAACAAAAATTACATACCCTGCATGTCTCTTCCCCCTGCCCATTTGTCTTTGCCCGTTTTGATTTGGTGAAGAATTGTCATACCTTGGACACGACCCTCTTTGACGGTCTTCCCGTGATGTCGTAGCTTGCTTGTGTTTGGCTAGACGCAATCTCAGTCGTTTTTGGTTGTGAAATTGCTACGTCTAGAAATGGTTGAAAATAGATCGAACCCTTCCATTTCTTCAGTGGATGGAGGAACTCGAACATAATACTCATTTGGGGATGATGATCCTCCAAATGTATAATTTGGGGAATCTTACATTTTTTTATAGAGTAATGCTAGGTCCACAACCCAATCTCATAACCTCCGACGTAGTAACTTGCAAATGGGTAGGCGAGACCCATTTGCGAGTTGACACATCGGAGGTTATGAAAGAAAGTTGTGAGATTGATTTATGAATCTAGCATTACTGTTTTTTTATAATTCATTTATTTTAATTCCGTTTTTCTTTATTGTATTGCATTACTCATCCTTCAATATGAAACAAGTCCCTCGATGTTGACGACTTTTCTCCCATTAAAATCCTGATTCCTTCCCCATAATTCCGCAAACATGACTTTAAAAAGGATAGATACATACATAAAAACATTGTAAACTCATCAACTCTTATGCTTCTGTTACATTAATAATCCTACAAAGTAAAAACATCGCATGAACAAGCTCTAAGTACCAAGCCAAGCAAGTAAACTTTTACTTTCAACAAGCGACATTGCCATGAAACTCATCAAATCACACACGTCTTCTAGTGCGAACGCCAAGCAATTTAACATCATCAATCACCGGCCCACACAACGATCCTGAATTGTCACTCTTCATGTTGTAATATGTGCTCAGGAACATAATTCTTGTTCTTGTTGAAACAGCCTTAAACTTGACCACGGCTTTCTTGGACCCTCCTTTGCCGGTAGATTCATAAGGGACCTTAATGTTATCCAAGCCTGCATATGCCTCAACTCCCATTGTCCCGGCACACGAGTTGCCGGCGTCACCAACGGAGAATGAGAGGGCGTAGTACTTGCCTACGGTTGTCCTAACAACTTGTGCAATAGCACTCTCCTTTCCGGCCACGAGTTCGACGGCCCGTTTGCCTTCAGGAACTGAGAAATGATCAGAATCAATGTATTTCACGGCTTTAAGAGACTCAATTATCCATCCTGGAAGAGGGCTGTGATCGTCTTCAATGTGGGATGGAATAAGAACTCCCCAAGATGCTTTGGGAATGACATATGGACCCTCTTCGAAATTTCCATTCTTCAACATGTTTTCTACATATGATTAACAAACAATCAAACCATCTAATCATCAAGAATTTCGCATATAAATAAATGTTCAATTTTATGTGGAATTATTTTCTTTTTACCTCTGGTACGCTTGGGAGTAGTCAAAACCTTCAAAGCGACAGAATCAATGAGTGGGCCGCAAGCAGGGTCCTCTTCAACACCAGGGTTATGAATAGAAATCTCAATTTCGGAAGCTTCAGCCAAGAAACCCCATGAATAAGAATCCCAACCATTGCTGCTATACACGGTCTGCATTGGCAGAATTCCCCAGTCATTGGGTTCCGAATTTGGGGAAACGGAGACGTTCAGTTTCTCTTCTTGTGCACAAGTGCGAGCTGCACTGAAAGTTAAGGAGTAAAACATGTCCTTGGTGACCTTAACCTTCTGTTTGATTGAAGCCTCATTGCCGAGCCTGACAGCAAAGGTTCCTTCGGGGACAACCAGCAACATGTCGCCTTGTTTTTGGCCTGATTTTATGTACTCAACAAACCCGGAAATCTTCCAGTTGGGAATGGCATTTGGGTCCTTCACGACAGTGCCTTTCATTTGCGATGCCTTTGGTCCATACTCGAAGTTGCCATTAGGCAGTAAACCTGAAATCCCAAAAATCAGTTTAATAAGCAAGAAATTAAATATTGTTATCAAGACATAAGCTTCAAGTATAGCTTGATCATGCTTTTGATGTATAGTAATTAATTTCACAGTAGATTTAATTATGTCTACCCATGAGAGTTTANCAACGGAGGTTATGAAAGAAAGTTGTGAGATTGATTTATGAATCTAGCATTACTGTTTTTTTATAATTCATTTATTTTAATTCCGTTTTTCTTTATTGTATTGCATTACTCATCCTTCAATATGAAACAAGTCCCTCGATGTTGACGACTTTTCTCCCATTAAAATCCTGATTCCTTCCCCATAATTCCGCAAACATGACTTTAAAAAGGATAGATACATACATAAAAACATTGTAAACTCATCAACTCTTATGCTTCTGTTACATTAATAATCCTACAAAGTAAAAACATCGCATGAACAAGCTCTAAGTACCAAGCCAAGCAAGTAAACTTTTACTTTCAACAAGCGACATTGCCATGAAACTCATCAAATCACACACGTCTTCTAGTGCGAACGCCAAGCAATTTAACATCATCAATCACCGGCCCACACAACGATCCTGAATTGTCACTCTTCATGTTGTAATATGTGCTCAGGAACATAATTCTTGTTCTTGTTGAAACAGCCTTAAACTTGACCACGGCTTTCTTGGACCCTCCTTTGCCGGTAGATTCATAAGGGACCTTAATGTTATCCAAGCCTGCATATGCCTCAACTCCCATTGTCCCGGCACACGAGTTGCCGGCGTCACCAACGGAGAATGAGAGGGCGTAGTACTTGCCTACGGTTGTCCTAACAACTTGTGCAATAGCACTCTCCTTTCCGGCCACGAGTTCGACGGCCCGTTTGCCTTCAGGAACTGAGAAATGATCAGAATCAATGTATTTCACGGCTTTAAGAGACTCAATTATCCATCCTGGAAGAGGGCTGTGATCGTCTTCAATGTGGGATGGAATAAGAACTCCCCAAGATGCTTTGGGAATGACATATGGACCCTCTTCGAAATTTCCATTCTTCAACATGTTTTCTACATATGATTAACAAACAATCAAACCATCTAATCATCAAGAATTTCGCATATAAATAAATGTTCAATTTTATGTGGAATTATTTTCTTTTTACCTCTGGTACGCTTGGGAGTAGTCAAAACCTTCAAAGCGACAGAATCAATGAGTGGGCCGCAAGCAGGGTCCTCTTCAACACCAGGGTTATGAATAGAAATCTCAATTTCGGAAGCTTCAGCCAAGAAACCCCATGAATAAGAATCCCAACCATTGCTGCTATACACGGTCTGCATTGGCAGAATTCCCCAGTCATTGGGTTCCGAATTTGGGGAAACGGAGACGTTCAGTTTCTCTTCTTGTGCACAAGTGCGAGCTGCACTGAAAGTTAAGGAGTAAAACATGTCCTTGGTGACCTTAACCTTCTGTTTGATTGAAGCCTCATTGCCGAGCCTGACAGCAAAGGTTCCTTCGGGGACAACCAGCAACATGTCGCCTTGTTTTTGGCCTGATTTTATGTACTCAACAAACCCGGAAATCTTCCAGTTGGGAATGGCATTTGGGTCCTTCACGACAGTGCCTTTCATTTGCGATGCCTTTGGTCCATACTCGAAGTTGCCATTAGGCAGTAAACCTGAAATCCCAAAATCAGTTTAATAAGCAAGAAATTAAATATTGTTATCAAGACATAAGCTTCAAGTATAGCTTGATCATGCTTTTGATGTGTAGTAATTAATTTCACAGTAGATTTAATTATGTCTACCCATGAGAGTTTACGTCCATTAGTCTAAGTCATGCAGAATTAAGAATACCCCTAATAATGAGAATTTTTTTTTTTTTTCACGGAAGTGTTCGGACTAGTTTATGTATACCTCAACTAATTTTCAAGAACCTTAGAACTATTAATCGGATGAAATTTACCTGACTCTTCATTTCAAAACCTGAGAATTAATTAAAGTATGTCTAAAATAGTCTAAACATTCTCGGTCTAAAAAAAATAAAAAGAAAAAGTATATGGCATGTGCATGATGGATTATTTTAAAGCAAATCTAATCTGTCTTTGCCATGGTGTCATCACATGTTTGCTGATTGATTATTTCAGAAAATAAATGGAAGATAAATACTTTTCTTTAAGATTTATTCTGACAGGCAAACATGGCTTACATAATATCATTTTCCAAATTTAGTGAATGACGAAACTGACATGTTACTTTCTATATAAAACATTTCATTTAAATCAAGCGGTCCATGTTAGCTCTGATCATCATCAACAGCAACAAAGACCACATGGTAAGGCTGCGATTCTCTTAAAGTTTGTGAAATATTTAAATATTGTGATATTAATTGCCGTCCAACAACCAGGCACATGAATATAATTGACATTTACTGCATGATATTTTGCAGAAGAAGAAACAATAAATTTATCCTATGAGCAGTAGCTATTAGACAATTGGAATGAGGATAAGAAGGATCAACTATTTAAATATATCTAAGAAATAATAATTAAATCAATTATATATATATATATATTTATTTAATTGGAATGTGAAGTTAATGCATCAGTGACCAACCCCCCATGCAAATTTAATTAACCAGATGCAGCTAAAAACCTGTGCAAAACCAGATCTGGTTTTCACGTGGCCAAAACTGCAAATCTCTATGATTATGATCTTTCGATCTTCTAGTCTCAATCTCTTGAGCCTTTATATATCGACTTATGATATACAGTATAGGTCCATTCATGGCTAAAATTTGTTTATATATATATATATATATATATTTTTTTTTATCATGGAGGTTTCCAAGATATTTCAACTAATTTTTTTGGCCTTGAAAGTGTTAACTAGATAAGAGCCTTAATAATTAGAAATTCATGAAACATTTTTTACTCTTTTACTATCAAGCCAGTTAGCAATAATTAATTCTACCATATATTTTTGTGATCTATTCTAAAGGCTGGAAGTCTGGAACTGCCAAGACAATCTTTTGATCATCACAATTAAATTTACACTAGAAATAATAATTAAATCAACATCTGATTGTTCCAAACAACAAACTACACAATTTCTACATTTATGATATTTCGCCGATTGAAAACGGCGGTATTGTTTATCCTATTGTTTTGTATTTACGTTTAGATATAATATTTAATATATGGCAATATATTACTACAATAGAGAACGGACGGGATTAAAGACCTGCATGCAGGCATAAAAAGAAGAGAGAACTGACATGACTCGACATTTTCAAAGGAGTAAAGGACTTTTTCATGGTCTCAGAGGAGAAGTGAATTTATTGTTCTTACCAGGAGCTATAAATCCAGAGATTTTAACATTTAAGACCTCCAGAAGACAAAACTTTAGCAAAAAAACACCATTTTTTGTACATGGATATGTGTTTTAAGTTTTAACTGGCTTCTCAGCTCATGAATACTCTCTTAGTCATTTTTTATTTTTGGGTGAAAAGTTTCAAGTCTGTTTGATGGATAACAATATCAAACCAGCAGCTAATTTTAAGTTTTAACTATCAGATTTATAATTGACAGAAAGAACACATGATTTGACTATCAATATAGCAGTTTATACTGAAATTTAACGCTATGAAAGGAATAACTTAACAAGAACCGAACTGAATACTGAATACTGAAAACTTATGAACTATCATCTACCAAAATATTCAATATTGTTACTGAATGCGGGAGGACGTGAAATTTTGAGAACTTACTATCGGTGGTGGCTGACAAGGCAACGTGACACGTAGCAGAAAGTAACACCAGCAGCACGGTGATCCTGTACATTGTGGCTTCTGAGATAGAAGAAGAGGAAGAAAGAACGGGAAGGAATGAGAAAGGAAATGAAAGTTCTGTGTGTGGAGATAACAAGAGGCAAACTCTGGCTTTTATGTTTTTTAGTGAAGAAAAAGCCACTGGTTTTGGAGAAAACTACGTGAATGCCACTAGAAGTATCGTGGTGGCTTTCTCACTTTCTCATGCAGAATTTTTATAATTAGAAAACTAATTCAAAATCTAATGCCAGCTCCATCGACCATGTTCAATCCATACATATCTGACACAAAACATCCTCATTCTACTTATATTCTTTTACTATAATTTCTTTTTTCTTTTACATAAATAAATAAACGATGATTCCATTCGTAATTTATATTTAAAAGTCGTCATTTTAGTCAAATTTTACTTTGTGTCTTTTATCTTCATAAAAAGAGAATTAATTACAAGGAAATTAAAGTTATAAATCAAACATAAAACATGTATTTTTTACTCTAAAAAAAAAATTTTTATGTGCCTAGGTTTTCTTATTTAATACAGTGTTTTGAAACCCAACCTAGCTCGTCGGTTCAATCAGGACCCGAGGCCTTCATCGGGTCAGTTACAAATTTTACTATTTATTAAAAACCCTAGAAATTAGGATGTTGACCGATGAACAATTGAAGCTCGGATGTTCAGAGTTTTGAGAGAAAAAGGGTCGATGAGTGAATGGTGGCAATGGTGGTGATTTCCAATGATGGAATGGTGGCGATGGTGGTGATTTCCAATGAGTGAATCGACTGAAAATCACAAAACTAAATCGCCGGCAATATCGGACTATTGCCCGATGCAGCGAATGGGGGAGTTGTGAGATAGGTTTTGATTAGGAAGTTAAGAGAAGTATTGTCATCGCCGAAAAAAGTCTTATTTGCCGACGTCGATGTTAGTGTTTTGGTGTTTTTTATAGATTTCAAACATTTGATACCGATTTGACCCGTTGGTCAAACCAGTTGAACCGATCAACCTATGAAGTGTTTTCATCCGGTTGATTATTAAAACACTGGTATAAATTATTATTAATTTTTGTTGTATTATTCAGTGTTTATTGCCATGATTAGCGGGAAGGAATTTTTTGGTAAATTAAATTAGGATTATTCAGCAATTTATAAGAAGGAAACGTAAGTTGCAAATTATAGATTCAGAATTGGAAGGAATTATTGATGATTTAATCTCAGATTTGATGTTTTCTGGTGAAGGTTGAAGACAGTCCTTCAAACCCACATGGACCATCATGCGTGGGCAGTCTGACTTTGCATGCTTCTTGTTTGGTTTAAGTCTATTTTTGCCATTTCCATGGCTTCTATATTTTTATCGTAGAACAATAAAATTCTAATTTAATTTAACTAAATATATTTTCTTAAATTTTATATTAATCACAGCTAGATTTCGATATATTAAAGAAAAATTTAAAATAAGTTCGAAACTAAAGGGATTGATTTATCATAAATTTCAAAGATAATTTTGTATAATGAAAATCGAAATCATAAATTTAACTAACCATTAATGTATAAATTATTTCTCTTATTTCAATAAACAGAAAATAAATGAAGATGCAAAGTGAAATGACTGAAATATTTCGTGACATTGAATCAAAAGGCACATGGCTTTGCTATATGCTGTTCGTCTGGATCTTCTGAGAAGGTGATTAGTGTCCAGCAATGTAAGATCTATATACATATTTCAATGGTGGATCCAGGATTTTTAGTTAGGGGCCTCCGCAACTCTGCCATTGTTTTGAGTGATAAGAATATTAATTGAAATCTCATGTGTCTGATTAAAGCTCGTGGGGATCAATCAACAAAAAACACATCAGAGATCAAAGAATAATAATAATAATTTACAGAATCAATGAACAAGCATTGAGTAAGAGATAATTCAGATTCTATACGAAGCAAGCCATGTGCCAGTTAGGGTTTTGTAAATAGTTTATAATATAATTTTGCTTCTGTATCTCTTTTGGTCGGCAATAATACTCTTTTAAGATAATGTTTATAGCATGCAGCAAGTGACAGGAAGCATGGTAACATTTTACATTATACATGTATCTATCATCTAACCATGCATTATATACGTATAAACAATAATAGAATGCGTGTGGTCCAGAGTCAAGTTGATCATTTCCGGAGATTTTTTTTATTTTTTTTGTTTTTTTGATATCAAGACAGCATCGATACTCAAATAATAAAACCATTAATTAATTAATATTGATGATGATTATAAAATCTAGTTCCTTGTTAATTATATGATGCATCAAAATATTTCAAATTTTTGTGACCTAGTACAATTGGATTATGGTCACTAGAATTATTATGTTCAATCTAGAGGTGGAAAAATGAGTCGGGTTAGGCTGGTCACCTAACCCGCCCCCATTAAGAGGGTTCAACCTAAACCGCCAAAATGACGAGTCGAGTTAAACTCGACCCGTATGCAACCCTCGGGGCCGGTTGCCATATGGCAACCCACGACCCGTAGGTTGCAATTTTGTCCTTTCTAAGAAAGGACCGCCAACTTGTTGGACTGACCCGCTCGACGGGTTGGCTATTGTTGGTTGACTCGCGGGTTGCAACAACCAACCCTTCGGGTTGGCCCAAAAAAAATAAAAATAAAACTAAAATTAATTTTTTTTTTAATTCCCCTTTATTTCTTGAAATATAGCTGTCTTATAGCAGTTAGACGGGTCTTTTTCGTCATTTTATTTCCCAATTTTTTCTATAAAGTAGCCCTAAACTCTCATATTTTCTCACAACTCAAATTCTCGCATTCTCTCTAATCCTAATCTTTATTGAAATCTCTCGATCATTCTCTTAATCAATTTGCTCTTATTTTAATTTTTATTAGTTTTTGCAATTTCAATTCATATTTCCAATTTTCCATATTCCGTTCTCCTTCTTTAATTTTATTTCTTCTACATCAATTTTTTTTTCAACTACAATGGATAGATATTTCTCTTCTATCAGTTTCATTGAGGAAGGAAACTACTATCCTAGTCCTAGTCCCACTGATTTACTAACATGAATGCAGGAGGAGATTCAAATAGTCCGCTTTCCCGTCTCAGAATCCGATACCCCTCAAAATATGCCCTCGATTCCTCCCCATGCTACTACACCTACAGCTCCCGGTGGTTCGAAGTCGTCCTCGTCCAACTTCATCTCAAGCTGAAGCAGGTTCATCAACTGCTGTCGAAAGCGACGACAGACACACATCAGATGTTTGGACGCATTTCGATAAGTTTTACGAGGTAGAAAATGGAGTTTAAGTGAAGAAAGCAAGATGCAAGTATTGTGGAAATGTTTATAAGCTGATTCAGGTAATGAGTACTAGTACTTTAAAAAGGCATACTAATAAACATATTGCTCAACATGGAAATAGAGAAACCAATCAAACTCAAATAACTAATATGGTACTACTTGGCGTTATAATTTCGATATATATAGGAACAATTAGCTTTATACATTGCTGCAACTGATTAACCTATTAATATGGCTGAAGATAAATATTTTGAAAGAGTTATTAAAAATTCATTTTTTCTAGGATTTAAAAATTATTCTAAAACTGCAACTAAATTGATTTATAAAATTGTTTAAGAAAATGAAATTAGAATTAAAAAATAAAATACATACTTGTCATGTTAGTTGGCTCTAACTGCCGATATTTGGAATGGTAGAGCTAAAAATTATACTTGTGTGACTAGTCATTATTTTGATAACGAAAAAATTAAATAAATCTTTATTAGGTTTAGATTAATGGTGTGGATCTAGTGGTCAACAAATTTATAATAAAATTGTTGAAGTTTTAGAAGATTATGATATTGTTACTAAAGTGTATGTTTACTTTAGATAATGCAAAGCTAATATACTACTGCTATAGATTTTTTTCAAAGTAATTATCCTTTTATAACAATTTGAAGTTTTTTCACCAACGTTGCTCATGTCACATTATTAATTTAATTGTAAAAGTGGTATGAAAACAATTAAAGAAAATATTGATAGAATTAGAGATTGTTTAGCTTGGATTACTAGTAGTAATAAAAGAATGCTGAATTTCAAGATGCTTGTATAAAATCAAATATGTCTCCTAGAACTTTTGCATTAGACATGCTTGTTAGATGGAATAGTACTTATTTAATACTTGATTCATGTTTACCTTATGCTAATTTAATTAGTTATTTTATGCAAATAATAGAGGTCCTCATTATTTATAGAAAATGATTGGCAAATGCTAAAGTATTTCATTCTTTTCTTAAATTTTTTTACCAATCCACTTTACACTTTTTGGTGTGTATTATCCTACTAGTCCTTTGATAATACATACAATTAAAAAATTTCAGAGTTATTTACAAAACAAAAAAAAAAAAAATGAAATTTTAAAAAAACCAATAAAGGCAATGGAATTTTTTTTAAATATTTAAACTCATTCCTTTTCTTTACTGTTTAGTGTCATATTGATCCTAGAATTAACAAGAAGGTTTAGAAAATGGTTTAGAGACATTAACTGAAAATTTACAAAACGTAGCATTTGTCATCAAATAGGAGAGGTAAAAATTGTCTTGCAGAGGTATATTTCCAATATGAAACACGTATGGGAACCCGCAAAGACACGAAATACACAGGAAAGTTGCATCAGAAGAAACAAATGAAGATTTCTACACCTGGAGTGCATTAATAGGCCGAAGAGAACTGAACCCGAAGCACAGGCACAGCCTCCTTTTCAGAAGCACCAACGACAACAATGAATATACTGTCCACCATGTATTCACAGAGTAATGAGTTTCACACATATTTGGGAACTCCCAAAATGTTACCAACATATCCACAACAAAGAGCCAACTTTGATGTTTTGGAATATTGGAAAACCAAAAATTTATTTTTTCGAGATTATCAAGACTTTCTTGGATGTTTTTTGTTGTCCTGTCTCAACCGTCTCATCCGAACAAACATTTAGTGCAAGTGGAAGAATTTTAAATGAAAAGGACTAAACTTTCACCAAAAATGAATAAAGTCCTCATATGTCTTTGAGATTGGGAACGGTCGCGCTATCAAGATCAATACGAGGTTGTTGACGATACTTCAATAGAATCATTTTAATTTTGTAATATAGATATACAGATGAGGGAGGTCCTAGACAACCCCAAAATTAGTTGTTTTGTAAATTGTAACTTGTAAATTAATTATCATTATTGCACTCTTTTTTCCTTACCAAGTTTTTGTCCCATTGGGTTTTTCTTGGTGAGGTTTTTAACGAAACAATAATTATTGTAATTTCCTATTTATTTTTTGATAATGAATAATTTTATTTTTCTTATATTACAATTTTAATGTATTAAAATTGAATTGATATTTGAAATGTTAACAAAAAAAAAATTAATTTAATTGAAATATTGATATTTGAAAAGAAGTTAACTAAAAACAATTACATTTATTCATTATAATTGTTAATTATTCATTTGAAAAGTTAACTAAAAAAATAAATCAAATCTAAAATTAAAAAAGGGTTGACCTGGCCCGACCCGCAGCCTAACCTGGCGGTTTAGGGTTGGTGCCGGCTAGCACAACCCCCAAAAACTTTGTTGGTGGGCGGGTTAGGACCGACATGCCAAAATGATTACCCCCCGCAGGCCGGTCGGGTTAGGCAAGGCGTGTTACTTTTCCACCACTATAATCAAGTCTTAGGAGTTTATTCAAGCAGTCTTTTACTATAATGTGTAATTTGTGTCTTGTTAGAACAAAACACTAAACATTGCAAACTTTTGCTACACATTTTTCTACATTTTTTATCCATTATACAGTAAGTAAAATTCTCTTATTTATTTACTTTGTTTTATAATATTATTTTAAATATTTTCTAATTATAAAAGAAAGATGAAAAAATGGGGTTCGAGCTTGAATAAAAATAGATCAAACAAGAGAAATAAATCAGTCGGCTTGAAGGGGAGAGAGAGAAGGATAAGAAAGAGCAAAGTGAAAGAAGATGAAAGAAAGAAAAAAAAGGGAGAAGTGAGTCGCGGATAAGAAGAGAAGTTAGGGTTTTAGAATTGAAATATTTTATATGCAAATATGGTAAATTACATATACCTCTTAGTAGTTGCAAAATTTGCATATATCCCCTATCAAGCTTGACTAAGCTCGTGAGCCGCTCGAACCAAGTATTGGGAGCTCGACCTAGCACTTGAGCCACTCGGGCTTGACTCAATCCGAGCCCAAGCTACTCCAAGTGGCTCGACTAGCCTGACAACCCTACTCAAGAGAAATCATCAATCCATAAGATGGGAAATCCACTACCAAAAATATATAATCTTTTGAATAAAGAAAAAAATCAAACATAATTTAGGGAAAACAATATAAATTTTCCAAAATCAATAGGCTAAATCAAATAACACACATAAACCTATATATGATCTAATTGTACATACAAGCATTTTATGCCTAAAACCAAGGGTTGACATAAGCTTACATCAGTGAGCACCAATCAGATTTCAGGAAGGCTTTGCGCCATCCAGAATCTGTCATGTCGCCCCAAGACAGAGAGAATACGACTGTCACCAACCCAACAAATTCAGTTTTTGTCTACAAGTGAATGGAAATTGCATACCTGTCCAAGCCCTAGATAATTTGAGGATATTTTCTAAGTTATCAACCAATGGACACAAGGAAGGATTTGCACGACACCTACTCACTTGCAGACTTGTAATCATTACCTTGAATTCATCAGCTATAAATAAGGAATCCCCCTCACAAACTCAGGATCTCTGATTTTCATAACATTCAATAGCAAAGACAACCTACGAGAAAGAACTGACTTACTATTCCCTCGAATCATAGTCATTGTACCTCTGTTTGGTGTTCACTATACGCAACCTCTTGTAACACATTATATAAAGAATCATGGATGTAGGAATCGTTTTAAGCATTGAACCACATAAAAAATCCTCAGTCTTATTATTATTCAGTATTTGCATTCGATTGTAGTTGTAACCTTGTCCTAACTCACTAATCATATCCATGTAACTTCTAAGACTCGCTTAGCACTTTGCACCTACGTGTCTGTTGGTGTCAAATGATACATCAATAGTTTGGCGCGCTAGAAGGAAGGCTAGATTTCACATCAGTTCTTCATCCAGTATTTCTAATGAATCAATTCTACCTGCGAACTTATGGCTCGAGGTCTTGAACGAGCGTGCTAGCACCAATAACAAGGAACCCCCAAGTTTAGAAGATTACTCCTTCTGAATAGCTCCAGTTCCCCAAAATACTATGGTGGCATAAATAGAGTCATTCCATTTCTCGTACTAGAGCTAGACGTATAATGGTTGTGGGCATCTGGTCTCGAGAGAGAGGGACCCTTAATGGGACTTCTATCTCTCTAAGCATATCCCCTCGACTCCTCACCAGATCTTGTCATGGATTATCTAGAAAGGTTCAACGTCTTTAAACGGTGAACCAAAGATTAGACCGTTTGGATAAATCGTGCCCACCCAATTCTGATAAGTGGTACCACCTCCAAAAAGGCCTATAAGTCATGCTAAAGCATGGAAACGACAAAAGCTCATACCATGCGCACTACAACGCGCAATATAAGGGAAAACGTGTTGAACATGGCCAAAAGGTCGAAAGGGACAACGAATACTGGTCGCAAGGCAGGAGGAACACCTGTAGCTTTGTGACTTGGTAGTATGTCGCTTATGAACCATCTCACTCCACCTTGCAAGGGTACCTCTGCAAAAATGTTGGCAGGGAGATTCCACCATCACCGAAAAAGTGGTTCTAACCATTACCCCAAGGGAAATACCCATCGTCGCGGTTTTAGTTTTGACCACCACAGAGATAAAGAACTCCCTAAGCCATTCAATGCCTTCACAGCTCTAGCCAACATGGGTCAAGGTATGTCCAAAGCTCCAGCCAAGGCAGGGAAGGTTCCACCTGCGAACCTTCCTTGATCACAATCATAGGGAGCTACCTACATTGCAAAAAGTGATCCCACGTGGCTCCGCTTCCTCAATGAGCAGTTACAGCGAGCTTTGAATTACCTTAGAGCTCAACAGATGAGCGGGGGCAGTCGTTGAGGCGTCTTCCTTTTCTTTAGTAGTTTTACTGCTCATTCTCTGTCAAGATTTAGAATGCCACAATGAGAGCATTCGATGGGAATTCTGATTCGCAGGATTATCTCTATGAGTTTAATGACCTCATGAGCTTTACCGAGTTTCTAACTTGGCAAAATGTCGCTGCTTAGCAATGACTTGACTGCCCATGTCAAACGTTGTTTCAGATCGCTTCCACCACGGTCTATCAACTCGTGACAGTAGATGTTTTCATTTTTTACACTTCAGGCCAATAAGAAGTTTTCAATACGTTGAGCTATCTCACAACATAGGCAAGAGAGAATGAATCTTTCCATTTCTATATTGATATTTCCATAGAGAGCTGAATAGATGGCTAATATACCCAAAGATTCATTCGTACTCTGATCATTGTTGAGTTTGCCTGCAAACTGACTTGTGGAAGAAACTGCAATTTGAGGAAGATGTTCTCCTCACTTGCTTCTACAACCTGACAAAGAAATATCTGAGAATACAAATTTAGTATCAGCTTTAAATCATCATGACCCCGGGCCTTCAACCACACTCCTAGTCAGAGGGAGGAGAATAGGGAGAAGGTAGTAAAGATCTAATCGCAAATAGGCTAATGACAATCAAAGAAAGGGAAAGAAACAACATTTTGAGCCTAAGAAATCATATACCTAAGTTCCTCATAGTGATCACCCGGATTTATTACTCTACTCAATGCATCGGTTTCCGCTATTCTAAACAGGCAAAGAAGCTAATCTACTCAAAGAGCAAAAGCCCATGAAAAGCCCGCTTTTAAAGAAACAGCAAGAAGTATTGACATTATCATCGAGATAATGGCACCATACTGATGATGGCCGAGTTCTTAAGAGGTAATTGAGACCTCATTCAACAAAGGCACTTCAAGGAGTATGTTAATGGTCCAACTTCCACTAGAAAGATCAAGAGGCGATGGAAAGAAGTGTTGTGTCGCAAGGGCCTCTATCTAGTAGGACCATCTTCAAGGGACCGCATATCGTAGAACTATCGAGGTGCTTAGGAAGTACACTCGAGAAACTCGGCAGAGCCTTGATGTGTCTTGAGCACGACATCTTAACTTAGGAAGGTGCGCAGAGAGAGGGAGATTACATTCTCTGAGAGAGACGCAATACGATTGCATCACCTCATGAGGATACACCATCATCGAGGCTAAAAAGGAAGGTGGCAAGTCCTAGAATGTTGGTGGATAATGGGAGTGCCGTGAATATCTTGTTTCAACGAGCATTTGAGGAAATGCATTTAGAAAAGATAGATCTGAACCTATCTCCATTCCTCTTTATGGCTTTACCGGGGATCATCTGATTCCCAGAGGAACAATTGCACTTCCATCACTTTGGTTGAGACCCATGAGTGTAAGATGACAGAATTTCTTGTGGTGGATTGTTCGTCAGTTTTCAATGGCATCCTGGGACGACCTCTACTACTGGTCTACGATAGTTAAGGTTTTATTTTTTCGACCATATTCCAGCTCATACCGTGGCCAAAGTTCAATTCCACTTAAACCACCAGCCTTACTCTACAAAACCCCTCTAACCCCGACACTTGGTACCCCTCGTTCATCGGCCATGACTCACATAATGGGTTGATTTGTCTGGCCAAATTTAGGCGGATTCCAGCATCAAAATTCATTCGACATCACCCCTTGAACCACTGGCCTCCACTCTACAAAACTTCCTAACTCTGGCACTTGATAGCCTTTTATTGGCTAGCGATCAAATAGTTGAAAATGTAAATCAGATAGGAGAGGGCGCTGATGAACACATCATAGAAATTGTCTTTTATTAGTTTGTTCTTCCCTTTCCCGGTCTACCATTTAAGCTTATTAAGTAACTTTTTTTTTTTTTTTTTTTAAGTTTACGAGATCGTTTGAATTTTATTAAACCAAAATATATCTCAAATCCAGTTTTCTAACTCTTAAATCTTTGAAAAGAAATGATATTTTTAATCAATTAACTTTAATATAATTTCTTGCTTGTTGTACATTTAAGCTAGTTTGGGATTGTTGTGCTTTAAGTTTAATTAGTTGTCCCCCACTTTGAAAATAATCAGTTTTAGAAATAATTTCATTTGTACTTGGGAAATGCTTATATATATATATATATATATATATATCTTCTGTGATTTTCAAAATCTATGATTGTGTTTTGGTAAATAGATTTTGAAATTGTATGATGTTATAATGACGGAGAAAGACATTTTTTTTTTTAAAATTTGTTATAATTCTAAATTTGTAGTTTAATAGGTATTCAAAAATGTATTAAAATAATTATATTAAATAAATTATAAATAATTAATAATTCAAATATTGGATTTGGCCACCGTCAGTCAAACACACTGTTAGTCGACGATTAACACTCTTCAACAGTATGGTGTTAAAGCCAAAGCCGATTCCATCAAGACCAAAAACTCATGATCTATAGGAATCTAGTGATTTCACTAGATTCTAATGTATATTTAGGTTGCAAATGGCAACCAAGTCTTTCGCCACCTCTTACAGTCGAAATAATTGTCAAAATCCAATGAAAACTGTTAGAGTATGTGCTCTAGAGCCAATCGCATATTGTAGTTGACTCTTTGTATATCATGTTTATTCATTAATAAAAGGCAAATTTTATATATCATGTAATTCATATTATTTATGTTATGATATATGTCCTTAAAATGGTAAAACCATGACAACGGAATAAAGCGTTTTAAATATTGATTGTGAGGACCCTATGAGCACATATGGTGGCCATTCTAGAATTATTCGTAGCCCCAATATTATTCTGACCAAGGGCACAGATAATACTGTAAGACTATCATCGTGTTGAGCGATTCTACCAGGAGGTAGTGACATATCTCATATGTCAAGGTTGTTTTGTGACAACTTGGTGCAACATATGGATGCTTATTGTAAGCAAGATTGTTGGACTGACCTAACAAAGGATTCCATCAGATGGTAACCCTAGTGTCAACGGAATATGTCCTCTAATGGATGGTAATGCATATGATCCTTATATTTGAAATCACTGGAGTGCCTTATGGGAGTTGTTATCTCACTGCACAGTTTGGTTAATTGGCAATTATTACAAATCTATGACCACAATGAAATTGAGTTGTCGCTCAAATCCAATTGTAGTTAGGTCGTTTGTTTAATAACCACACACCAACATATCAAGAATCAAATCTGAGGATGACATTATTTCTGTGCCTCAGCCTTGATGGGATAATAAATTATGAAAAGATTTGATTACACAATAACCACACCGTTGATAAATAACAATTTTTACTATATATCTATCTATTGGCTTCTATGATGCCTTGCTAGAGGTCAATCTTGGTTTGTGTATAGAGAGATGATTAATTGGTAGTCAATCACGATTCTAATTACTGCCAACATAATAAGGAGCCTACGGGTCACACACATAAGAAGTTTGAATTCCAAAGCTTTAACGCTTTAAAGGTTTATGAAGTGGGTTGTCATGATCCTAGAATTATGTTGCATAATTTTAGGAATTGGAGATGACAATTTTGATCTCTTTAATAAACCAAGTCAAGAAGGCAGTTTAAGGTTTTTAGTGAAAGGGCATTTTTGTCGTTTTAGGTATAAAGGGTATTTTGGTAATTTTGCAGTATAATTAAGTGAATGTAAAATTCGCTTAATTATGAGGTTGTTGCCTATGTCAATTCCTTCTTGAAATGGAATTAGCAAAATTACATGTTAATAATAAAATACTTGTTAAACCTATTCCTTTTTGGAATAATGTTAATCCTATTCCTATGCGAATTAGGATTAGATTAAGTGTGCATATAAAAGAACACTTAACTCAAGAACTAAAGAGAGATAATTCTTGGTGTGTGTCTGTTTTTCATAAGATAGAAAAACAGTAACCCTTGTCGCTCCTTTCACAAAATCGTAAACCGCAATCTTCATTCAATCCATTACTTGAATTCATTATTGACTTCTTTAGGTGCCTTCGTGTGGATACTGTGAGTTCGATTATATTCTTGAATCGGTTTTCGAAACAATTGTATCAAAGAGAACGAGCCACCAACAGAGGTATAAACTAAACCTTGTATGGTTTTCTTTTAAAGTTAAACACATATAATCAACTCCCTAATTGTGGGTTTTCGAGGAATTATTGAAAATTTATGTTTTCTTTCGNCAAGCAAGGCGTGTTACTTTTCCACCACTATAATCAAGTCTTAGGAGTTTATTCAAGCAGTCTTTTACTATAATGTAGATAATTTGTGTCTCGTTAGAACAAAACACTAAACATTGCAAACTTTTGCTACACATTTTTCTACATTTTTTATCCAGTATACAGTAAGTAAAATTCTCTTATTTATTTACTTTGTTTTATAATATTATTTTAAATATTTTCTAATTATAAAAGAAAGATAGAAAAAATGGGGTTCGAGCTTGAATAAAAATAGATCAAAACAAGAAGAAATAAATCAGTCGGCTTGAAGGGGAGAGAGAGAAGGAAGAGAAAAAGAGAGAAGGATAAGAAAGAGCAAAGTGAAAGAAGATGGAAAGAAAAGAAGAAAAAAGGAGAAGTGAGTCGCGGATAAGAAGAAGAAGTTAGGGTTTTAGAATTGAAATATTTTATATGCAAAATGGTAAATTACATATACCTCTTAGTAGTTGCAAAATTTGCATATATCCCCTATCAAGCTTGACTAAGCTCGTGAGCCGCTCGAACCAAGTATTGGGAGCTCAACCCAGCACTTGAGCCACTCGGGCTTGACTCAATCCGAGCCCAAGCTACTCGCAAGTGGCTCGACTAGCCTGACAACCCTACTCAAGAAGAATCAATCAAATCCATAGAGATAGGGGAATAATCCACTACCAAAAAAATATATAATCTTTTGAATAAAAGAAAATAAATCAAACATAATTTAGGGAAAACAAATATAAATTTTCCAAAATCAATAGGCTAAATCAAATAACAACACATAAACCTATATATGATCTAATTGTACATACAAGCATTGTTATGCCTAAAAACCAAGGGTTGACATAAGCTTACATCAGCGAGCACCAATCATATTTCAGGAAGGCTTTGCGCCATCCAAAATCTGTCATGTCGCCCCAAGACAGAGAGAATACAGCTGTCACCAACCTAACAAATTCAGTTTTTGTCTACAAGTGAATGGAAATTACACACCTGTCCAAGCCCTAGATAATTTGAGGATATTTTCTAAGTTATCAACCAATGGGACACAAGGAAGGATTTGCATGACACCTACCCACTTGCAGACTTGTAATCATTACCTTGAATTCATCAGCTATAAATAGAAGACTCCCCCTCACAAACTCGGGATCTCTGATTTTCATAACATTCAATAGCAAAGACAACCTACGAGAAAGAGACTGACTTACTATTCCCTCTGAATACATAGTCATTGTACCTCTGTTTGGTGTTCACTATACGCAACCTCTTGTAACACATTTATATAAAAGAATCAGTGTATTAGGGATCGTTTAAGCATTGAACCACTATAAAAATCCTCAGTCTTATTATTATTCAGTATTTGCATTCGATTGTAGTTGTAACCTTGTCCTAACTCACTAATCATATCACATGTAACTTCTAAGACTCGCTTAGCACTTTGCACCTACGTGTCTGTGGTGTCAAAATGATACATCAATAGTTTGGCGCTAGAAGGAAGGCTAGATTTCACATCAGTTCTTCATCCAGTATTCTATGAATCAATTCTACCTGCGAACTTATGGCTCGAGGTCTTGAAACTGAGCGTGCTAGCACCAATAACAAGGAAACCCCCAAGTTTAGAAGTTATCCTTCTGAAGTAGCTCCAGTTCCCCAAAATACTATGTGCATAATGAGTCATTCCTTTCTCGTAGCTAGAGCGAGACGTATAATGTTTGTGGCATCTGGTCTCGAGAAGAGAGGGGACCCTTAATGGGACTTCTATCTCTCTAAGCATATCCCCTAACTTCTCAGCCAGATCTTGTCATGGATTATCTAGAAAGGTTTACACACGTCTTTAACGGTGAACCAAAGATTAGACCGTTTGGATAAAGTCTTGCCACCCAATTCTGATAAGGTGGTACCACTTCCAAAAAGGCCTATAAGTCATCTAAAGCATGGAAACGAGCAAAAGCTCATACCATGCGCACTACAACGCGCAAATAAAGGGAAACAAGTGTTGAACATGGGCCAAAAAGGTCGAAAGGGACAACGAATACTGGTCGCAAGGCAGAGGAACACCTGTAGCTTTGTGACTTGGTAGTATGTCGCATTATGACACTCTCACTCCACCTTGCAAGTGTACCTCGGCAAGAATGTTTGGCAGGGAGATTCCCACCATCACCGAAAAAGTGTTTCTAACCATTACCACAAGGGAATACCCATCGTTCGCGGGTTAGTTTTGACCACCACAGAGATAAGGAGAACCCCTAAGCCATTCAATGCCTTCACAGAGCTCTAGCCAACATGTGTCAAGGTATGTCCAAAGCTCCAGCCAAGGCAGGGAAGGTTCCGACCTGGCCGACTCCTTGATCACAATCATAGGGAGCATACCTACATTGCAAAAAGTGATCCCCAAGTGGCTCCGCTTCCTCAAATAGAGCAGTTACAGCGAGCTTTGAATTACCTTAGAGCTCAACAGAATGAGCGGGCAGTCGTTGGAGGCGTCTTCCTTTTCTTAGTAGTTTTACTGCTCATTTCTGCAAGATTTAGAATGCCCGACAATAGCATTCATGGAATTCTGATTGCAGGATTATCTCTATGATTTTAAGACCTCATGAGCTTTACCGAGTTTCTAACTTGGAAATGTCGCTGCTTTAGCAATGACTTTGACTGCCCATGTCAAACGTTGTTAGATCCTTCCACCGGTCTATCACTCGTGACAGTAGATGAGTTTTATTTTTTAGACACTTCAGCCAATAGAAGTTTTCAATACCGTTGAGCTATCTCAGCAACATACGGCAAGAAGGAATGAATCTTCCAGTTCTAATTAGGTTCCTAGAGAGCTGAATAAGAGGCTAATTCCCAAAGATTCATTCGTACTCTGATCATTGTTGAGTTGTTCCTGCACGACTGTGGAAGAAACTGCATTTGAGGAAGTGTTCCTCACTTGCTTCTCCAACCTGACAAAGAAATATCTGAGAATACAATTAGTATCACTTAATCATCATGACCCGCTTCACCACACTCCTAGCAGAGGGAGGAGAATTAGGAGAAGGTAGTAGAAGATCTAATCGCAAATAGCTAATGACAATCAAAGAAGGGAAAGAAACACGTTTGAGCCTAAGAAATCATATACCTAAGTTCCTCATAGTGATCCGACCGGTTTTTTACTCTACTCATGCTCGGTTTCCGCTATTCTAACAAGCAGAAGAAGCTAATCTACTCAAAGAGCAAAAGCCCATGAAAAAGCCCGCTTTTAAAAGAAACGCAGGTTTGCAATTATCATCGAGATAATGGCACCATACTGATGAGCCGAGTTCTTAAGAGGTAATTGAAGACCTCTATCAACAAAGGCACTTCAAGGATATGTTAATGGTCCAACTCCACTTAAGAAAAGGATCAAGAGGGCGATGGAAGAAGTGTTGTGGTCGCAAGGGCCTCTATCTAGTAGGGACCATCTTCAAGGCCGCATATCGAGGGAACTATCGAGGTGCTTAGGAGAAGTACACTCGAGAAAGCTCGGCATGAGCCTTTGAGTGTCTATCACGACATCTTAACTTAGGAAGGGCAAGAAGAGGAGATTACATTCTCTGAGAGAGACGCAATAGATTGCATCACTCCATGAGACACTCATCATCGAGGCTAAAATGGAAGGTGCGAAGTCCATAGAATGTTGGTGGATATGGGAGTGCCGTGAATATCTTGTTTTCAACGAGCATTTGAGGAAATGCATTTAGAAAAGATAGGTCTGAAGCCTATCTCCATTCCTCTTTATGGCTTTACCGGGGATCATCTATTCCCAGAGGACAATTGCACTTCCATCACTTTGGTTGAGACCCATGAAGTACATAAGAGACAGATTTTCTTGTGTGGGTTGTTCGTCAGTTTTCAATGGCATCCTGGGACACCTCTACTACGGTCTACGATAGTTAAGTTTTTTATTTTTCACCATATTCCAGCTATACCGTGGCCAAAGTTCAATTCCACTTAAACCACCGCCTTTACTCTCACAAACCCTCTCCCACTGGTAGCCCCTCGTTCATCGGCCATGACTCACATAATGGGTTGATTTGTCTGGCCAAATTGGCTGATTCCAGCATCAAAATTCAATTCGACATCACCCCTTGAACCACTGGCCTCCACTCTACAAAACTTCTCTAACTTGGCACTTGATAGCCTTTTATTGGCTAGCGATCAAATAGTTGAAAATAGTAATCAATAGGAGAGGGCGCTGTGACACCCCATAGAAATTGTCTTTTATTAGTTTGTTCTTCCCTTTCCCGGATCTACCATTAAGCTTATTAGATAACTTTTTTTTTTTTTTTTTTTTAAGTTTCCGAGATCTTTGAAAGTTTATTAAACCAAATATATCCAAATCCAGTTTTCTAACTCTTAAATTTTGAAAAGAAATGATATTTTTAATCAATTAACTTTTAATATAATTTCTTGCTTAGTTGTACATTAAGGCTAGTTTGGGATTGTTGTAGCTTTGTTTAATTAGTTTTCCCCCACTTTGAAAATAATCAGTTTTAGAAATAATTTCAATTTGTACTTGGGAAATGCTTATTATATATATATATATATATATATATAATTACTGTGATTTTCAAAATCTATGATTGTGTTTTGGTAATTAATTTTGAAATTGATATTGTATGTATAATGACGAGAAAGACATTTTTTTTTTAAAATATGTTTATAATTCTAAATTTGAGTTTATAGGTATTCAAAATGTATTAAAATAATTATATTAAATAATTATAAAATGAATTAATAATTCAAAATATTGGTTTGGCCACCGTCAGTCAAACCACTGTTAGTCGACGATTAACATCTTCAACAGTAGTGGGTTAAAGCCAAAGCCGATTCCATCAAGACCAAAAACTCGATCTATAGGATCTAGTGATTTCACTAGATTCTAATTATATTTAGGTTGCAAATGGCAACCAAGTCTTTCGCCACCTCTTACAGTCGAAATAATTGTCAAAATCCAATGAAAACTGTTAGAGTATTGCTCTAGAGCCAATCGCATATTGTAGTTGACTCTTTGTATATCATGTTTTTCATATAAAAGGCAAATTTTATATATCATGTAATTCATATTATTTATGTTATGAATATGTCCTTAAATGGTAAAACCATACAACGGAATAAAGCGTTTTAATATTGATTGTGAGGACCCTATGAGCACATATGGTGGCCATTCTAGAATTATTCGTGCCCAATATTATTCTGACCAAGGGCACAATAATACTGTAAGACTATCATCGTGTTGAGCGATTCTACCAGGAGTAGTGACATATCTCATATGTCAAGGTTGTTTTGTGACAACTTGGTGCAACATATGGATGCTATTGTAAGCAAGATTGTGGACTGCCTAACAAAGGATTCCATCAGATGGTAACCCAGTGTCACGGAATATGTCTCTAATGGATGGTAATGCATTGATCCTTATATTTGAAATCACTGGAGTGCCTTATGGGAGTTGTTATCTCACTCCAATTTGGTTAATTGGCAATTACTACAAATCTATGACCACAATGAAATTGAGTTGTCGCTCAAATCCAATTGTAGTTAGGTCGTTTGTTTAATAACCACACACCACATATCAAGAATCAAATCTGAGGATGACATTATTTCTGTGCTCACCTTATGGGATATAAATTATGAAAAGATTTGATTACACAATAACCACACGTTGATAATAACAATTTTCACTATATCTATCTATGGCTTCATGATGCCTTGCTAGAGGTCAATCTTGGTTTGTGTATAGAGAGATGATTAATTGGTAGTCAACACGATTCTAATTACTGCCAACATATAAGGAACCTACGGGTCACACAATAAGAAGTTTGAATTCCAAAGCTTTAACGCTTTAAAGGTTTATGAAGTGGGTTTCATGATCCTAGAATTATGTGTCATAATTTTAGGAATTGAGGATGACATTTTGATCTCTTTAATAAACCAAGTCAAGAAGGCAGTTTAAGGTTTTTAGTGAAAGGCATTTTTGTCGTTTTAGGTATAAAGGGTATTTTGGTAATTTTGCGTTATAATTAAGTGAATGTAAAATTCGCTTAATTTGAGTTGTGCCTATGTCAATTCCTTCTTGAAATGGAATAGCAAAATTACATGTTAAAATAAAAATACTTGTTAAACCTATTCCTTTTTGGAATAAGTTAATCCTATTCCTATGCGAATAGGATTAGATTAAGTGTGCATATAAAAACACTACTCAAGAACTAAAGAGAGATAATTCTTGGTGTGTGTCTGTTTTTCATAAGATAGAAAAACAGTAACCCTTGTCCTCCTTTCACAAATCGTTAACCGCATCTTCATTCAATCCATTACTTGAATTCATTATTGACTTCTTTAGGTGCCTTCGTGTGGATACTGTGAGTTCGATTATATTCTTGAATCGGTTTTCGAACAACTTGTATCAAAGAGAACGAGCCACCAACAAGGGTGTAAACTAAACCTTGTATGGTTTTCTTTTAAAGTAAACACATATAATCAACTCCCTAATTGTGGTTTTCGAGGAATTATTGAAAATTTATGTTTTCTTTCGTGCGTATTAAATAATTCAAAAAACATTGAATCCCTATAAATTGGGAGTTTTTGATCCCAATGGCAACTGTAGTTTCAATGTGCCACCTAAGGGTGGGGAAATCCGATTAACCAGACCGTTCAACACTTTCTTGAACCGGTTCAGTTTGGTTTGGTTTCAAACTTTTTGTCCACCCCTAGTGTCACTGTTGATCGGTGCTAACATCGTTCAACGTGGTTTGATTGATGTTGACTATCACAATACACTTCTATTTCTATATTTTTTAATTTGTAAATAATTAAAATTATTTATTTAATAAATGAAATGTTGATTTAAGTTTATTTTGTATTTGAATAATTACATAGGGTATATTTGACCTTTTACAATTTACATCAGTTTTAAAAATAATTTTGATTTTAAAAAACTACCCCTTCTAACTTTTAGAATCCTTTATAAAATTGATTGTTTTATAATCGGCTTCAAACTTAATCAGCTTTAAAACTTGTTTACCAAACACTTTCGTCGTTTTAGTTTAAAAATTAATAATCGTTTTAGTTTAAAGTTAATTGATTATTTCTTAAGCTGCAGTTATATCAAACCCGCGCTTAATTAAGTTGAGCATTGATCGTCAATAAAATAGATTTGACCTATTGTTGGGAATAAATATTAGGCCCAAAATGATACAGTAAGACAAAAAAATTTATCAAAGCTGGTCGAACAGTCTTAAGCCCAATATAAGACCCAAGACAAGATATTTGTTTGAGCTATAGTATTCACACCCCCACAAGTTTAAAATAGCATCAGTCACCCATTGAATCATTGAAACGACATGACTAGAGTAAACGATTTTTCCCATCCAAAATTTGCCTTAATAGCACTTTCCCACCCAAAGTTTATATTCCATTAATACCCAAAATACACTTCACTTTCTTATCTAACGTTTGATGAGTTACTAAGAACTAAGTTAAGAGGAGTTTTGTAGAGTGGAGACCGATGGATTGAATGATGGTGACTAATTAAATATTCACCATCAGAATCAGCCAAAAATTAGCTAAGAACAGAAAATCCTAACTTTACGTTGGCTAGACAATCGACGAGTAATCAAGTGTCGGAGTGAAAGAGATTTTGTTTAAAAGAGACCGAAGATTCAAATCGTGATGATAGAGAGAATTTTCGCCTCCAAAATCCGCTTTGAGGAGTAATGAAATATTAACTTTAGGTGAAAAAAATGGTATTTTAAAACTTTTTGGGTGAGACGGGTCGTTAAGGCAAACCTTGGGTGGGAAAAGGTTGTTTACTCGCATGGCAATCTCAATTTAGGTAATAATTTATGTGAAGGAAAAACAAAGTATTGAGACTCCGTTTGGTTCATTATTTTAATAGTTTTTAGAATAATATTTTAAAAAAAGTTAAATTGGACGGATATTACGATGTAAGATTTGAAAATTAACAAAAATATCTCCGATGTTGTTTATTTACTAAACACCCTTATAATAAAATATTAAAAGTTAACAAAAACACCCCCAATCCACCCATTAAATACTGACAACTGGCCACCACCGCCGGAGGGTGGTCGGAATATTTTTGCAATTTCTAAAAAAAATATTTGGGAGTGTTTAATTAAATTAACAAATTTAGGAGATTTAAAAGAAATTAAA
This sequence comes from Pistacia vera, assembly GCF_008641045.1. Lineage (NCBI taxonomy): Eukaryota > Viridiplantae > Streptophyta > Magnoliopsida > Sapindales > Anacardiaceae > Pistacia > Pistacia vera. Next base: position 156,265 of record NW_022196203.1, read on the forward strand.
AAATATAGAATAATATTTTGAAAATAATGACATTTTACTGTTGAATTTTTTTTAGAATACTAATAATAGTATTCCCAAAAGTGAGTCAAACGAAGCCTGAATTCTTGCATTTTCAAAGCATTAACGATATGATTAAACGATTTGAACACAGTTTTGGAATGATTTGTAAGCTCATATAATACGTTAATCACTATTTATACACCAATACAATATTTACATAAAAAATGCCATCATAAGTTTGTTTGGTTTTTTTTTTTTTTTAAGCATATTCATATGAGATAGTGGAGAAAACTAAATTGAAATAAGCAAATCCAGATATGTTTACATTTCTTTCTTCAAAAGTTTCATCAATATCAATCCTTGAAACAAAACTTAATTATCACAAAAATTTCAATTTGACAACAAAGAATTCAGCTTTCAAAGGACTGACAACAAATTATACACCTAAAATTTATTATAAATTCTGTCCTAAAACAAAAGTTACATTTTTATCACTCATTAACCTTAGCAACATATTATTATTAACCTCAAACTTATCACCTCAATTAATCCTTTAAGACTTTAAAATTAATTGTCCGATAAATCTCTGATAGTCACTCCTATTAGGATGAAAAATGACTCAAATACATGACCTCTTGAGTAATATATCCAAAAGTTCCTTGTCAAACCACAGTGCAGGGTTGGTTTGGCGACATTATTAATGTTGAGGTAATTTGTGTAATTATAATATTAAGAAATAAAGGATATGATCAACGATGATAAGCAACCCATAAAAAGATCCAACGATCCATATTCATTAGAAACTCAAATTATGAGTTCTCAAACTCACCCACTAAAACTTAATAGTTAAAACCTTCCAAAATAAAGATAAAAACAAAACAACTCACTAATTTCAATTCGACAAATTATCAAGCCAAGGCAAATGCAATAAAAAACGCAGACCTTAACCCGCACCCGACGACCCGCTACTCAATTACTTCTCGGACCGATCCGACGCCAGACGAGAAGCGATCGCCGAGTGGTACATTACGTCATGGAAACTCGCACCCTCCATGGTCTTCCTCCGCAGCTGCTTCGCCTTCTCTTCCGTGAAGCACCCAGGCGAGAACCTTGATCTGACCCGACCCGAATCCAGATCCGGATTCTCAGGGTTTTTCCCCTCGTTCGTGTTGTTTATGTAATCGGGATCGGATGACCAGCCGAAGAGCGGGGCCCACCAGTTGGCAGAGGAAGAGGACGAGGAAGCAGGTCTTTTACGGGCGGGGTCTGGCTTTCTCGACTCCGACCCCGATGAAGCCCGGATTGGAGTAGACAAGGAACCCGTGAAAATGGTGGCCATAGGATTTCGTTTCTGTGAAGTGCAGAGATCAGAATTAAGGGTGAAAGCTTTTTGGGATCAAAATTTAGAGGTAATGGAATCTATTTGATGCAGCATAATACATAGTTTAATTTGCGAGTGTTCTTGTATTGGTTGTACGTTTGGGGATTTGGGTAATTTCAGTATGTGGAAGGGGTTTTTGGGGGACGAAAAGTACATAGTGTTGATGCGTGATTTATAGTGGGGGAATGCATGGGATAAAGGGAGAGATGTGGATAAGATTGAACACGTGGAAGGCATTGGAGAGCGTGTGTTGAGGGGTCTATTTTGCGCTTTTAGTTGCTTTTTTAATGTACTTTTGGGATCTTTTGTTGAATTTATTAAAAATGGTTGAGTGGAGGGCACGTGACTTGGCGGACTCGTGAAGGAATAGACCAAAGAAGTAAAATAGGGATAGAATTGTCCTGATTAGATTGGGCCTTAATCCAAAGCCGGCCCATTTACGTTGCAAACCAGCTGACGATGCCTCTGATATATGGCCTTTATGAACCCAAAAACAACGGAACTCTCTCACAGTCCAACATGAAGTGTCATTTTCTTTAGGCCCAGTTTGGTTACATTTATTTTCTATTTATCTAAATTTATTTAATATCCTTGATCGTCGAACAATTACTTATCAATAATACTATACATCTTAAATGATATCTCAAATATTTTTATACCAAGTGATGTGTAATCTTATGTAATGATGAGAGGTAAATAAATGGGTGATTTGTTGAATGATATAACAATGCCAAATAGAATAACACATCATTTAGGATATAATTTTTACAATGTCTACTATTTCTTATCGTTAACCACCACTAGGTGGTCTGATGGTTAGAGAGCAAAATGAGGATCTAACATGATCTTTCAAGTTCGAGTCCACTTAATGGTAAAAGGGCAAGAAGATGATCTAACATAGTCTCCTAAGTTCAAGTCCTTTTGAGGATAAAAGAGTAAAAAGAGGATCTAATATGATCTCCCAAATCTGAGTCCCTACAGTTGCTAATATGAGTCTTATGGTTACTAATAAGAGTGAGAATTGGAGCTCTTACTCGATTGGTAATTCCAAAATCCTAAAAGATTAGTTGAGGTGTATATAAACTGCCCTGACACTCCCAATCATTAAAAAGAAAAAAAAAAAAAAAGTATTACCCATCATTTATTCACAAACATCATTGAACTAATCCTTTTTATTTCCCATCTTATGGAAAACCTTTTCAAACCTTTTCGCTCGGTCTAGGCTTACAACCCTCAAGGTTGTTTTAGTGATACGTTCTATAGGAATTATTTTAGTGATACATTAGGAGCTGCAACAAACTCTTATGTTCCTTTGATTACAATATTTTTGAACAAGTTCCTGAAAATATAAATGACATGATACATTACTATAATATAAGACTCTTTCTCATGGATATAAGCTTATTTTGATTCATCTTGCTAATTCCTGGTATCGATGTTAGCTCAATTTTCATTTTTTTCTTAACCTAATCAAATGAATTACAAGAAGAGAATGAATGCTCTGTTAACAAGAAACTAATTGCTGCTAAATCATTTGAAAGTCTCTTTACAAGGGTAAAAATGGTTGGTTTTAATCCTATATGAAACCTAATGGTTAATCTAATCCGTATCTGAACCCTGCTGATCTGCTCCTTACATGTCTTTAAGTCCGCTACATTTGATGAGCTCTCCCTTTTTCTGACTATTCTACTGCTTTTACAATGGCATCCTTCACAGTTCGAACATTTTTCTTGGAACTAAATAAACTAACAGTATTGTTACTTCAGCTTTTTCCATATCTTCCATCTATTATCTATCTCTTACTGTATTCGGGAGAACTGGAAGTATCCGCTGGATAAACCTGCACAAACACATTGTACAAAGGTCAATAAGTATGTATAAACAGAAGTGTACAGATAGAAATCAAAAGAGAAGCCACACATATCTTACTTGACTCTGTCTATCTTCATTGAAGCTTACGCTTCTGACCTTCAACTCCCCTCTGCTAGTTGTTAGCTCATCTAATATCTCGGCATCACACAATTCTACTTCGCCTTCCTCCGTTTCAGGATGAGACCTTTCCTTTTCCTGGTTAAAACAGGTCATATCTCATTTTAGCATTGCAAGTTCATATATAAAATTTTAAGGTTTTATAATGAAGAAAAATAACATTGCGTACCCTGAAAGAGAAGCTGAGAGAACGTCTTGGAGTGCCAGTGACTTCATCATATTCAGCTGCATCCAGTTCCCGCAAATGATGTGGGGGAAACAACTTGGGAAGGAGATGTTGGCGAATGCTGATGAGAAGGAAGAATGGCAAGGGGAACAAGATTCCAGCTATAGGAATCCATGTCACACCAAAACAGACCAGGAAGTATCCAAACTGGAAGAGAGTAAATATGATAATGTATTTGTATGGAACTGATTCCACAAACGACGCATGAGCCGACTCCAGGATCCTGCAGAGAAAGAACCAAAGCCGCAGGAGAAACAAGACAATCGTAAGCAACTAATTTGTGTTTCATAGTGCCAAAACGAGTTGAATTGTGTGTTCTCAGATTGAATGCTCAAAAATAAGGAATACTCACTTGTACTGCCGGCTAGGTGTAATGAATAGTAGTAGCATCCTTTCCCAGAATTGGTTCCCTGGGAGACTGTCGATGGACATGTAAGCAAAATAACCCCAAAGAACTGATGTAGGAATTTGCTTGATGGCAGGCATGGCGCACACTGCTGCCACCACTAAGAGAGACTGCAACAGATTGGTCACTCTCTGCTCATTAACTCGAACAGGCAAGTAAGCATCAATGTGCTTCTCGGGATCAAATTTTTCCTTTTTGTTCTCTCCTTCCAATTCACCTTTCATAACCGCCTCCTTCAAGTCCTGCAGTTCCTTAACTACTGCAGTCTGCAGCAAAACATAGAGGCATCATAAAGGGCTTAATATAATAGGCCAAAAATGTTAAATGTGGGGAATGGATATACATTTCAAGCAGCACTTTTTACTAGAGGACTTACCACGTGACTGCTGTCCATTTCAATGAACACAGCTTGCATTTTGCCATAAATTTCAGAATTGCTAGCTTTCTGCTTTATGCTTTCCTTGGCACTCTCGACCATCTTCCTTCGCATGAACTTTACATAATAGATTAATTTCAGTAAGTTTCTGGTTCTGCATAGTGCCAATAATTTATGACAATTTTCGACATTCTGCAAAACCAACCTGTCTTTTGAGAACCGCGAGGCTCTTGGTGTGCATAGGAGATTGCGGGAGGACCCCATTTGAAGGCGGCAGCCCAATCAATCCACAAAGCAATGTCTGAAGAAATTTATTCGATAGAAGAACTGAAGTGTCAATAAAACAAAATGAGAAAAATGAACATCAAATGTATATGTTAGTGATGTATACCATAAAGCCCAGCAACAAGATGTCATAGTGGTATGCAGACGGTTTTTTAAGATTGAACTCCTTTTGTTGTGCCATTTGCGATGAAACACTATGGTCAAAAAGGTAAAGCCCAGCAATCATCACAGCAGGAATAAAGGCCGCAAAAATGTAAGCCAGAGGGACTTTCCCCATATCCTGCAGTTTGAGTATGTATAAGCATAAATCTTTCAATTTTACATATGGTAAATCACAGGAATGTGACATACTTTGATCACAGTCCAGTGGTCCAACGATGCAGATTCCCGTGGGAGAGGACTAAAAAGCCTTCTGGGTACTCCAGATGGAACCTTGCTTGGTACAGTGAATGACAACGCTGTCCACACTACAACCATTAAAGGAACCCCATAGTCTGCAATGAAACTTCTGAGCCACCCTATGTAACACAGTAAAGTCTCAGATTCTGGATTTTAACTATTCTGCTAATAAAATTATTCACGGTATTTCAGATTTGCTTCACAAACCTGTGCCATACCACCATGACCTTGCTTTTCGGCTCTTTAAAGCAGTATACAGGAGACCAAAAGTGAATATGATCCCCAGTAATCCATTTGCATAGAGCCACTGGAATTGATACTTCTCCAAATTGGGGTCTTGATCCTCAGGAATTTTAAATTCACTCACCATACCCTGTGATTTAGACATTGTCCAATAATAAACATTACATTAATCTCAAAGATCATTTACTAAAATCGATTAGTCAGGTTTTCTTCATAATAGTTACCTTGATAGCCTCTTGCATGAATAGAACCGCAATCAACATGCCAAAAAGTTCGCCTGCAATCCTTGTAAATCTATTAATAAGATCACAAGCATTGAATATTGCCAGAACAAACAGCATGAGAGCTGTCCATACACAGACCCTGTTAAATTTGTACGATACTCAAGGTTAATATAATGCATGACATTCTTAACTATATCGGTATTTAAGGTTTCATTAAATTACCATCCAACCCAAGCCAGATATAGTTTCTGTCCCAAATCTTCCCTTCCCTTCGCAAAGTTGTACAAATAAGTGTACATTATAACTGTTGGTTCTGCAACTCCTAGTATCAAAAGGGGTTGCCCTCCAAATATGGAATGTATAATACCACAAAGAGCAGTAGAAGCTAAAGTCTCCACCGTGCTCAAGCTTCCATCTACGAAAGACAACACTTTCAAAATCATCGCGGATACTAACAAACGCATAAGAAAGCAAAAGTGGTAACAATTATTTTAATTGTGTTCCACTTCAGTGCCAAGAATGTGAAGGAAAACCTGTATCTCTACTTAGTTGCTCGCCAAAAGCAATGACAGGAAGAGCAGATGCAAAGAAAATGTAAGTTGTTGGGGCCAATATCCTATCATAAATATGGGCAAAAACATTAATTGATCGGACTTCAGCGATAATAAATTTGTTTGTATGAAATTTTTATCAATATTGTGTGACAAAGACATTAAAATTACCCGAGTCCTGCACGAATACCACCAATCCAATCTTGCTTGTAACAAGCAGCCCTTCCCCTAAAATCATTGGCGATTCCCCTGAATGGAGCTTTGATGTTCTCCATTTCTGATAGAAGAAAGAGTACAATTAGACCAAGATGGATACAGTAAATAACGTTTGCACAAGAAAAGAAAAAACTTGCAATTAGAGAAACAAACAAGTACTAAACACATTAGAAATGGGAGAAAAAAATCAAATCAGAGCAGGGACTTCAAACAGAACATCCATTTTTAGATACATTAAAACAAAGTTATAAAATACAAGGGAAAGAGTGAAGATACGTATTACACCTTTTACTTTCAAGATCTCAAATCAATGACCAGTTTTTCGCTTAACTTCAAAAACAAAATTACAGATTATAAGCTTAGAATAAAATTAAATCATGAACGAACCAAATGAATCTTGATGTAAACACAATTATAGATAACAAAACCAGTTCAACAAATTTCAAAGCCATGACTATCCTGCAAAAAAAAATCAATATTTTTCCTCAGAAAGTCATCCTTGCATGGCGTTCTATTTCCAGTTTACCAAACAGAAATTTGTTTCTTTCGGAGAAAATAAAAGAAAACAATACAAAACAAAATTTCAAATATCGCAATTCTATCTTTAGGAACGGAAAAAAAAAAAGTGTATTCATCATCACCAGTTAAGACAAATCACCGCATTAGCCTCAGTAGACTTAAAATATAAAGCTTCATAAAAGAAAGACGAAATAAGAAACAACTTAATATTTCAATACTTATACTTCCATTTTCCAGCGAATTTCTCGAGAAACAAACATAACATTAACCTAAAAGGTGCTTCTTTTAATCCAACATAGGACTCCATTTTCATATTCGTCTTCTCTAATCAAAATTTAACAATAAAAACACAATATTGCTCACTTATAGTCTGGTACCAGCATCACCACGCAACAAAAAGCAGTAACTTACACGCATATCTTTACATTATTCGTACATGCATGCACATATTTCCATACATAAGTTGTACGGTAATCAATCCTTACCGGAGACGGCGGCGGCTTCGGTGGCAGATGGCCGGAAATTCCGCTGTAAAAAGTCCGCCTCGTGTGTGTTTACTTATACATGGCTTTCTTCACGTGGCGGCTTCTACTTGTGGAGAAGTCGCAGCACGGCTTTAAAAAGAAGCGCGAGTCGCCTTGCGGATCCCACTGAGGGGTGCTTTAGTAATTTCTTGTGGGGTCATGCTGAGGTGGCATGCTGGTGTGGTGAGTAAACGGCGGATTTCATATGTAGTTGGAGAGGAGCCAATGATAGCCAAGAGTTTAAAAATAGTAAATAAATAAAAAAAGATTTAAAAATATGACAATTTAATTTGTTAAAAGTTCGATAATCTCAATGTTAATGATTGAATTTTCGTATTATTTATTGACTAATACCACAGTTATTGATGGGTGTGTATTAAATTTGTGCACTGAATAACATAACAAAATCATGACCGTTGATTTATTATAAATTAGTATTAATTAATGATCAGGATTTTACCACGTCATTTGATACATAATTTCGGTGTACACTTTTCGATAACTCTATCATTTTTCTTATTTATTTACTTGAAAATTAATTTTAATTATTAACCTAATTTTTTTTTTTTAATAAAGAATGTATGTGAGTCTCTAATAAAAATACAACCATGGCTCCGTACTCTATAGTGCCGGGCCTGTTGGCCATGTTAAGTTATTTCAATAGGCTTTCAATTTATGAGTTTGGTTACGTTAACTATTTGTGAATAATCGAATAGTTTGATAAACACTCTTGAATATATTATTTAAAAAATATTCTTTTTTCAGTTGCTAATAACGGTAGCCATCTAAGTGATCAATAATTTCAAAGTTATAAAGTATTAGTTGAATTTAGACTTGGCAAAACACTACCCGCATCCAGTGCGGATAAACCATCATTCAACTCATAAAACTAATCCGTATCCAATCCATTCGTGAAAATAACGGGTGGATCGGATGATACCCGCGGATACCCGTATTTTACTTTTAAAAAAAATCAAAAACCAAAAAATATTTCTCTCTCATGCTGCTCAGCTAGAGCTGGGCATTTGGGACTGGGCCCAAAAGCCTAGCTCCAAAACCCGATCAAGGACTGGTCCTAAGAGGCTTGGTCCCAAAAAGGGACCAGGCCTAAGGAGAAGGGCCCGGGCCCTCCACTGGGCCCTCCTCCAAGGCCCGGACCCAAATTTTTTTGTATTTTTTCAATATAGTCCCTTGCCAAATTACATAAAACCCCCTATTAATTTTAAAATAAATATAAATTACCAGAGTTAAAATGAAATTTTACAAAATTTATAAAAAAAAAAATCTTCCAGGTCCAAAAAATTTATAAAATTTATAAATTTTACCCTTAAAAAATACTAAAAACCCCCTATAAAATTTCGTTTTACCTCCACATATAAAAAAAATTGAGGAGAAAAAATGAAATTATCCAAGTCTATGGGACCGATCCTAGGACCGATCCTGAGCCCACGGAATCAGTCCCGACCAAGCCTAAGGCCTAATTCGGGTCTTAGTTTTTCTCATAGACCTGGGACCGATCTCAAACTTATGAGTGACTGGTTCTATTTGGAACCAGTCCCAAAAACCTGGATCCGCAAGGGACCAGTCCCTTGTCCACCTCTAGCTCAGCCCATCACCCATCATTACTCATTGAACTCCACGCTGCCCGTCTTTTTCTCTCTCTTTCTTCATCAATGCTTATGTGAGTTCTGTCATCTTCCATTAAACTCCACCTCTCTTTTTCTCTCTCTTTCTTCTTCAATCCTCCTTTCTTACAGCTCCTAGCCCACGCGAAATTTTTTCAGCCATCTCTGATCTCTGTCACGCAGACATGAAGCCATCTCTCCAGTCGGCGGTCGCCCATTTCGTCATTTCTCCTTCACGCAGCCATCCTGCACGCCGACGCCCAGCCATTTCTCTCAATCACAAAATTTTGAGTTCTCTTGCTGCCATCTCTGATCTCTCTCACGTAGCCACCTCACCCAAAACCAGAACCCTCACGCCCAATCTAAAACCTGTAAAACCCAATATTTGACAACAAACCAAAATTTACGTCAGTGAGTTCTAGGGTTTTGTTTTTTTTTTGTTTCGGTTAGTTCAATTTTGCAGGTTAGAACTAGTTGCAAAAAATGTATAGCAACTAAAATGTATTTAGACACTAAAAGTCATAGAATTTTTTTTAAACCAACTTTCCGTAAAATAAAAAAATATTATTTTAATTTATGACTAAAATGATTTACTAATTAGTATCTTCTCTTGGGAGTTAAGAGTTGCCAAATGTACGGTAAATTTTGAGCGCCTCATATTCTCGTTCGAAATAAATTGAAACTTTGGGTATGATATTTTGGTAGTTAAAGTTATAGTTGTTAATATGATTTTTTTTTTAACTAAAATGTTAGCCACTAAATATTGTTTATTAAATAATATATACTACTAGTAATCAAAATCAATTTTATTGTTTGATTCTACTTTTGTCGCTTACATTACTATCTACTTTTGCTGCCTACATTACACCATTGAAGGTGACCTTTTTTTTATTTTTATGTCAAAGCTCATTATTTTATAGATGGTATTTTAATTTTATTGTTTGATTTTCAATCCGTTTCTTCATAACATTTGCTTTAATTTGTTTAAGCATCTGTTGTTAGTAACATTCTTAAATGAGTAGCTTTAACTTCGTAAATGATGATTCTATTTTTATCTTCTTTTTCATCTGACATTACAATGACTATTATAATTGTAATGAGTGCTTTAAATTCCTTTATTGTTACTAATATATGAATGGTGTTTAATTTTATTTTTATCTTCTCTTTCATCTAACATTACCCTTTTTTTCCCTAAAACTTTTGCTTAACCGCTATTTCACTCATTTGTACAAACCCTCATAGTTGACCTCCTTCCGGCACTGGAACAACAGTTCTAGTTTCTACCACTTTCGTTCAGTAGACAACGACTCGCTCATTGACTATGGCGCTTATTCCATGCTTATTTCGACGGAGATTGTTAACTTCGGTGAGCTTTGGCAAGACGTATCCCAAACACCTAAATGTAGCGGTGTTTAGAAAAATGTAAAAACCGAACCTAACCGGGAACTGAACCAGTTTTTCGTTTACCTGGGAAACCGTTCGATTGTGGTCCACAAAAATACAAAAAACTGAATCTCCAAATTTCCTTAAAATTTAAAAAGTAAACAAATTGAAAAGTACCTAATCCTTACAATTAAAGAAAAACAAAACCCCAAACCCGATTTTAGGGTAACATAAAAAAAAAAAAAAGTAAGCAATTTTGCACATAAATTTTTGAAACTTAAAATTAAAAAAAAATAAAATAACAGTAAACCCTCTTATACAAAATCCCCAAACTAATTTTACCCTAAAACGCAAAACACTCCCCACTTCTCCACTCCGTTCCGGGGCAGTTTATTAAAAGGCCATATGAAGTTTGAATTTAATTAAAAGGCTATCAAGTTTTAAAGTGTTAACTAAATAGTCATATTATTGATTAAGGGTAATTAGTGCTTAATTAGGATTAATGAAGTATTATGTAATCTTTTCAAAATTATACTATATTCCCAAAAACCCGAAATTCTTGCAAGCAAACCCAAACACCTTCTTCTTCCTCCCGCCATCAACGCATCTCTACCTTGGTTGCTATTTCTTCTTAGCTTCGTTTACATCTTCTTCTTCCTCTGCATCTTCTTCTTCTTCCTTCCTCTACATCTTCTTCTTCCTCCTTCCTCTATATCTTCTTGTTCTTCTGCCATTAACGCTTTCTTCTTCCTCCACCATTAACATCTTCTTGGCCAAAGATCCCCCTCCTCCTCCTCCTGACATTTCGTTGAGTATGTGTATCTCATTTTTACATTTTATATTTAGATTTACAAAGATTTAATAATGGATGGGGTTTGGGTTATGATTTTGATTTAGTTGTTTAGGTTGTTGGGTTGTGTTTGATGTAATGCAAGTTGAAATGAGTGAAATTTGTTAAAAATTTATTCTGGGTATGATGGATCGATTGTAGGTGGAGATGACTGAAAATGTGTTCTAGGTATGATGGATCGCTTAAGCGATCTGGTAGGTCTGGTAATACAGCAGATAGATCGCTTAAGCGATCAGGTATGCAACAGATAGATCACTTAAGCGATCTGGTAAAAATCTGGTGTATAGGAGCAGATCGCTTAAGCGATCAGTAAATGGCATAAGATAGCTTAAGCGATACAGCAGACCATATAAGCGACTATGTAGATTCTTTTTAAAATATTTGAATCCTTAGTACAACATTTAAGAATATTTTTTTTTTCTTGCATTACAGGTAGTTGGCTATTATTACACATGGGACACGTTATTTTGGGTGTTGAATATTTTGGTGAGTGGGTGGAGGAAGAAAGTAGCTAGAAGTGGATTAGGAAGAGCAAAGAAGTTATGTCAATTGCTGTGAGCACAGATGTTAGTTTTGATGAGTTGATTGATGAAATAATTAGAAGAGGTAATTTGAGTTGCTCGCGTAGTGATATAGTTGTGAAGTATGTTTTAAGCAGAGTTCCTGAACATTATAAGGTACGGGATCAAATTTTTCCTTTTTTGTCTCTCCTTCCAATTCACCTTTCATAACCGCCTCCTTCAAGTCCTGCAGTTCCTTAACTACTGCAGTCTGCACAAAACATAGAGGCTCATAAAGGGCTTATATAATAGCAAAATGTTAAATGTGGGAATGGATATACATTTCAACAGCACTTTTTACTAGAGGACTTACCACGTGACTGCTGTCCATTCAATGAACACAGCTTGCATTTTGCCATAAATTTCAGAATTGCTAGCTTTCTGCTTTATGCTTTCCTTGGCACTCTCGACCATCTTCCTTCGCATGAACTTTACATAATAGATTATTTCAGTAAGTTTCTGGTTCTGCATAGTGCCAATAATTTATGACAATTTTCGACATTCTGCAAAACCACTCTTCTTTTGAGAACCGCGAGGCTCTTGGTGTGCATAGGGATTGCGGGAGGACCCATTTGAAGGCGGCAGCCCAATCAATCCACAAAGCATGTCTGAAGAAATTTATTCGTTAAAAGAACTGAAGTGTCAATAAACAAAATGAGAAAAATGAACATCAAATGTATATGTTAGTGATGTTACCATAAAGCCCGCAACAAATATCATAGTGGTATGCAGACGGTTTTTTAAGATTGAACTCCTTTTTTTGTGCCATTTGCGATGCAACACTATGTCAAAAAAGTAAAGCCCAGCAATCATCACAGCAGAATAAAGGCCGCAAAAATGTAAGCCAGAGGGACTTTCCCCAATCCTGCAGTTTGGTGGTATAAGCATAAATCTTTCAATTTTACATATGGTAAATCACAAATGTGACAACTTTGATCACAGTCCAGTGGTCCAACGATGCAGATTCCCGTGGGAGAGACTAAAGCCTTCTGGGTACTCCAATGGAACCTTGCTTGGTACGTGAATGACAACGCTGTCCACACTACAACCATTAAAGGAACCCCATAGTCTGCAATGAAACTTCTGACCACCCTATGTAACACAGTGTCTCAGATTCTGGATTTTAACTATTCTGCTAATAAAATTATTCACGGTATTCAGATTTGCTTCACAAACCTGTGCCATACCACCATGACCTTGCATTCTGGCCTCTTAAAGCAGTAACAGGACCAAAAGTGAATTGATCCCCAGTAATCCATTTGCATAGAGCCACTGGAATTGATACTTCTCCAAATTGGAGTCTTGATCCTCAGGAATTTTAAATTCACTCACCATACCCTGTGATTTAGACATTGTCCAATAATAAACATTCATTAATCTCAAAGACATACTAAATCGATTAGTCCAGGTTTTCTTCATAATAGTTACCTTGATAGCCTCTTGCATGAATAGAACCGCAATCAACAGGCCAAAAAGTTCGCCTGCAATCCTTGTATCTATTAATAAGATCACAAGCATTGAATATTGCCAGAACAAACCAATGAGAGCTGTCCATACACAGCCTGTTAAATTTGTACGATACTCAAGGTTAATTAATGCATGACATTCTTAACTACAGCGTATTTAAGGTTTCATTAAATTACCATCCACCCAAGCCAGATATTTTTTCTGTCCCAAATCTTCCCTCCCTTCGCAAAGTTGTACAAATAATGTACATTATAACTGTTGGTTCTGCAACTCCTAGTATCAAAGGGGTTGCCCTCCAAATATGGAATGTATAATACCACAAAGAGCAGTGGAAGCTAAAGTCTCCACCGTGCTCAGCTTCCATCTACGAAAGACAACACTTTCAAAATCATCGCGGATACTAACAAACGCATAAGAAAGCAAAAGTGGTAACAATTATTTTAATTGGTTCCACTTCATTGCAAAGAATGAGAGGAAAACCTGTATCTCTACTTAGTTGCTCGCCAAAAGCAATGACAGGAAGAGCAGATGCAAAGAAAATGTAAGTTGTTGGGCCAATATCCTATCATAATATGGGCAAAAACATTAATTGATCGGACTTCAGCGATAATAAATTTGTTTGTATGAAATTTTTATCAATATTGTGTCAAAGACATTAAATTACCCAGTCCTGCACGAATACCACCAATCCAATCTTGCTTGTAACAAGCAGCCCTTCCCTAAAATCATTGGCGATTCCCCTGAATGGAGCTTTGATGCTCTCCATTTCTGATAGAAGAAAGAGTACAATTAGACCAAGATGGATACAGTAAATAACGTTTGCACAAGAAAAGAAAAAACTTGCAATTAGAGAAATAAACAAGTACTAACACATTGAAATGGGAGTAAAAAAAATCAAATCAAGCAGGGACTTCAAACAGAACATCCATTTTCAGATACATTAAAACAATTATAAAATACGGAAATGAGATACGTTTTTACACCTTTTACTTTCAAGATCTCAAATCAATGACCAGTTTTTCGCTTACTTCAAAAACAAAATTACAGATTATAAGCTTAGAATAAAATTAAATCATGAACGAACCAAATGAATCTTGATGTAAACACAATTATAGATAACAAACCAGTTCACACAATTTCAAAGCCATGACTATCCTGCAAAAAAAAACCAATATTTTTCCTCAGAAAGTCATCCTTGCATGGCTTTCTATTGCCAGTTTTACCAAACAGAAATTTGTTTCTTTCGGAGAAATAAAAAAACACAATACAAACAAAATTCAAATATCGCAATTCTATCTTTAGGAACGGAAAAAAAAAAAGTGTATTCATCATCACCATTAAGACAAATCACCGCATTAGCCTCAGTAGACTTAAAATATAAAGCTTCATAAAAGAAAGACAAATAAGAACAACTTAATATTTCAATACTTATACTTCCATTTTCCAGCGAATTTCTCGGGAAACAAACATACTTAACCTAAAAGGTGCTTCTTTTAATCCAACATAGGACTCCATTTTCATTTCGTCTTCTCTAATCAAATTTAACAATAAAACACAATATTGCTCACTATTTCTTGAAGCAGCATCACCACGCAACAAAGCAGTAACTTAGACACGTATCTTTACATTATTCGTACATGCATGCACATATTCCATACATAATTTGTAAGGTACAATCCTTACCGAGACGGCGGCGGCTTCGGTGCGGGTGCGGGAATTCCGCTGTAAAAAGTCCGCCTCGTGTGTGTTTACTTATACATGGCTTTCTTCACGTGGCGGCTTCTACTTGTGGAGAAGTCGCAGCCACGGCTTTAAAAGAAGCGCGAGTCGCCTTGCGGATCCCACTGAGGGGTGCTTTGTAATTTCTTGTGGGGTCATGCTGAGGTGGCATGCTGGTGTGGTGAGTAACGGCGGATTTCATATGTGTTGGAGAGGAGCCAATGATAGCCAAGAGTTTAAAAATAGTAAATAATAAAAAGATTTAAAATATGACAATTTAATTTGTTAAAGTTCGATAATCTCAATGTTAATGATTGAATTTTCGTATTTTTATTGACTAATACCACAGTTATTGATGGTTGTGTATTAAATTTGTGCACTGAATAACATAACAAAATCATGACCGTTGATTTATTATAATTAGTATTAATTAATGATCAGGATTTACCACGTCATTTGATACATAATTTCGGTTACACTTTTCGATAACCTATCATTTTTCTTATTTATTTACTTGAAAATTATTTTAATTATTAACCTAATTTTTTTTTTTAATAAAGATGTATGTGAGTCTCTAATAAAAATACAACCAGTCTCCGTACTCTATAGTGCCGGGCCTGTTGGCCATGTTAAGTTTTCAATAGCTTTCAATTTATGATTTGGTTACGTTAATATTTGTGAATAATCGAATAGTTTGATAAACACTCTGAATTATTATTTAAAAAATATCTTTTTTCAGTTGCTAATAACGGTAGCCATCTAGTGATCAATAATTTCAAAGTTATAAAGTATTAGTTGAATTTAGACTTGGCAAAACCTACCCCCATCCAGTGCATAAACCATCATTCACTCATAAAACTAATCCGTATCCAATCCATTCGTGAAAATAACGGGTGGATCGGATGATACCCCGCGGATACCCGATTTTACTTTTAAAAAAATCAAAAACCAAAAAATATTTCTCTCTCATCTGCTCAGCTAGAGCTGGGCATTTGGGACTGGGCCCAAAGCCTAGCTCCAAACCCGATCAGGACTGGTCCTAAGAGGCTTGTCCCAAAAGGGACCAGGCCTAAGGAGACCCGGGCCCTCCACTGGGCCCTCCTCCAAGGCCCGACCCAAATTTTTTTGTATTTTTTCAATATAGTCCCTTGCCAAATTACATAAAACCCCCTATTAATTTAAAATAAATTATTCCCAGAGTTAAATGAAATTTTACAAAATTTATAAAAAAAAAATCTTCCAGGTCCAAAAAATTTATAAAATTATAAATTTTACCCTTAAAAATACTAAAACCCCCTATAAAATTTCGTTTTACCTCCACAATAAAAAAAATTGAGGAAAAAAATGAAATTATCCAAGTCTATGGGACCGATCCTAGGACCGATCCTGACCCACGGAATCAGTCCCGACCAAGCCTAAGGCCTAATTCGGGTCTTAGTTTTTCTCATAGACCTGGGACCGATCTCAAACTTATGAGTGACTGTTTCTATTTGGAACCAGTCCCAAAAACCTGATCCGCAAGGGACCAGTCCCTTGTCCACCTCTAGCTCAGCCCATCACCCATCATTACTCATGAACTCCACGCTGCCCGTCTTTTTCCTCTCTTTCTTCATCAATGCTTATGTGAGTTCTGTCATCTTCCATTAAACTCCACCTCTCTTTTTCTCTCTCTTTCTTCTTCATCCTCCTTTCTTACAGCTCCTAGCCCACGCGAAATTTTTTCAGCCATCTCTGATCTCTGTCCGCACATGAAGCCATCTCTCCATCGGCGGTCCCCCATTTCGTCATTTCTCCTTCACGCAGCCATCCTGCACGCCGACGCCCAGCCATTTCTCTCAATCACAAAATTTTGAGTTCTCTTGCTGCCATCTCTGATC
This sequence comes from Pistacia vera, assembly GCF_008641045.1. Taxonomy (NCBI): domain Eukaryota; kingdom Viridiplantae; phylum Streptophyta; class Magnoliopsida; order Sapindales; family Anacardiaceae; genus Pistacia; species Pistacia vera. The sequence goes on from NW_022196203.1 coordinate 173,085, forward strand.
TCTCTCACGTAGCCACCTCACCCAAACCAGAACCCTCACGCCCAATCTAAAACCTGTAAAACCCAATATTTGACACAACCAAAATTTACGTCAGTGAGTTCTAGGTTTTGTTTTTTTTTTTGCTTTTACAATGGCATCCTTGGAAGTTCGAACATTTTTCTTGGAACTAAATAAACTAACAGTATTGTTACTTCAGCTTTTTCCATATCTTCCATCTATTATCTATCACTTACTCTATTCGGGAGAACTGGAAGTATCCGCTGGATGAACCTGCACAAACACATTGTACAAAGGTCAATAAGTATGTATAAACAGAAGTGTACAGCTAGAAATCAAAAGAGAAGCCACACATATCTTACTTGACTCTCTCTGTCTTCATTGAAGCTTACGCTTCTGACCTTCAACTCCCCTCTGCTAGTTGTAAGCTCATCTAATATCTCGGCATCACACAATTCTACTTCGCCTTCCTCCGTTTCAGGATGAGACCTTTCCTTTTCCTGGTTAAAACATGTCATATCTCATTTTGGCATTGCAAATTCATATATAAAATTTTAAGGTTTTATAATGAGGAAAAATAACATTGCGTACCCTGAAAGAGAAGCTGAGAGAACGTCTTGGAGCGCCAGTGACTTCATCATATTCAGCTGCATCCAGTTCCCGCAAATGATGTGGGGCAAACAACTTGGGAAGGAGATGTTGGCGAATGCTGATGAGAAGGAAGAATGGCAAGGGGAACAAGATTCCAGCTATAGGAATCCATGTCACACCAAAACAGACCAGGAAGTATCCAAACTGGAAGAGAGTAAATATGATAATGTATTTGTATGGAACTGATTCCACAAACGACGCATGAGCCGACTCCAGGATCCTGCAGAGAAAGAACCAAAGCCGCAGGAGAAACAAGACAATCGTAAGCAACTAATTTGTGTTTCATAGTGCCAAAACGAGTTGAATTGTGTGTTCTCAGATTGAATGCTCAAAAAGAAGGAATACTCACTTGTACTGCCGGCTAGGTGTAATGAATAGTAGTAGCATCCTTTCCCAGAATTGGTTCCCTGGGAGACTGTCGATGGACATGTAAGCAAAATAACCCCAAAGAACTGATGTAGGAATTTGCTTGATGGCAGGCATGGCGCACACTGCTGCCACCACTAAGAGAGACTGCAACAGATTGCTCACTCTCTGCTCATTAACTCGAACAGGCAAGTAAGCATCAATGTGCTTCTCGGGATCAAATTTTTCCTTTTGTTCCCTCCTTCCAATTCACTTCATAACCGCCTCCTTCAAGTCCTGCAGTTCCTTAACTACTGCAGTCTGCAGCAAAACATAGAGCATCATAAAGGGCTTATATAATAGGCCAAAATGTTAAATGTGGGGAATGGATATACATTTCAAGCAGCACTTTTTACTAGAGGACTTACCACGTGACTGCGTCCATTTCAATGAACACAGCTTGCATTTTGCCATAAATTTCAGAATTGCTAGCTTTTGCTTTATGCTTTCCTTGGCACTCTCGACCATCTTCCTTCGCATGAACTTTACATAATAGTAAATTTCAGTAAGTTTCTGGTTCTGCATAGTGCCAATAATTTATGACAATTTTCGACATTCTGCAAAACCAACCTGTCTTTTGAGAACCGCGAGGCTCTTGGTGTGCATAGGAGATTGCGAGGACCCCATTTGAAGGCGGCAGCCCAATCAATCCACAAGCAATGTCTGAAGAAATTTATTCGTTAAAGAACTGAAGTGTCAATAAAACAAATGAGAAAAATGAACATCAAATGTATATGTTAGTGATGTATACACATAAGCCCGCAACAAGATATCTATGGTATGCAGACGGTTTTTTAAGATTGAACTCCTTTTGTTGTGCCATTTGCGATGCAACACTATGGTCAAAAAAGTAAACCCAGCAATCATCACAGCAGGAATAAAGGCCGCAAAAATGTAAGCCAGAGGGACTTTCCCATATCCTGCAGTTTGAGTATGATAAGCTAAATCTTTCAATTTCCATATGGTAATCACAGGAATGTGACATACTTTGATCACAGTCCAGTGTCCAACGATGCAGATTCCCGTGGGAGAGGACTAAAAAGCCTTCTGGTACTCCAGATGGAACCTTGCTTGGTAGTGAATGACAACGCTGTCCACACTACAACCATTAAAGGAACCCCATAGTCTCAATAAACTTCTGAGCCACCCTATGTAACACAGTAATCTCAGATTCTGGATTTTAACTATTCTCTAATAAAATATTCACGGTATTTCAAGTTTGCTTCACAAACCTGCCATACCACCATGACCTTGCATTTCGGCTCTTTAAAGCAGTATACAGGAGACCAAAAGTGATATGATCCCCAGTAATCCATTTGCATAGAGCCACTGGAATTGATACTTCTCCAAATTGGAGTCTTGATCCTCAAAATTTTAAATTCACCACCTAACCCTGTGATTTAGACTGTCCAATAATAAACATTACATTAATCTCAAGATCATATACTAAAATCGATTAGTCAGGTTTTCTCTTAATAGTTCCTTGATAGCCTCTTGCATGAATAGAACCGCAATCACATGCCAAAAAGTTCGCCTGCAATCCTTGTAATCTATTAATAAGATCACAAGCATTGAATATTGCCAGAACAACACGCATGAGAGCTGTCCATACACAGACCCTGTTAATTTTTACGATACTCAAGGTTAATATATCATGACATTCTTAACTACAGCGGTATTTAGGTTTCATTAAATTCCATCCAACCCAAGCCAGATATAGTTTCTGTCCCAAATCTTCCCTCCCTTCGCAAAGTTACACAAATAATGTACTTATAACTGTTGGTTCTGCAACTCCTAGTATCAAAGGGTTGCCCTCCAAATATGGAATGTATAATACCACAAAGCAGTGGAAGCTAAAGTCTCCACCGTGCTCAAGCTTCCATCGAAGACAACACTTTCAAAATCATCGCGGATACTAACAAACGCATAAGAAAGCAAAAGTGGTACAATTATTTAATTGTGTTCCACTTCAGTGCAAAGAATGAGAAGGAAAACCTTTATCTCTACTTAGTTGCTCGCCAAAGCAATGACAGGAAGAGCAGATGCAAAGAAATGTAAGTTGTTGGGGCCAAAATCCTATCATAATATGGGCAAAAACATTAATTGTCGGACTTCAGCGATAATAAATTTGTTTGTATGAAATTTTTATCAATATTGTGTGACAAAGACATTAAAATTACCCGAGTCCTGCACGAATACCACCAATCCAATCTTGCTTGTAACAAGCAGCCCTTCCCCTAAAATCATTGGCGATTCCCCTAATGGAGCTTTGATGCTCTCCATTTCTGATAGAAGAAAGAGTACAATTAGACCAAGATGGATACAGTAAATAACGTTTGCACAAGAAAAGAAAAAAACTTGCAATTAGAGAAATAAACAAGTACTAAACACATAGAAATGGGAGTAAAAAAAATCAAATCAGAGCGGGACTTCAAACAGAACATCCATTTTCAATACATTAAAACAAAGTTATAAAATCCAAGGGAAAGAGTGAGATACGTATTACACCTTTTACTTTCAAGATCCAAATGACCAGTTTTTCGCTTAACTTCAAAAACAAAATTACAGATTATAAGCTTAGAATAAATTAAATCATGAACGAACCAATGAACTTGATGTACCACATATAGATAACAAAACCAGTTCAACAAATTTCAAAGCCATGACTATCCTGCAAAAAAAAATCAATATTTTTCCTCAGAAAGTCATCCTTGCATGGCGTTCATTGCCAGTTTACCAAACAGAAATTTGTTTCTTTCGGAGAAAATAAAAGAAACAATACAAAACAAAATTTCAAATATCGCAATTCATCTTTAGGAACGGAAAAAAAAAGTGTTTCATCATCACCAGTTAAGACAAATCACCGCATTACCCTCAGTAGACTTAAATATAAAGCTTCATAAAAGAAAACGAAATAGAACACACTTAATATTTCAATACTTATACTTCCATTTTCCAGCGAATTTCTCGGGAAACAACATACATTAACCTAAAGTGCTTCTTTTAATCCACATAGGACTCCATTTTCATATTCGTCTTCTCTAATCAAAATTTAACAATAAAAACACAATTGCTCACTTATAGTCTTGAAGCAGCACACCACCACGCAACAAAAAGCAGTAACTTAGACACGTATCTTTACATTATTCGTACATGCATGCACAATTTCCATACATAATTTGTAAGGTAATCAATCCTTACCGGAGACGGCGGCGGCTTCGGTGGCGGGTGGCCGGAAATTCCGCTGTAAAAAGTCCGCCTCGTGTGTGTTTACTTATACATGGCTTTCTTCACGTGGCGGCTTCTACTTGTGGAAGTCGCAGCACGGCTTTAAAGAAGCGCGAGTCGCCTTGCGGATCCCACTGAGGGGTGCTTTAGTAATTTCTTGTGGGTCATGCTGAGTGGCATGCTGGTGTGGTGGAGTAAACGGCGGATTTCATATGTAGTTGAGAGGACCAATGATAGCCAAGAGTTTAAAAATAGTAAATAAATAAAAAAAGATTTAAAAATATGACAATTTAATTTGTTAAAAGTTCGATAATCTCAATGTTATGATTGAATTTTCGTATTATTTATTGCTAATACCACAGTTATTGATGGGTGTGTATTAAATTTGTGCACTGAATACATAACAAAATCATGACCGTTGATTTATTATAATTAGTATTAATTAATGATCAGGATTTTACCACGTCATTTGATACATAATTTCGGTGTACACTTTTCGATAACTCTATCATTTTTCTTATTTATTACTTGAAAATTAATTTTAATTATTAACCTATTTTTTTTTTTTTAATAAAGAATGTATGTAGTCTCTAATAAAAATACAACCATGGCTCCGTACTCTATAGTGCCGGGCCTGTTGGCCATGTTAAGTTATTTCAATAGCTTTCAATTTATGAGTTTGGTTACGTTAACTATTTGTGAATAATCGAATAGTTTGATAAACACTCTTAATATATTATTTAAAAATATTCTTTTTTCAGTTGCTAATAACGGTAGCCATCTAAGTGATCAATAATTTCAAAGTTATAAAGTATTAGTTGAATTTAGACTTGGCAAAACACTACCCGCATCCAGTCGGATAACCATCATTCAACTCATAAAACTAATCCGTATCCAATCCATTCGTGAAATAACGGGTGGATCGGATGACCCGGGAACCCGTATTTTACTTTTAAAAAAATCAAAAACCAAAAATATTTCTCTCTCATGCTGCTCAGCTAGAGCTGGGCATTTGGGACTGGGCCCAAAAGCCTACTCCAAAACCCGATCAAGGACTGGTCCTAAGAGGCTTGGTCCCAAAAGGGACCGGCCTAAGGAGAAGGCCCGGGCCCTCCACTGGGCCCTCCTCCAAGGCCCGACCCAATTTTTTTGTATTTTTTCAATTAAGTCCCTTGCCAAATTACATAAACCCCCTATTAATTTTAAAATAATATAAATTACCAGAGTTAAAATGAAATTTTACAAAATTTATAAAAAAAAATCTTCCAGGTCCAAAAAATTTATAAAATTATAAATTTTACCCTTAAAAAATACTAAAACCCCCTATAAAATTTCGTTTTACCTCCACATATAAAAAAATTGAGGAAAAAATGAAATTATCCAGTCTATGGGACCGATCCTAGGACCGATCCTGAGCCCACGGAATCAGTCCCGACCAAGCCTAAGGCCTAATTCGGGTCTTAGTTTTTCTCATAGACCTGGGACCGATCTCAAACTTATGAGTGACTGGTTCTATTTGGAACCAGTCCCAAAAACCTGATCCGCAAGGGACCATCCCTTGTCCACCTCTAGCTCGCCCATCACCATCATTACTCATTGAACTCCACCTGCCCTCTTTTTTCTCTCTCTTCTTCATCAATGCTTATGTGAGTTCTGTCATCTTCCATTAAACTCCACCTCTCTTTTCTCTCTCTTCTTCTTCAATCCTCCTTTCTTACAGCTCCTAGCCCACGCGAAATTTTTTCAGCCATCTCTGATCTCTGTCACGCAGACATAGCCATCTCTCCAGTCGGCGGTCGCCCATTTCGTCATTTCTCCTTCACGCACCATCCTGCACGCCGACGCCCAGCCATTTCTCTCAATCACAAAATTTTGAGTTCTCTTGCTGCCATCTCTGATCTCTCTCACGTAGCCACCTCACCCAAAACCAGAACCCTCACGCCCAATCTAAAACCTGTAAAACCCAATATTTGACAACAAACCAATTTACGTCAGTGAGTTCTAGGGTTTTGTTTTTTTTTTTGTTTCGGTTAGTTCAATTTTGCAGGTTAGAACTATTTGCAAAAAATGTATAGCACCTAAAATGTATTTAGACACTAAAATTCATAGAATTTTTTTTAAACCAACTTTCCGTAAAATAAAAAATATTATTTAATTTATGACTAAAATAATTTACTATTAGTATCTTCTCTTGGGAGTTAAGAGTTGCCAATGTACGGTAATTTTGAGCGCCTCATATTCCGTTCGAATAATTGAAACTTTGGGTATGAATTTTGGTAGTTAAAGTTATAGTTGTTAATATGATTTTTTTTTAACTAAAATGTTAGCCACTAAATATTGTTTATTAATAATATTACTACTAGTAATCAATCAATTTTTTTTTTGATTCTACTTTTGTCGCTTACATTACTATCTACTTTTGCTGCCTACTTACACCATTGAAGGTGACCTTTTTTTTATTTTTATGTCAAAGCTCATTATTTTATAGATGGTATTTTAATTTATTGTTTGATTTTCAATCCGTTTCTTCATAACATTTGCTTTAATTTGTTTAAGCATCTGTGTAGTAACATTCTTAAATGGTAGCTTTAACTTCGTAAATGATGATTCTATTTTTATCTTCTTTTTCATCTGACATTACAATGACATATAATTGTAATGATGCTTTAATTCCTTTATTGTTACTAATATATGAATGGTGTTTAATTTTATTTTATCTTCTCTTTCATCTAACATTACCCTTTTTTCCCTAAAACTTTTGCTTAACCGCTATTTCACTCATTTGTACAAACCCTCATAGTTGACTCCCTCCGGCACTGGAACAACAGTTCTAGTTTCTACCACTTTCGTTCAGTAGACAACGACTCGCTCATTGACTATGGCGCTTATTCCATGCTTATTTCGACGGAGATTGTAACTTCGGTGAGCTTTGGCAAACGTATCCCAAACACCTAAATGTAGCGGTGTTTAGAAAAAGTAAAACCGAACCTAACCGGGAACTGAACCAGTTTTTCGTTTACCTGAAAAACCGTTCGTTGTGGTCCACAAAAATACAAAAACTGAATCTCCAAATTTCCTTAAAATTTAAAGTAAACAATTGAAAAGTACCTAATCCTTACAATTAAAGAAAAACAAAACCCCAAACCCGATTTTAGGGTAACATAAAAAAAAAAAAGTAAGCAATTTTGCACATAAATTTTTGAAACTTAAAATTAAAAAAAATAAAATAACAGTAAACCCTCTTATCAAAATCCCCAAACTAATTCCTCTCTAAAACGCAAAACACTCCCCACTTCTCCACTCCGTTCCGGGGCAGTTTATTAAAAGGCCATATGAAGTTTGAATTTAATTAAAAGGCTATCAAGTTTTAAAGTGTACTAAATAGTCAATTATTGATTAAGGGTAATAGGTGCTTAATTAGGATTAATGAAGTATTGTAATCTTTTCAAAATTATACTATATTCCCAAAAACCCGAAATTCTTGCAAGCAAACCAAACACCTTCTTCTTCCTCCCGCCATCAACGCATCTCTACCTTGGTTGCTATTTCTTCTTAGCTTCGTTTACATCTTCTTCTTCCTCTGCATCTTCTTCTTCTTCCTTCCTCTACATCTTCTTCTTCCTCCTTCCTCTATATCTTCTTGTTCTTCTGCCATTAACGCTTTCTTCTTCCTCCACCATTAACATCTTCTTGGCCAAAGATCCCCCTCCTCCTCCTCCTGACATTCGTTGAGTATGTGTATCTCATTTTTACATTTTATTTTTAGATTTACAAGATTTAATATGGAGTGGGTTTGGGTTATGATTTTGATTAGTTGTTTAGGTTGTTGGGTTGTGTTTGATGTAATGCAAGTTGAAATGAGTGAATTTGTTAAAATTTATTCTGGGTATGATGGATCGATTGTAGGTGGAGATGACTGAAAATGTGTTCTATGATATGATCGCTTAAGCGATCTGGTAGGTCTGGTAATACGCAGATAGATCGCTTAAGCGATCAGGTATGCAACAGATAGATCACTTAAGCGATCTGGTAAAATCTGGTGTATAGGAGCAGATCGCTTAAGCGATCAGTAAATGGCATAAGATAGCTTAAGCGATACAGCAGACCAATAAGCGACTATGTAAGATTTTTTTAAAATATTTGAATCCTTAGTACAACATTTAAGAATATTTTTTTTCTTGCATTACAGGTAGTTGGCTATTATTACACAGGGACACGTTATTTTGGGTGTTGAATATTTTGTGAGTGGGGGTGGAGGAAGAAAGTAGCTAAAAGTGGATTAGGAAGAGCAAAGAAGTTATGTCAATTGCTGTGAGCACAGATGTTAGTTTTGATGAGTTGATTGATAAATAATTAGAGAGGTAATTTGAGTTGCTCGCGTAGTGATATAGTTGTGAAGTATGTTTTAAGCAGAGTTCCTGAACATTATAAGGTACTCCTGCTATATAGTCAGATGAAAGTGTGAAGTTATATATGTTGATGTGGCCGATAATGATTCGAAGCCGATTTAAGGTTTTCTTTTGTAGAAAAATTGTTGGAAGTTGGTTCAAAGGAAGGGGATAACGAGGAGAGTAGGCGGAGATTTGCCTGGTTTTAATTCGAACTACGAGGTCATTGATTTGTTTTGAAAAATCAGAGTAGATGGTGAATTGGGTGGTAAGGAGGACAATGTAGAAGAGTTTAGTGATGTGGGGCAAATGAAAATGTTGAGGAGGAGGACCCCGTAGATGTTCCCCCAGAGTGAATTCCTTTAAATACAGATTATGCAGAAGGCGTAGATTGTGAGGAAGAGAACACTATGGTCGTTTATGCAGTTCAGAGGGGCAATTGGAGGTAGTATTGAATCAGCTCATATTTTTACGGATGGATCAGAGTTGCACATAGGGTATTTATTTGATAACAAAGAGGAAGTGGTGAGGAAGCTAAAACTTGTTGCCGTGAGAGGTAATTTGAGTTCATCACCAAAAAGTCAAATTCATTGGCTGTGACAGTTGCATGTCGTGACCGAAAGTGCGTGGCGGATTTATTGTAGAAGGTTGCAGAGTCAGAAAAATTTATTCTTAGCACTATACCCGTGAGCACACTTTTGGTAATTGGGAACAGTATTTCAGGTGAGCATCGACAAGCGTCCGCTGATGTTATTGGACAATTTGTCAAAAGTCAGTTCGTTGAAGGGAAAGGTCCACTCCTAAAAACATTCAGAGACTTGTGCGCACAGAGTTGGGATGTGCTGTTAGTTACTGGAAATGTTGGAAAGGGAGACAACATACACAAGATTTTGTGAGGGGCACGCCGGAGCACGGGTACGCAGTATTAGAAGCGTACTGTTATATGCTTGAGTTGACACACTAAGGTAGCAAGACGGCTTTTAAGTGGGACAGGAATATGATGTTTAAATATTTTTTTGTTACTTACGGTTCTGCTATAAGTGGTTTTGTAAACATGAGAAAGGTGTTGGCTGTTGATCGTTGCTTTCTGACAAAAAAGTATGGAGGTACATTGTTGGTGGCCGCTGCACAGAACAGCGAGAATCACACATATCCTGTTGCATGGTGTGTGGTTGACTCTGAGAATGACGAGTCGTGGACTTGGTTTTTTTGGCAATTACGTATTATAATGCCTGACAGTGACGAGTTGTTCATAATATCCGATAGGCACAACTCTATAAAGAAGGGGATTGCCACTATTTACCGTCAAGCACATCACAGATTCTGTATGAGGCACCTTGGTGAGAACATAAAACAAAAGTTTAAGTGTGCTGGCCTCCTTTAGACATACTACATGGCAGTAAAAGCTTATCGGGTTGATGAGTTCGAAGAGCACTTCTAGCAAATTCGAATCAAGGATGATAGAGTTGCTAAGTATCTTGAGCATGATGTTGGTTTCGAGCGATGAAGTAGAGCTTACTTTCCCGGAAGAAGGTTTGATGTCATGACCACGAATATTACAGAGTCCATAAATTCGAAGTTGTTAATAGAAAAAGAATTTTCAATAGTTGCATTTTTTGATGCAATCCAGAGGACATTGTCACGATGGTTCCATGAGCATCGTATGGAGTAAGATAATTTTACTACAACCCTTGTTCCATCAGCCGAAAAATTATTGCGAGAACGTATGGAACTGTCAAATGCATTGTTTACCTATCCTCTTAATGCTCAAGAGTTCATTGTGCATGGCTATGGTCCAGAAACCTTGTTAGTAAAACTTGTAGCTATAAAGTGTTTGGCATTCAACGTTTACCTTGTCCTCATGCACTAGCAACACTGAAACACCAACGGAAGCTAGATTTTGGTTCAAGAATTTACATGGAACTTTGCTCCCCTCTTTATATGGTAGATCACTACATGCTAGCTTATTCAGAAACAATATATCCAGTGCCTCCAGAAGAGCAGTAGGTAGTGCCGCTAGAGTTAGCTGACATTATCATCCACCGTCATTCAAGAAGACAATAAAGGGGAGAAAAAGAGTTAAGCGTATTCTATCAACCTCTGAGGTTCCCCGGAAGATGAATAAGTGCTCAATTTGCAAGTAACCTGGCCATAAGAGAAGCAATTGCCAGAAGTAATCACATGCAGATCCAGAAAATTAGGTTCGAAGAAGGATGAAATTCAGGGAGTTGCGAAGGCTAACTGTTGATGAATTATTGTTTTCAATTATTGATGTTATAAATTTTATTGTTACCTTTAATAAATCATTCTTTATATTTCTTGTTACATGACCTAAATATTTGTTGGTGATTTTAGTTTGGAATTAGGTTGTCAAATTGAGCAGAATGTATGGAATTAATACGTGTTGGTAATTTTAGTTTGTCAAAATTCAGGAGAAAAGCAGGAAAAGTATATATTGCCCATGATCGCTTAAGTGGCTAAGTATATCGCTTAAGCGACAAAGGGTTTTTCAAATAGGATCGCTTAAGTGATATCACGGATCGCTTAAGCGATCGTGTACCTGGGCAGATGATTCTGCCCAGGTGCATGATCGCTTAATCGACCAAGACAAAAAGACAAGAATCGCTTAAGCAATATCTAGGATCGCTTAAGCGATCAAGCACCTGGGCAGATTTGATTATGCCAATCACATGATTGCTTAAGCAATCCACGATCGCTTAATCGACCAAGTGAAAAAGAAAAGGATCACTTAAGCGATATCTACGATCGCTTAAGTGACCATGTGTAAACGAAGTTCCTTTTAGTACGATCGCTTAATCGACCAAAGAAAGATTTAAAATTTTAACAAATACACCCCCACCTACCCAACTTCCTAGATTCCGGCCACCACCACCGGATTCCTATCGGGAAAGGGTGTTACAACGCATAACGGTTGGATCAGGCTGATAGGGCATCGATATGGCCTTTTTCGGGCAGATCGACCATGAATGTGGTCAGAAAATGCCAGATCACGGCCAGATCTGGCCGTCGACGGACGAAAAAGTTGACATCTAGCAGTCTGCAACGGCCAAATATATGGCCGTCGTTTTCGGTCAACGATGCCCAAGATTTGGCCGTCAACGTCAGCCATTTCTTTGAAAGTCAATGACGACCCGATGTGGCCATCGGGTGGTGCCGGAATCTGGGAAGTTGGGTAGGTGGGGGTGTTTTTGTTACTTTTTAAACTTTTTTAGGCGGTATTAATGAAATTAATTCAGTTAATGGGTCTAAAATTTATTAAAAAAAAATACTAATATTTCCTAAATAAGTAAACAAAGAAATATTATGGGAAAGGATTTATAATACTTATAGGAATATTCAACTAAACGCACCCTTTATGTTCTGAACAAAGAAGATTCATAAACCCTATATGTTTAGCATAGACGTAAACATTCTACACCTTATACATTTCATACTGACGTAAAAGAACTATATGTTTAATATAAATATAATAACAGTCATAGTCTACTGAACGAATCGTAAACCCTATATGTTTAGCATAGACGTAAACATTCTACACCTTATACATTTCATACTGACGTAAAAGAACTATATGTTTAATATAAATATAATAACAGTCATAGTCCACTGAACGAATCGTAAACCCTATATGTTTAGCATAGACGTAAAAGTCTACACCTTACATGTTTCATACTGACGTAAAAGAACTATATGTTTAATATAAATATAATAACAGTCATAGTCCACTGAACGAATCGTAAACCCTATATGTTTAGCATAGACTTAAACGTCTACACATTGATTTTATACTGATGTAAAAAACTATAGTTTAATATAAATATATCGGTCATAGTCCACTGAACAAATCGTAAACCTATATGTTTAGCATAGACGTAAACATTCTCACCTTATACGTTTCATACTGACGTAAAGAACTATATTTTTAATATAAATATAATAACGTCATAGTCCACTGAACGATCATAAACCCTATTGTTTAGCATAGACGTTAAATAGTCTACACCTTGTATGTTTCATACTGACGTAAAGAACTATATTGTTTATATAAATATAATAACGGTCATAGTCCACTGAACGAATCGTAAACCCTATATGTTTAGCATAGACGTAAACTTCTACACCTTATATTTCATATTGAGTAAAAGAACTATATGTTTAATATAATATAATAACAGTCATAGTCACTGAACGAATCGTAAACCCTATATGTTTAGCATAGACGTAAAAGTTTACATCTTGTATATTTCATACTGACGTAAAAGAACTATAGTTTAATATAATATAACAGTCATAGTCCACTGAACGAATCGTAAACCCTATATGTTTAGCATAGACGTAAACATTCTACACCTTATACGTTTCATATTACTAAAGAGCTATATGTTTTATAAATATAATAACGGTCATAGTCCACTGAACGAATCGTAAACCCTATATGTTTAGCATAGACGTAAACATTCTATACCTATATGTTTCATACTGACGTAAAAGAACTATATGTTTAATATAAATATAATAACGGCTTAGCCCACTGAACGTCGAAATCCTATATGTTTAGCAGCGTTAATCGCTAAATTGATACTCTGAAATACAATACATATATTTTGAATACATAGGAACACTTAAGCGATCCTTTGTATTACACAGTCGGTTAAGAGATGCGTATGTATCGCTTAAGCGATTCTTTGCTTTTACTCCTGGTCTCTAAGCGATCTAGCTCGCGGCAGATGCCTAGATTGAAAATCACTTAAGTTATCTATTTGTATCACTAAAGCGATTTTCGTAAAAGACTCTTGATCGCTTAAGCGATTTGAGATCGCTTAAGCGATCTTGGCCAAGCACAATGAATCTGCCCAATATCTATGATCGCTTAAGCTATCTGATTGTATCGTTTAAGTGATTTTTTAAAAGATTCTTGGTCGTTAGTGATTTGATTAAGCATCTTGGCTAAGGCAGAATGATATCTGCCCAGATCTATGATCGCTTAGTGATCTTATGTATCGCTTAAGCGATGCTTCCTAAACGAGTCCTTTTGCTTAAGCTCCTGAATTGCTTAAGCGATCTTTTCAAGGCAGAATGAACATCTGCCCAGATGTAATCCTAAGCGATCTTGCCCGAGGCAGAATGAATATCTGCCCAGATCTTGATCGCTTAAGTGATCTTATGTATCACTTAAGCAATGCTCCTAACGAGTCTCTGTCGTTTAACGCTTTAGCGCTTAAGCGATCTTTGTCAAGGCAGAATGAACATCTGCCCAGATGGGTAATCGCTTAGACGATCTGTTGTATCGCTTAAACGATGCTTCGAATAGACTCTTGGTCGCTTAAGGCTTTTCATATCGCTTAAGCGATCATATCTGGAAAAGTCTTGGTCATTTGGGAAACTTGTACATCACTCATTTCCCTCCCAAATCCAAAAGAATTTGTATCAATCTAATTCATCACAAATCAAAATATAAGAGACATCAATGTAATCGAAACACAAAATAAAAAATAGGCATGGGATGCGGCAAATATCGAATATATGGACAAGCTAACCATTAGCTCTAACTTGGGTGAATCAAATATACACACCAGTACATCACACGTTGTAGTGATACACAAAATGAAACAACGCTAAAAAACCATTATCCAACTTGGGTGAAGCAAATGATCACACCATGCATAGTAAATTCAAACACTAATGAGATATCTTATGGATAAAAAAAATTATCTCCCAATGTCAGATCCAATTCTTACAAAAATTTCCTAACACTGCCCAAAAGGAGCCACAGCACAAAATTTCCTATACACTGCCTTATTTACTTTTTGATGCCAAAGAGTTTATGTCACTAACACCTTTGCACAATCCCTTATTGCAGATGCCTCCTCCTGCCAACTAGCCTTGAGAAGTTTTTGAATTTTGTTTGCCAGCACCTCTCTGAGATCATTGTTTTGTACCATGCCTTCCCAGCAGCCTTTATTGCAGATGCCTCCTCTCATCTGCCAACCAGCCTGTTTGTAAGGTTTCCTCTCATTTTTACCAGGAACCTGACATGTCAACTTTTGTAAATAAAAAAAAAAAACATGTAAATAAGTTACAGGGTGGGTAGGTGAGAAGTTCACTCAGTCCGTGTCTTTCGGTAAACCTCCATATAAGCATGACACCTGTAGCATCAGCACCACAACCCAAGTATCAACATCAACATCACATAAACTACAAAATTCAAAGTCCAACTTTCATACATTTTTATGGGTCCTGCTCACTCAAAATGGATCCATCTGCCCATGGAAGCAATCGTAGCTCAGCCCTCCTGACATCTCTCCATTATTTCGTCATTCAACCCATCCATCGGGGTGTTGGTCATGTCGAACTCAATAAATTTCAGGGCATATGCCCCACATTCAGCACTACAATAGGAGAAGACATTACATTAGAATAAACTTATAGAACAATTGTATATATAAGTTAGTTTTATACAAAAGTTACCTTGACTCATTTATTGGGTCGGTAGAGCGCTTAATTGGCCACTTTCCGGTTATTACTTGGTCACCCAAGTGCCCAAACATCCCGCTGTCACATAACGCTACGGGAACAACCTGGATAGTGGCTCCAACACGACCTCCACTGCTTGTCTCGACAAATAGTGGGTTGCAGTCAAGGATCTTCAGCAATCCCTCCTCTAGATGTGCAACAACTGCTATTCATGCTCTATTTGACGAGGAGGATGCATTACACTCTTTAACAACGGTCCAACCGTGGCCATATTTGGCCAATCTCCCCGTTATACTGCATATTCTGCCATCAAAATGAAAATCATCAGGGATGCAGTCCAACTGTACTGGGGCCAATCTTTTTCACTTCGTTCCTTTTGCTACACTACTAGCAATGATATTTTTAATTAAAGTCCGATATGCTGAAACAAGTATTTGGCCAAACGCCACATCAATGATAGCACTCGGGATACAACAATCACCATCAGTCGTCTATCGTAGCCTCATCAGTGCCAATATCTCCGATGTGCTGCATCAAACAAAAACAAGATAAGTATGGAAAACATAGGCAAAATAAAGAAAATTAAGCAAAATAACTCACTGAGTCCTCAAGCCACATGCCCATCGTCAACAACTTCCTAAACCATTCCCAAGGATAACCCCTGTCTTACACTTATATGACCATACTCCTGATCCATTGTAAGAGCATAGAAGAGTTTTTTCTTTCTTCTATTGGCCTATACAAATCGACATTTGAGTCCAATCCCTGCCCCTCTCCTCCATTTTACATCCCCGCTTCCTTCGCCTCCCACCTCGCCCCCTCCATTATCACCGCCACACTTCTCCACCACCACCTCCTCAACCTCCTCCATTTCTGGTTTCTCTCCATTTCTTAATTCTCTTCTACCTGTATCACTATCATGTAAGGCGTTTCACAACTGCTCCCGGCTCTCCTTCAAGCAGTTGCACAAAACCGCCTTTAATTCCCACCACTTCCCCCCAACCAACTCCTCCTCTACTGACCAACTCTCTCCAGCTTATCCACTTCTCCCCACCTTCAGCACCCCATCTTGCAAACCGCAAAACGGCATGTAAAACCCAAACAGGAGGTATGAGGTCAACAACCTTATTCTCTAGACGCCGATGTCTCGGCAGGCTCAAACCTCTTCCTCCCTCTTCTTGGACCCCAGCCGATTGGATCTTCATCTCCTCGGCATCAACCACTTGTGAAGCAGTAGCCCCACAACTGCCATCACATGAGTGACCCTTTTTAGGTCCCGCATCAGGCGTTCTATCCGTTCATCGCTTGCATCCTCTAATGCCTTGAAAGATTTGGCATAGTCCTCTTCCGCTTCAGCCCCAGTAGCAGTGAGAAAGGGACGGATGACTCCCTACAATAGAAACAAAATCAATCAAATTGAAGCGACATTTTAAAGCAACTGCATATTCAAAAGCTTAGTCCTTTAATTACCCCACCGCTTGAATCTCAACGTCTATTTGCTCGTAATCCGAAGGGTGTACCTCTGGACATGCCACCGCAACATCCTAGGAAATTGCTATTACACATCCAAACTGTTGCTCCCTCCACCCCCCCCCCCCCCCCCCCCCCCCCCCGTTAGCGAAGACAGGAATGGCCTCGTACATCCAAGCCACATTATAAAAAATAGTCTATATCATAATTTAAACATATATGTTACAAAAAATATAACAAAAGCTATTAATATTTACCTGCATTGCACATGGGAAGCCAAACAATTGTACGTGCTTGGTTTATCCTTCCCCTCCCATTGGGACTGCTTTAACGCCATGTCTACTTTTTTTAGGCTATTGATGGTTCGCTCATATGATTTCAGTCCCCATGGATAGAATAAAGAACTTCAAGTTGCTTGCAACAACAACCAATCTTTCTCAACAGCTTTTGTTGAGTCCCAACCAATAAGATCGAATGTAAAAACAAAACCAAGCACACTTTTATCTTCTCTGTATCAGTAAATTCAACTGTTTCTAGCCTATTCTCTAATACCTGTGCTGTAATAGATAATCGCTTAAGCGATACAAATGATCGCTTAAGCGACAGTTCATAACGTACCCTTTCTTCGGCGGCCTGCTTCTTCTCGTCGTCGCCTAAATGCTCGGAAGACTCTTCCTAGCCTGAATTCTCGCCGGACTCCTCCTCCTGCCCTGAATTCTCGTCGGAATCCTCCTCCTGGCCTGAATTCTCACCTGACTCCTCGTCTTCAGAACCATTTGCCGATTCTTCCCTCTATTCTTGTGCCACCGGCATCTCCTTTGCCTGTCGACCACCTTCACTGATCAGATGATCCACTGGAGTAGCCATTGAACTGCTTGCGCCACCGGAATCTAGGATTCGAAGTGGCGTTGGGTTTTCCTCGTCATTGTGAGTGTCAGCCATGGTTTTGGATTGAATTTGGTGAGAAAATTTGTAGTTTGGATCGGAAATGTGGGCTATATCGCCGGAAATCGCATAGATTCCATTTACGGTTCAAGAAATTAATTTTAAGGTTCAAAAAAATTGTGACTTATCGTCGAAAATCGCGACTATATTCCGTTTAGGGTTCAAGAAATTGAGTTTACGATTAAATATGGTGTAAAAATTTGCAGGTTCGATCGGAAATCGCACTGTCTCCCTTTTGTTCAAGAAGTCGCTTTTTGCTCTAATGAATTTCGATTAAGCGAGGTGAATAGTTAGTGGGGCTTGTTTTGAGAAATTTCAAATTTTAAAATTTTTTATTATTTCTTTTTGGCCCACATATGTTTTAATCTTTTCATTTTAACCCATTTTACGTGTTTAATTAATCATAACTATGCCACCTCATCTTCTCTAAATTAAAAAAAAAAAAAAAATGAAACAGTTGCAAGGCCATTTTCTTAAATCGAAGCTTGGGATGGCCAGGCAGCTAAATTTTCTCCTCCGTTCGCATCTTCTTCTCCATTTTTCCACACCACATATAAAACATTACAAAATCCTACTGCTTTACTTCTGAACCCAGAAAAAGAAGGCAGAGAGTTTTTAGAGATTAAAAATAGATGATGAATCTTAAAGATTGGCATGTGTATTATACAATAATGTTGTTGTTGATGAAATTCTGTTTCTATTAAAACCAACAAAGGTTGATTTCTTCAAGAAGAAAGATCCAAAAAGTGCTTCTTTGCTTCTGAAACCAAAATGAAGACCAGGAATTTGGTGTTGCTGATGTTATGTGTTACGGTTATAGCTCCTATTGTTCTTTTTACTGATAGATTCTCTTCCTCTTTCAATGCTTCTTCTTGTATGTTCTCTTCTTCTTCGTCAATTAATTTATTTTCCTATCTCAATTTCATACCTTGTTTCTTCTTCCTCAATTAACATTTTTCTGGGTTTGTTTCGTTTTTGCAGCTAGAAACCAATTTCTTGAAGATCTTTCAGCTTTTGTAACTTTTTTCAACTTTCCTTTTTCATCCTTGTCTTTCAAACAAGATAAGATGTTAAAGTTTCAATCTTTCTTCGTTTTTTCTCTTCAGACCATCGGTGGTGATGCCAGCCATCTAAATCTTCTTCCCCAGGTGCTTGTATGTTCATGGGTTTTTTGTTTAAATAGTTTCTTACTCATAAAGCGTAGATCTTTATATATTATCCCTTCAAAATCTCATTTTTTTTTCTTCCTTGTTGCATATAGGAATCTTCCACAACCCGTAAAGTACCCATTGGAATAGTTTATTCAGGTTGGCTTTTTCATTCTTTCTCATTGTTTGTGTGGTGAATTCAAGAACTTTTGTTGGGAAGTTGTCAATACTTGTATCTTATGGGTTAAATTTGTTGTGTGAGCAGAATCAAGATAGCATAAATTAGCTAGAGTTTTGTCCTCAGTCAATTATAAATTAGCACAAATTTGCTGTATTGCAAACTTTGCTAACTGATTAACATTGGATAAAGGGAACTGAAACAAAGTTAGAGCTACATTTTCCTTTGGCTAAGATGCTAGAGGATAGATATGAGAAAAAGGGAGCTGAAACAAAATTGAAGAATCGAATACTGCCGCAAGATGAGAATGATATGCTGAGTGAGAAAACGCAAGAGGTAGCGAATTTGAATTGTTTATGCTAAACTTATGTGCATTATAAGCCTTTAACTAATATGGCCTCTGCTTAATTGCTTTTATGTGCTTCACTTGATCAGTGAATTTCCTTATATAGAAAGTATATGTATTCTAGTTCTTAAGCTAAGCTGCACAAAAATTATACTTTGTTGAGGTGGCAAAAGGTGTTATTTTTACATTGTGATGAGAGAGTACCTCAATTTGGTGCCTTTTTTTCCTCTTCTTGGGAGCTTTAGCTTCTACTTCAGTTGTATTGGACTCTTCTGTTGCATTCTCTTTACCTTCAATGCATTGGCAGCATGTTGTCATGTGAGGCATTTGATGAGTCTGGATGTAATTATGGTGTTTCAGAGTTGTGAGTCTTAGTCATGTTTACTGAGCCTTCCTTGATTAGATGACATTTTTATGACTTACTATGATTTTATAATCTGTTGTTCAGCATATAATTGATCTGAAGGTGAGACTATGCTGTGAATCTTGCAATAACCAGCTCAAAAAGATATTGAAAGACAAGGGTGAGACATTATGTAACTACTAATTAGCATAGATTTTTGCTTTTTATTATTACTATTGTTATTAGCTAATCTTATCAGCATTAACTGAAATGTTTTTGTTTAATTAGAATAGTTAAAGTTATAGCAAGTTTATTGCTAGTTGCATGATTGACTGAAGATAAATTATTACTATTGTTATATCTAATGCAATGTATAAATTAAAATGTTGTTATTTTTGGATATCTTTTAAAAGTGTTGTGATAGAGGAAATGTTGTATATAGCATTGGAAATGATT
This sequence comes from Pistacia vera, assembly GCF_008641045.1. Lineage (NCBI taxonomy): Eukaryota > Viridiplantae > Streptophyta > Magnoliopsida > Sapindales > Anacardiaceae > Pistacia > Pistacia vera. The sequence goes on from NW_022196203.1 coordinate 193,135, forward strand.
CAAGTTGCAGGTCACCTTTATCAGTGCATAAAAATATCATTTCTGTTGTATGCAAGTCACCTTTATCAGTGCATAAAAATATCATTACTATTGTTATATATAATCAGTGTATAAATTAAAATGTTGTTATTTTTGGATATCTTTTAAAAGTGTTGTGATAGAGGAAATGTTGTATATAGCATTGGAAATGATTCAAGTTGCAGGTCACCTTTATCAGTGCATAAAAATATCATTTCTGTTGTATGCTGCGTCATGTGAGCCAACCAAATATCATTACTGTACTTATTTTTTTAATGTTTCAATATATGTGTCCTTGCTCTAACAAACCACAAGAATATCATTACTGATTTTGCTAATGCTTCACTCATTTATGCATTCGTGCTCTTGTAAAACCACACTTGAGCATTACACTTATGTTTCATTTTTTTCAATTGATGAAGTTCCCAGTGTATTGTTTTATCCAATGGTGTGTTTTAAAAACTTGCTCAATGATATCATGACATCTTGGTGCAGCCCAAGTTGAACGATTCATTATTGGAAATGTTTCGAAATGAGTATATTGGAACTGCTCCATACATATCCTGCACGCCTTCTCTTCATCACCATAGACTCTGCCCAAGAGATCAATTTTTGATCCTCTCATCCGATGGCTTATATCAGTATCTGACCAATCAGGAAGTGTTTTCAAATGTTGAGAGTTTTATGGAGAAGTTTCCAAATGGTGATCCTACACAACACCTAATAAAGGAGTTGCTCTTTCATGCAGCTGACAAAGCTGGTAAAATGTTTTTTCTTCTCTGCTTATTTCTTTAAATGCTAATAATCATCCAGTTGTACAAAATGTGGAAAAGTAATTATGAGATTTAACCTCTGAAAGTAAGGGTGTTTCTTCCACAGTAAATAGTATCAAAGCTTTTTCCATGTCAATATTAAGCCATTTGTCAACTATTTCTCAATGTAAACATTCTGACATAATTTTTAGTCATTTTCTTCTGCATTACAATAGGTAATTTCTTGAGCTATCTTCTTAATATTATTAACGTGATGGCTCCAACAAGATTGGTTCCGAGCAATTTATTCATGGTTATCTAACTTATCAATTATGCATTGACTTATTAATTATAATTTATATGTAATTATTTAGTTTTTTGCTTGACTTATTGATTATGCATTGAATTGATGGTAGGAAAAAATAATACAGTTGTAACATGAAACACAAGCAGGGGAAAGTGAAAAAACAAAAGCAGAAATATGTGAGGAAGTTCTGGGTAAAGCTTCTGGATATAACCAAAATTTTGCATTTTCACATACTCAACATCATGATATTGCAGTAGAAGCAGAGTTAAGGTGCATAGTGCAACAAAAAAAAAAAAACAAAAAAAAAAAAGATTAAACAATTGGAGGAGAAGCTTATCTTATTTGATCAACAAAAAGAGAAAATAAAAAGTCTTGAACAACAATAATTTGTCCTGTTGGAGATGATGAAGCAGCTAACTATAGCCCTTGAACTACAACAATATGATAAAGCTCCAACTCAACAGCCATTGCCATCTCCAACTGATGAAGACTCGTCCTCATCAGATACAACTATTTCAAAAACCTCAACTGATGACACTTGAGATGCTAACAATATTGGTGGTTAGTTTTTTGTTGTATGGGCAGTAGATATTTTGACATGGGACTAGGACCATCTTTTTAGGATTGTTTGCATATATCTGTTAGATGGTGTACATGGGGTGGGCATTTAGCAAGTGGGTGCATGCTTTTTTTTTTTTTTTTTTTTTTTTTTTGTTATGCACACATGATTGTGAATTTTGGATTTTTATTGCTCATCATGCATAAAAATCCATGTATGGACTATATATATATATGTGTATGAAAATATGATATTTGATGTTAGTGATCAAATTTTTATATTGTGTCAATTATTTTGTTGATGTTGAATGTATAAACTAGGTCAATACGAAATGCTTTTGTCACTAATTATTTTCTAAAAAAAAACACATTCTGCAACTAATTTTTTAGTAGCAAATAGTCACGAAAACCTTTTGGATTTCACTTTCAGCGTCTAAAATTATTAGAATTAACCACTAAATTTTGGTCACCAAAAGATACTTTCGTCCATTAATAAAATAGTTGCAAAAACCTTTTACAAAATTACCCTACACCTTCAGCGACTAATTTTTATGGCATTCGTGACAAATTGTTAGACACTAAAAGGTACATTTTGCAACTAATTGATTAGTTGCGATACCATTTTACCAAATGACCCTTGAACAATTAGCGTCTAAGCGGGGGGACTATTTTAACCAGCAATTAGCGACTAATTTGCTAGTCGCTAAAAAAAAAAACTTTCCGCGACTAACCAAAAATTTAGACGCCCATACTTTCTACAACGGCGATTTTGCAACTACGTGGCGACTACGAAATTTAGACGTGAATGAGATTTAGCGTCTAAATTTTACTTTCTGCGTCTAATTTTGCTAGATACCGAAAGATATTTTTCTTGTAGTGCATCGAAATCCAACCTTCTACCACTAAAAGAATAATATGTCTCCTCTCTTTAAACGCCCTAATAGTCTGGACCGTGTTTGCTCTCTGTTCACTACCTAAATATAAATATAGGTAGTAAAATAGTATTTTAAATGTTTATGAGTGGAAAAGTATCATTAAGCCTTTATTTGGTGGGAAACAGTCGTTAACTCAGAAGGAATTAAAAGCAAAAATGGATTTATATTTTATCATACTACTAAATATAAGTTCTGAAACTATATTATAGATATGAATTCAAATTAATCCCAGTTGTTTTTTTTTTTTTTCTGAATAAACAAATTATATATTATGTATATTTCTTTATTCAAGAAATCTAATCTAATATTTAATTAAATTTCTGGATTCTTCTTCTCTCAATGCAAGGACAAATTATTTGAAAATTAATATTGCAGACCTAAGTACTTGGACTGTCCATCTCATAATCTATAATACACTAATATAAGACTCTATTATAATATCATATTAGATGTAATCTAATAGCAAAACAACATTATTTTGTCAAGCAATTGAGAATGATTATTGACTAATAAACAAAATGAATAATATAATAAGATTTATATCAAGTTTATATATATTCATAAGTTAATGTGACATGAATAGAAAATCCAATAATTTTGATAAGATATGAAGAATATAATTTAATATTTGTACTGTCTTAATATGGGCATTGGAAATTTATATGTTATTCCTTGTATTAACCCATTTTATTTCATGATATTATTTTTGATGAAATCTTACTTATCAAAATGAACGAAATAGAGACAGCAGCGAAAACAAAACAACAATAAAGCAAATCACAGATAATAAACACAAAGAAAATAACATGCGCGATTTACCCTAGTTTATCCAATGTGGGCTGTGTCCAGCCGAGTCAATATTATTACAATATCTTCTCACCCCTCTCTCTCTCTCTCGTTTACAATGAATGAATTGTCTTACGATTTGCTATCCCTCTCATAACAAGAGAAAAATATGTTTATATACTAGGTTTAAGCGAATAAACTTAGTTTACAAGGATTCTTATTCCTAAGCCCAACCCAAGAAGAATTTAATAACTTAAAGAAGTCCTACAGCAGTTATACAAGGAAAAGGCCCAAACAGCCTACGGGCCTCCACCCGCTGACCGGTCAGCGGGACCCTCGAATGCGTCTACGTAACCCAATAATGCTGAAGTAGTCGACAACTCTAACACAAAATACATAGATATAACTTTTTTTATAGCTGAAATACTCCTCATTTGAGCAATACCCCACCAATATATGAGCTGCAAAATGGATGAGAATAACATTTGTATATCTTACATGACAAATACATCGATAAATAATATTATTTTATGGTATAGATAAACATATGTAACGTCGATAACTAACTCAAAAATAAATGTTATATTCATGTTATAGACAAGATATGTTCATTATGCTAAAAAAATTTCGAGCGAAAATAAGCTTCGTGCCGAAACATTTGCCAACTAACTACCATTAGGTACAAATCCAATATGGAACAAATTGAGAATGAAAATGTATCAGGAAATTTTCATTTCTGGTAGAAAATGATGTTGAAAACACAGCCAAACACACACAATTAAAGAAAAAAACATAAAAGTAAAAATAACACACAATTTATCTTAGTTCATTCCAATTAAAGAGTATCAAAACTCTATAGCAATTACAAGAAATAATGACAGCAACTCTTTCTCACTTTCTATTCTTTCACACACTAGGTTTCTCACTATTATAGAAAATGTATAATAGAAAACCTAATTCCATTTGGGCTTTATCCGAATCTAACCCAATCTAGACCTAAATATTAGTAAATTCAGGAGTCACCGTAAACAAATAGTCCGTAAAAGTCACCAAAAGTATATACCTTATCCAACAAACGAAGGGGATAGTCTTGAAGCCTTAAATTTACGCGGCATATATAAAAGCGACAATTTTCTAGTTTATATCAAGAAGTAATAAACACAGGTTGCTGGCAGCCTGGCACGCTTCTGGATTGATGATGAAGATCGAATTAGTCCACCAGACACATAGACTTTGGTCTTTGCATGTCGAAAATGTGTGAATTAAATTTCGTGTCAAAATTGCTCTTCATCTCCTGAGTGTGATTCCAGTCACATGTTTGACCTAAAAATTGTTTTCCCATTCAGAATGTGTTGCACCACCCACGTACTAAAACGATGAATCTTTAGATTAGCTTGGTGTCACCACCTCAATATGTTTATCTGTATCTTGTAACTATCTGGGTTTATACATGAAAAAGTTTATATCTGAGTTTATTCTGTTTTTAAAAGAAATCAACCGATTCAACTTGATATTTAATTCTTGATACCATATAGATTATGAACTGCGACTTAAATTTTTGAATTTTGTCACTTTCGTATCAACGGTAGATTTTATCACCTACCCAATACATTCAAAACTGAAAGAACGTTAATAGATGAATAACTTAAAAGAACAAATTTCGAAGGAAATGATGTCGGCTTTTAAGAAAAAATATAATAATTAGTCAGAAAATCGGAATTAAAACTGAGTCACGGGTGCCTTGACAATGAGGACCAGATTGATGATAATTTCTTTGTGATGGAAAATAAGTAAGAGAAATTGTGCGCTCGGTCTTCAATTCATGTATCAGTATACTCCATTGCTGAGTTTTGCTGCTACTTGACGACCAGTTATAGAACCAGCTAGCTCTAGTAGCCATCGAACCATCTCGGTTTTGCTTTCTATCAACAAACAAGAAAAAAAAAAAAAAAAATGGAAAATTTAGCCACAACTTTATAATATCAAAACGGTTGATTACATTAAGAAATTGATTAGAATTTGTTGATGCTGGATTTTGACACCAACGACTCGCATGTGCAAAGTGCTAAGCGGACTTAGAAATCATACGTGATATGAAAATATGCAGTGATCAAACAAATAAGAAAGGTTTTTAAAAGTGGTTAGAATGCTCAAAAGCGAATTTTACGTCCACTATGGTTGTATTAATAGATGGTTATAGTCAGATTACGTGTAGCGAGCTGAATTACGATCTAGAGAGAGTGTAGAGAGAGAGAATGTATGCTTTTAAAACTAAAGATTAGCCAATCCCGTAAATGAGAGAGAAGCCCTCTATTTATAGTTGGAGGATTCAAGGTAGTAATCATGAGTCCCCAGTCTGGTAGGTGGGGTATAGTTCCTAACCTGCTTCCCATTGGTTGTCTACACGAGAGACATCTTTAAATCGCGTAGGGCTTGGGCAAGTAGACAATTCCTACCCACTCACAAGCCTAGCATTCACCTGCCGCACTGATGGTAGCTATACTTCTTTCATCCTTAGCAATGTAGTAGCGTCTAGACAACACAAAACCTCTCTGAACTCTGATTGGCTCTTGCTGATAAGAGTCCACGTCAGCCTTGACTTTTTAGACATAATAGAAGCCCCTCGGGTTGTAAGGTTTAAGGATTGAACCTTGAGAACTTCATGATTATGCCGCGACTTGACTTATCCCGAATGACGCTTGATCAAGTTGATCGAGCTGTAAGGAGGTCGTAACATATGTCTATAAGAATAACACAAACGACTTGAGACGGCCTTCTCCCATAGGTTCAACGACTTGGGTTAGACCTACTCAGTGCCATACCGACAACATTGATGGGATTGGACCAGAAAATATTTAGTTTTCCAGGCTCGCATTAACCCTCAAAAACTAAGGGCAGATGTTTTGTGGTAAAAATCCCCAGCCTGGGCTTGTTAGAGAAGCCCAAACCACATCTCTTCACAGACTGAGCATCAGGCTCAAGAGCAGAAATGCTCGAAAAAATACATGAGCAATTAACCTACGTATGCAGGCATGAGATGTGACGAGATCAAAAAAAGGGGCTCGCCTATGGAAATATCTCCTCGCTCGAACATATCATCTTACCACGTATAAGTTACATGCCCTGATCAGTGGCACGTGATAATACAAACTCCATGTGCTTGCCATGTAGCCTATCCAAGGGGAGTCTTGTAAGGACACCTACTGTCAGAGGAAACACCATCATGAGCTATGGCGTAAGGGCATGTGAGCTTTCGATTGTCGTGCGACATTGGACAATATGGTTGATGCACTCGTGATCATAACATGACTGAAGCCCTTTTTCTCTTTAAAAAGACAGCAATGGCCAAAGAAAAAAGGGAGGAGTGGATTGGACGAAAACGAAAGAAAAAGAGACGACAGACAGAGAAGAGAACATAAAAAACTCTCTTTGGTCTAGGCATCACTGAAAAACTGTACCAAAATACCCCATTTGATCGCTGAGGGAAATCCTCCTCTTGTATACCAACTCCACATAGTCAAATAAATATCAGTGGACGTAGGCCTTATCTGTTTCTCGGCCAAACCACTTTAAAAACGTGTAGTTTTCATACTATTCTCCGGGAGGCGCATCACCACTTGGGCTACCTCCACTGGTGGGTCGAGTCTTCTTTACTGATTCCCCGGAATCACACACCCATCTTACTCGATTCTCTTTTGAGTCAACCAAGTATCTCTAGTTGACGCGTGTCTTCGTCTTGGCCTTTTAGTTGATGCGGAAATTTACATCAAGAAGATATAAATAAATGGGTGATTTGTTGAATGATATGACAATACCAAGTAGAATGACACATTATTTAAGATTAAATTTTACGTTGTGTAGCATTACTCATCATTTATTCACAAACTTCGTGGAGCTAGTAGTTTTTATTTCCCATCTCATGGAAAACCTTTTCAAACCTTTTTGCTCTTCCTAGCCTTACCCCCCTCAAGGGTTATTTTAGTGATAAGTTCTGTACGAACTGTAACAAACTCTTATGTTACTTTCATTATCATATTTTTGAACAAGTTCCTGAAAATATAAATGAACATGATACATTATTATGATATAAGGCTCTTTCTCATAGATATGAGCATATTTTGATTCATTTTGTTAATTCCTGGTATCGATTTTAGCTCAATGTTCAACTTTTTCTTAACCTAATCAAAATAAATTACAAGAAGAAGAGAATGAATGATCTGATAACAAGACACTAGTTGCTGCCAAATTATTTGAAAGTCTCTTTGCAAAGGTACAAATCCCTGGTTTTAATCCTATATGAAACCTAGGGTTAATCTAATCCGTATCTGAACCCTGCTGATCTGCCCTTACATGTCTTTCAGTCCGCTAAATTCGATAAGCTCTCCTTTTTTCTGCCGATTCTGCTGCTTTTACAATGGCATCCTTCAAAATTCGAACATTTTTATTGGAACTAAATAAACTAACAGTATTGTCTCATCAGCTTTTTCCTTATCTTCCATCTATGATCTATCTCTTGCTCTATTCGGAAGAATTGGAAGTATCCGCTGGATGAACCTGCAAAAACACATTGTACAAAGGTCAATAAGTATCTATAAACTTCCTATACATTTGTGAATTTTAACTCACAAACAGAATTGTATAGATAGAAATCAAAAGAGAAGCCACACATATATTTCTTGACTCTGTTTGTTTTCATTGAAGCTTAGGTTTCTGATCTTCAACTCTTGACTCTGTTTGTTTTCATTGAAGCTTAGGTTTCTGATCTTCAACTCCCCTCTGCTAGTTGTTAGCTCATCTAATATCTCGGCATCACACAATTCTACTTCGCCTTCTTCAGTCCCAGGATGAGACCTTTCCATTTCCTGGTTAAAACATGTCATATCTCATTTTAGCATTGCAAATTCATGTATAACATTTTAAGGTTTTATGGTAAAGAAAAATAACACTGCGTACCCTGAAAGAGAAGCTGAGAGAACGTCTTGGAGCGCCAGTGATTTCATCATATTCAGCTGCATCCAGTTCCCGCAAATGATATGGGGGAAACAACTTGGGAAGGAGATGTTGGCGAATGCTTATGAGAAGGAAGAATGGCAAGGGGAACAAAATTCCAGCTATAGGAATCCATGTCACACCAAAACAGACCAGCAAGTATACAAACTGGAAGAGAGTAAATATGACAATGTATTTGTATGGAACTGACTCCACAAACGACGCATGTGCTGACTCCAAGACCCTGCAGAGAAAGAACCAAAGCCGCAGGAGAAACAAGACAATCATAAGCAACTAATTTGTGCTTCATAGTGCCCTAACGAGTTGAATTATGTGTTCTCAGATTGAATGCTCAAAAAGAAGGAAAACTCACTTGTACTGCCGGCCAGGTGTAATGAAAAGTAGCAGCATCCTTTCCCAGAATTGGTTCCCTGGGAGACTGTCTATGGACATGTAAGCAAAATAACCCCAAAGAACTGATGTAGGAATTTGCTTGATGGCAGGCATGGCGCACACTGCTGCTGCCACTAAGAGAGACTGCAACACATTGCTCACTCTCTGCTCATTAACTCGGACAGGCAAGTAAGCATCGATGTGCTTCTCAGGATCAAATTTTTCCTTTTTGTTCTCTCCTTCCAATTCGCCTTTCATAACCGCCTCCTTCAAGTCCTCCAGTTCTGTAATTACTGCAGTCTGGAGCAAAACATAGAGGCATCATAAAGGGCTTAATAGGCCAAAAATGTAAAATGTGGGGAAGGGATATAGACTTCAAGCAACATGTTTTACTAGAGGACTTACCACGTGACTGCTGTCCATTTCAATGAACACAGATTGCATTTTCCCATAAATTTCAGAATTGCTAGCTTTCTGCTTTATGCTTTCCTTGGCAGTCTCGACCATCTTCCTTCGCATGAACTTTACATAACAGATTAAGTTCAGTAAGTTTCTGATCCTGCATAGTGCCAATAATTTATGACAATTTTCGACATTCTGCAAAACCAACCTGTCTTTTGAGAACTGCGAGGCTCTTGGTGTGCATAGGAGATTGCGGGAGGACCCCATTTGAAGGCGGCAGCCCAATCAATCCACAAAGCAATGTCTGAAGACATTTATGGGATAAAAGAACGTAAGTGTCAATAAAATAAAGGGAAAAAATTGAACGTCAAATGTATATGTTAGTGATGTATACCATAAATCCCAGCAACAAGATGTCATAGTGGTATGCGGACGGTTTTTTAAGATTGAACTCCTTTTGTTGTGCCATTTGCGATGCAACACTATGGTCAAAAAAGTAAAGCCCGGCGATCATCACAGCAGGAACAAAGGCACCAAAAATGTAAGCCAGAGGGACTTTCCCCATATCCTGCAGTTTGAGTATGTATATGCATAAATCTTTCAATTTTACATATGGTAATTCACAGGTATATGACTCACTTTGATCACAGTCCAGTGGTCCAATGATGAAGATTCCCAAGGGAGAGGACTAAAGAGCCTTCTGGGTATTCCAGATGGAACCTTGTTTGGTACAGTGAATGACAATGCTGTCCACGCTACAACCATTAAAGGAACTCCATAGTCTGCAATGAAACTTCTGAACCATCCTATATAACACAGTAAAGTCTCAAACTCTGGATTTTAACTATTCCCCTAATAAAAATTATTCCCGGTGCTTCAGATTTTCTTTACAAACCTGTGCCATACCACCATGACCTTGCTTTTCGGCTCTTTAAAGCAGTATACAGGAGACCAAAAGTGAAAATGATCCCCAGTAATCCATTTGCATAGAGCCACTGGAATTGATACTTCTCCAAATTGGAGTCTTGATCCTCAGGAATTTTGAATTCGCTCACCATACCCTGTGATTTAGACATTGTCCGATAACAAACACTACACTATCTCAAAGATCATCAACTAAAATCGATTGGTCAGGGAGATTGTGATGGAAAGTGGCTTCTTTAGAGGGCGGGAAGATGTTGCTAAATGGGTTGCTGCAGTGATTTGGTCTACTTGTTTTTTATTTTGCTTCTGCAGGATCCCAGTTGGGAAGGGAATGACCTTTACTTGGATTTCTGTTCCTGTCGAATTTTCTGGAAAATGCCCCAGAAAATTCAGCAGCTTTTGCAACGGCAGTTTTGCTTTTGCCCCTCTGGTTGGTCTGTGTGGTTGGCTTAAAAAGCGCTGCTGTCCTTGGACTATCTCTTTAGCTTCTAGTCTTTACGGGGCTGTTTTTGTTGTGCAGATAGTTTTGGTTGGTGCTGGTATAGGCTTGCTAGTTGTATAGATTTTTGTAAGCTTTTTGGTGGGCCAAGAACCTAGAACCTTGATTTTTGTTTGGCTTTTGCATGCTACTTTTTGTGTTGTTAGTAGGTCTTGTTTTCCTTGTGTTTTTGGCGGTTTTGTCAAGTTTCTTTAGGCTCCTCTTAGCCTTTGCTTAGCCACGTCACTTGGGAATGCCCAAGGTTGTGTTTATAAAGGGGTGCTCCTATTCTAGGCTGTAATTCTTTATTCTTTCTCTAATTTAATTACGGGGTTTACCCAAAAAAAAAATCGATTGGTCAGGTTTTCTTCATAATAGTTACCTTGATAGCCTCTTGCATGAATAGAACTGAAATCAGCGTGCCAAAAAGTTCGCCTGCAATCCTTGTAAATCTATTGATAAGAGCAGAAGCATTGAATATTGCCAGAACAAACAGCATGAGAGCAGTCCATACACAAACCCTGTCAAATTTGTACAATACTCGAGGTTAATATAATCCATGAAATTCTTCACTAAAACTGTGTTTAAGATTTGATATGTTACCATCCAGCCCAAGCCAGATATAGTTTCTGTCCCAAATCTTCCCTTCCCTTTGCAAAGTTGTACAAATAAGTGTACATTATAACTGTTGGTTCAGCAATTCCTAGTATCAAAAGCGGTTGCCCCCCAAATATGGAATGTATAATACCACAAAGAGCAGTAGAAGCTAAAGTCTCCACCGTGCTCAAGCTTCCATCTACGAAAAAATGACAACAATTTCAAAATCATCGCGGATACTAACAAACGCATAAGAAAGCAGAAATGGTAACAATTATTTCAACTGTGTTCCACTTCAGTGCCAAGAATGTGAAGGAAAACCTGTATCTCTACTTAGTTGCTCGCCAAAAGCAATGACAGGAAGAGCAGAAGCAAAGAAAATGTAAGTTGTTGGGGCCAATATCCTATCATAAATATAAGCAAAAGCATTAATTGATCAGACCCCCTGCAATAATAAATTTGTTTGTATGAAAGTTTTATCAATATTATGTGACAAAGATATCACAATTACCCGAGTCCTGTACGAATACCACCAATCCAATCTTGCTTGTAACAAGCAGCCCTTCCCCTAAAATCATTGGCGATTCCCCTGAATGGAGCTTTGATGTTCTCCATTTCTGATAGAAGAAAGAGTACAATTAGATCGAGAAGGATACAGTAAAGAATAATTGCACAAGAAAAAAAAAAAAACTCGCAGTTAGAGAAACGAACAAGTACCAAAAACACATTAGAAATGGAAAAAAAAAATTCAGTTAACAAAAGCAGTTGAACAAATTTCAAAGACATGAAATAACACTATCCTGCAAAAAAAATCAATAGTTTTCCGCAGAAAATCATCCTTGGGTGGCGTTCTATTTCCAGCTAACCAAACAGAAATTTGTTTCTTTCGGAGAAAATAAAAGAAAGCCATACAAAACAAAATTTCAAATACCGCATATCTCTCTTTAGAGGAAAAAAAAAAAAAGTGAATTCCTCATCACCAGTTAAGACAAATCAACGCATTAGCCTCAGTACACCAAACTGTAAAACTCCATAAAAGAAAGACGAAACAAAAAACAACTTAATATTTCAATACTTCTATTTTCCAGCGAATCTCTCGGGAAACAAACATAACATTAACCTAAAAGTTGCTTCTTTCAATCCAACATAGGAAACCCTTTTCATAATCGTCTTCTCTAATCAAAATTTAACAATAAAAACAAAATCTTCCTCCCTTGTAGTCTTGTACCAGCACCACTACGCAACAAAAAGCAGTAATTTACACACATATCTTTACATTATCCATACATGCATGCACATATTTTCATACATAAGTTGTACGGTAATCAATCTTTACCGGATGGAGAAGGCGGCGGTTTCGGTGGCGGATGGCCGGAAATTCCGCTGTAAAAAGTCCGCGTAGTGTGTTTTTACTTGTGTACGGCTGTCTTCAGTTGGCAGCTTGTACTTGTGGAAGAGTCGAAACACGGCTTTAAACTTTAAAGTCGCCTTGTGGATCCTACTGAGGGGTGCTTCGGTAGTTTTCTGAAGAAAACAATTGAACAAGGACAGGGTTTAGTGGGGTCATGATGAGGTGGCATGCTGGTATGGTGAAAGCTGTCAGTAAACCTCGGATTTCATAAGTAGTCGGAGACGAGCCAATGATAGCCAAGAGTTTAAAAATACAAATAAAAAAAGATGAAACAATATAACTGGTTCATTGACAGATTCGTACCGGCCCACGTTATAATTTGTTCAAAGTTTTATAATCTACGTCAATGCCTGAATTATCGGAAGATGGACTGACTCCACATTAATTTTTAATTATTAATCTATTGTTTAAAAATATAACTTTAGCTCCGTACTCTATTTAATAGTGCCGCCCATGTTACTGTATTTCAAATGTACTTGCATAATAAAATATGCCCTTATATATATGTTATTAATCCCAATATAATTTGTTAAAAGTTTTATAATCTCAATGTCAATGCTTCAATTATCGTAAGGTGCACCAACTCCACGTTATTCAATGTTATTAATTTTTAATTATTAATCTATTGTTTAAAAATACAACCATGGCTCCATACTCTATAGATTAGTGTAGCCTATGTTACTGTATTTTAAATGTACTTCCACAATAAAATATGTGCTTTCATATTGATGATGTAAAATTTACATTAACGAAAGTGATTCGTTTGATCTTAATAGAATCAAAATGGATATATAGATAATTAATGATAATTAATAATTAAAGAAATGTAAATATAGCAACGTAAATGATAAAAAAAGGGTTTTTAAAGTGGTCAACAAGTTACGATCATGAGCATACGTTTACTGTTTTTCTTATTTGCTTTAAAAACTTATAAGAATACAATACAATTCCTAGAACAAATTGTTAACCTTTTTATCATCATTATAAGGGGTTAATATATAAGTGTTGTATAAAGGAAATAGCAAAATTAAATAAATTACAATCAAGATTGGAAGCAACTCTGATATTTCGCGATCAAAAGAAATCTCATTCATTTTTCATTTTTAGACCAAAAAAAATCCTATTTAAATTGGATTAATTTTCTGAATGAATTGACCTAATAATTAAATAAACACATATTCTATTTTTCTAATCTAAACAAGATAACAAAATAATGTAACAAACAAAAGCCTAATATAATGTAATCTGATATAATATTAATCCAACTCCATCTATTCTTCGTATATTAATATTGCAAACGTAAGCAAAGTTCTTGGACTATCCATCTCATTATATAGACTCTATATCATAATATGAATGATGTATTAAGGCAGGAAATACATAAATGCTGACGAATGCAATGACGCCACAATATAAAACTAAATAATAGGGTTAGTAAGATTCGATGAGAAATATTTAAAGGTGCTCAGGTGTTTTTTACAGTCTGTTTGTCGGTACGCGAGTTGTGGCAGAAGATGACTTGTGATTAGCTCGTCTCTCAATTTATTCACGAAAGCGAAATAAATCTTTGTTAACCACTTAATGAGAGTATTATATATATATATATATATATGTATTATAATATATATATATTTGACTTCCTGTCATGGTTTTCAACAATGGTTTCAGGATTTGCTGAGCAAAGTAGTGAGACCCATATCGGTTTTGATCAAGTAAGATGACGTACGCTAGAGATGGGCGTTTGCCCTGGCCCGCGGGGATCCGGACCGACGCAACCTGAATGGGATGGAGAGTGCCTAAAAAATTCGGGGATAAGGATGGGATAGTCCTTAGAAAAATCCTCGGCCTGGCTCGCCTCGCCTTGCTCAGTCCCATTTATCTGAAAATTTTATGTTTTTTTTTTCTTTATGAGATTGTATATAAAATTAGTGTTTAAACTATGGTTTTAAATAATGTATCTAAATTTATGATATTTATTTTTATAATATTTTCTAATGTTTGTATTAAATTTATAGAAAAATAATTTAAACGAGTGAGTCTAATAATTAAATATATGTATAATTACTTTGTGAATTTTACGAAATAATAATATATGGCCCAAAAAAATTTTTGATTAGATTATTATAATTTACCAAACCAATATATTATGAGGTTTATATTGCAATGGATGATTTGAGTATATTATGAGGTTTATGTTGCAGCCTGAAGGATGTTTATATTTTATTGCTTTGAAATCCATGAGCATGTTTCAATTTTTGCCAAGAAATTGATGTTATTTACTATATTCATATCAATTCTCAGCAAAATTTTCTTTCAGGTATTTATTTTATGAATTTTAGTAGATGAGATTATTTCCGTGAAACATTACAATGCCTCAGTAACATAAAGCATCAGAATGTGGAATCTAAATTCCTCTATTTAATACTATATAAAAAAGGTGTCACTAATTTAGTAACAATTAAATTAGTTTATGGTGGTAGTTATATGTTATTTTTTAAATCTAAATTTAAATTTTACAAGAAATTGTTGATTTTATATTTTCTTACCTTAAATTTAGCATTTTTAATGAATTAATTACTAAAATTAAGCAATCAAATATAGTACTTACTAATGTGCTAGTTTTTCACAATTAAAATAATTTAATATCATTGTCGTGAGAACATGCGGAAAGTTTTTATCTACACAGGGCAAAAATCCCCGTTCGGAGAATGAATCCCTGTAGGGGAAATTCCCCGCGAAGCCTTGTTCATCAAGTCGGGCCGGGATGGGGATGGGAGTGATTCCATCCCCACGGGCCGGGACGGTCATGAGAAAAATCCCCGCCCACGGGGACGGGCCGGGGACAGTCATAGAAGTGGGTAACGGGGATGGGGACAGGGAATGGGGTCCCCCACTCCTACCCAGCCCGCACCCATCCCTAGACGTACCAAATCAAACAAACTAATTTATCTATGTTTTACACTTAGTAATTGTCTATTACAATTGTTGTTACGAAAATTTGCAACAACCGGTGAGACTCAATCGACCTTGATGGGATCGAATAAGGAGGATGTATGGTTGTTATCAACCAACAAAGTAAGATGAACATGTAGAAAGTAAGAGATAAACATATTGAAATTAAGAAGAAACAAAGAAGGGTTTTTAAAGAGGTTTGGCGAGTTAACTCCCAATCCTAGCCGTTAACGGCGATAAGAGATCTAGTTGTAAGTCGTACCTAGTCAGTCGTATGTGGTTCCAGCGGTGGTCGACTGCTGACGGTGGTTGCTGGCAGGCAATAGTGGTCTTGGGTGGATTAATTTTCAGATTGGAATGAGTGAAAGATAACCTTTTTCAGTTTAATAGAGTTGAAAAAAATGTTTTCAGTTGAATAGAATAGGATAATACTTTTCATTTTGAGACAAAAAATCATATTTAAGTTGGATTAATTTTCTGAATGAATTGGCCTAATAATTAAATAAACACATATTTTGTTTTTTAATCTAAATAGGATAACAAAATAATGATTTAAAATAGTGTAAAAAACATGAGCCTAATATAATCTAATATGATATAATATTAATCCAACTCCATCTATTCTTCATATATATTAATATTGCAAACGTAAGTATAGTTCTTGGACTATCCATCTCATAATTTATAAGACACTAATATAGACTCGATTATATATCATATTAGATATGAATTCAAATTAATCCTAGTTGGTTTTTTTATTTTTATTTTTATTTTTTATGAGTAATACTTCATGGACAAATAAATTGTGTATTATATATATTTTTTTATTCAAGAAATCTAATTTAACCTAATCCAACTCCATCTATTCTTCATATATTAATATTGCAGACATATGTAAAGTTCTTGGACTATCCATCTCATTATATAGACTCTATTATATATCATATTAGGATATAATATAATAGCAAACCAACACTATTTTGTCAAGCAATCGAGATAGATTATTGGTTAATGAATAATATAATACGATTTATATCAAGTTTATATATATTCATAAGTTAATGTGACATGAATAGAAAATCAAATAATTTTGATATCAATAGATGTAATGGAAATATACGATATGAAGAATATAATTCCTGGATTCTTCTCTCAATGCGAAGGACAAATTATCTAAAAATTAATATTGCAGAAGTAAATTCTTAGACTTTAATAACTGTAGAGAAAATCTGCACTTCTAACAACCTAATAATCCACTAATTTCACAGACAATCAAAAGTGTAAAGAAATCAAGAAAAGACACGGATTTTTACTATGGTTCGCTTATCCTGTATATGATAAACTACATCCGCGTTGAGCTCCAAAAACTCAAGAGCTCTCTGCACTAAAGATTAATCCAACCTGAATACAAACTGATCAAACAACGAATCTCTCTTAAACAACGAATCTCTCCCTCACAACAACCTGCAATCTTTCCTATAAGAACTCTATACACAAATCCTCAAGAATCAAAGGGAAACGCAACCCTTATAAGTGATTATAACCAACCACACAAAGATTACAGCCAAGAAAAAAATGATACAGAGCAGACTCGTAACGCACAGGAATAATGAAAACTGAAAAAAATACCCAGCAAACAAAAAAACGCAGCAGCAAGTTTAATGCGTTTTTTTCCATTCTGTTTTGAGAAGAACATATCCTGGCCGTTAGATGCTTTACTCTTCAATGGTCTGGATTTTTTTTTCTTTGTGATGAGAAGCTTAAAACGACAGCTTTGTACTAAAGGGTACAACAACAGCGTTTTTGTTGCTTCACTCTGACAATAACAAAACGACATTATTTTATCAAGAAAAGCAAAATGAAGAATATATATATATATAATATAATATTTGCACTATCTTAAATGGGCATTGAAAATTTATATATTAATTGTTGATGGTTGATTTTGATATCAAAGATTCGCACATGCAAAGTGTTAAGAGAATATTAGAAATTACACGTGATGGATTCATGAGATTTGAATGTGGTGCTGAGATTATATATGTTTGCAAAAACATAAATAATAAATAGACAAGTTGGATTTTTATAGTGGTTCAGATGCTTAAAGCGAATCCTATGTCCATTGTTATTTTATTATTCTTTGATTATTTCCATGATATTACCTGTAAGGTGTACAAAGATGGAGAAATATTTTTTTTATAGAGAAAAATAAGTTCTCATGTGCTCTCATATGTCCAGCCTCCCGTTTTACGAAGAGAGATGTCAATTTATACACCTTTGAGGTCAATGTAATGAGTATTTTTGCAAGTTGTTTTGACACATAAAGAGCTTTCATTGTTCTTTATCTTAAAATGAGAGAGAGTTGGTATAAAATATCTTTGAGGCGGTATGGGCTTGACAGCTAATATACTTTGTCTTTTGGGCACTTATTTAGCTGACATCGGCCTGATTTTTTAGGCATGACATTAATATTCTTTGTATCAATTCATTTTATTTCATGATATTATTTTAGATGAAATACATAGATATAACTTTTGTGTAGCTGAAAATGAAGTACTCCTCATTTGAGCAATACCCCACCAATAAACTAGCTGCAAAATGAATGAGAGTAACAATTAGATATCTTATATGAGAGATACACCGATGAATATGATTATTTCATGGTGTAGATAAACATATGTAACATCAATAACTCGCTAAAAAGTAAATGTTATATTCATGTTATAGACAAGATATGCCCGTTGTACTCAAAACTTTTTGAGTATCGAAACATTTGCCAACTAACTACCATTAGGTATGAATCCAATATGGAATATAATTGAGAATGAAAATGTACTCGGAAAATTTTCATTTATAATATCAAAATGTTGATTACATTAAGAATTTTAAAATCATGTATGAAAATTTACCAAATGGATTAGAATTAAAGAGGAGTTTTCCATACTGAAATCAGAAATTTTTTTCCAAGAAACAAAAAAGCTTGTACGTGTAATTAAACAATTACTGAACAAAACAAATGTCTTATACATGGAAGCTCTGCCAGCAGTGATTGAATTGACCGAAAATTGAGCCTGTACTTTCTTCGGTGAATGTTTGGTTTTCTTTGAGGACAAAATTTGAATCCTTAAGAAATGGCATGCAGTCATAAAAGAAAGACGTAGCTTAAAGACTCTCAATCAAGCCATATCTTTAATTTGTTGTCCTATTATCAAACGCCTCTAATGTTTTTTATTATATAAAAATTGAAGTCACAAAATTAAACAAACTTTAAAATTAATTAATGAGCTAGCTAACCCGGCCTCAGTTCGAAACTGACCATATTTATGGTTCAACTCACTGGGTTGGAATATCTTTTTTTATTTTTTTATTTTTTTAGATCGGAAGTGTCAAAATAAGTTTACACGTACCTCAACTAATCTTTAGAGACCCTGAAACTATCGACCAGATAAAAGCTCCAATGATTACCTTTATTAATAATCAAGGAGGGACGAACTAGGACTTCTTGAATAATACATTTAATGGTCCTTATCAAATCACTCCACCATTCAAGAATGGTTAGTGGGTTGAAATTTTGATCTATCTTCCATTGACAAAAAGCTATGAAAATAAAAACACTTTTCAAGAAATTCAAATTCTATATATTGAATGATGTATTAAGGCAAGAAATACATAAATGCTGACGAATTCAATGACGCCCCAATATAAAACTAAATAATAGGGTTAGTAAGATTTCTCTTTGTTCTTTCATGAAAGCGAAATTAACACTTAATGAGTGTATAATATTTTTTATATATTTGACTTCCTTTCATGATTTTCAAAAATGGTTTCAGGATTTGCTGAGCAAAGTAGTGAGACCCATTTCGGTTTTGATCAAGTGAGATGACGTACCAAATCAAACAAACTAATTTATTTATGTTTCACATTAATTTAGTAATTGTCTGTTACAATTGTTGTTATAAAAATTCACAACAATTGGTGAGGCTTAATCAACCTTGACGGGATCGAATTAGGTGGGCGTATGGTTGTTATCATTCAGCAAAGTAAGATAAACATGTAGAAAGTAAGAGATAAACATATCGAAATTGAGAAAAAACAAAAAAGGATTTTTAAAGAGTTTTGACGAGTTACTCCCAAGCCTGGCCGTTAACGGTGGCGAGAGATCTAGCTATAAGTCATATCTAGTCAATCATACGCAGTTCCGGTGACGGCAACGGCGGCAACGGCAGTGGTTGATTGCTGGCAGGCAATAGTGGTCTTGGGTGGATTAATTTTCAGATTGTAATAAGTGAAAGGTAATTGCTTTTACTTTAATAGAGTTGAAAAAATATTTTTAGTTGAATAGAATAAGATAATTGAAAACAAGTCTTACCCACTTTTCATTTTGAGACAAAAAATTATATTTGAGTTGGATTAATTTTCTGAATGAATTGGCCTAATAATTAAATAAACACATATTCTTTTTTTTTTTTTTTTAATCCAAATAGGATAACAAATAATGATTTAAAATAGTGTAACAAACAAGAGTCTAATATAATCTATTATGATATAATATTAATCCAACTCCATCTATTCTTCATATATTAATATTGCAACGTAAGCAAAGTTCTTGGACTATCCATCTCATAATTTATAAGCACTAATATAGACTCGATTATATATCATATTAGATATGAATTCAAATTAATCCTAGGTGGTTTTTTTTTTTTTTTTAAATTTTTTATGAGTAATACTTCATGGACAAATAAATTGTTTATTATATATTTTTTTTATTCAAGAAATCTAATCTAACCTAATCCAACTCCATCTATTCTTCATACATTAATATTGCAGACGTAGGTAAAGTTCTTGGACTATCTATCTCATTATATAGATATCATATTAGGATATAATATAATAGCAAAACAACATTATTTTGTCAAGCAATCGAGATAGATTATTGGTTAATGAATAATATAATACGATTTATATCAAGTTTATATATATATTCATAAGTTAATGTGACATGAATAGAAAATCAAATAATTTTGATACCAATTGACGTAATGGAAATATAAGATATGAAGAATATAATTTCTGGATTCTTCTCTCAATGCGAAGGACAAATTATTTGAAAATTAATATTGCAGAAGTAAGTTCTTGGACTTTAATAACAAAACGACATTATTTTGTCAAGATAAACAAAATGAAGAATATATATATATGTATGATATTTGTACTATCTTAAACGGGCATTGGAAATTTATATATTAATGGTTGATGTTTGATTTTGATATCAACGATTCGCATGTGTAAAGTGTTAAGAGAATTTTAAAAATTACAAATGATGAATTTATGATATTTAAATATAATGCTGAGATTATATATGTTTGCAGAAACATAAATAATAGATAGGCAAGTGAGATTTTTATAGTAGTTCATATGCTTAAAGCGAATCTTGTATCCACTGTAATTTTATTATTTTAAGACTATTTCCATGATATTGCCTGTAAAGCATACAAAAATGAAAAAATACTTTATTTACAGAGAAAAATAAGCTCTCATGTGTCTAACTCTCATATGTCTAGTCTTCTCTTTTATGAAGAGAGGTGTCAATTTATTCACCTTTGAGGTCAATGTAATAAGTATTTTTGCAAGTTGTCTTGACACATGAGGAGCTCTTATTCGTCCTCATCTTAAAATGAGATAAGGTTAGTATAAAATATCTTTGAGTCGGTATGGACTTGACAGTTAGTACGTACACTTTGTCTTTTAGACACTTATTGAGCTAACATCAGTTTGATTTTTTAGGCATAATATTAATATTCTTTGTATCAACTCATTTTATTTCATGATATTATTTTAGATGAAATACATAGATATAACTTTTGTGTAGCTGAAAATGAAATACTCCTCATTTGAGCAATACCCCACCAATAAACTAGCTGCAAAATGAATGAGAGTAACATTTAGATATCTTATATGAGAGATACACCGATGAATAGGATTATTTCATGGTATAGATAAACATATGTAACATCAATAACTCGCTAAAAAGTAAATGTTATATTCATGTTATAGACAAGATATGCCTGTCGTACTCAAAACTTTTTGAGTGAAAATTTGCTTCATGTCGAAACATTTGCCAACTAGCTACCATTAGGTATGAATCCACTATGGAATATAATTGAGAATGAAAATGTACTCGGAAAATTTTCATTTATAATATCAAAATGTTGATTACATTAAGAATTTTAAAATCATGTATGAAAATTTACCAAATGGATTAGAATTAAAGAGGAGTTTTCCATACTGAAATCAGAAAATATTTTCCAAGAAACAGAAAAGCTTGTACGTGTAATTAAACAATTACTGAATAAAACAAATGTCTTATACATGGAAGCTGTGTTAGCGGTGATTGAATTGACTGAAAATTGGGCCTGTACTTTCTACGGTGAATGTTTGGTTTTCTTTGAGGACAAAAAATGCAGAAAGACAAAATTTGAATCCTTAAGAAATGGCATGCAGTCATAAAAGAAAGACGTAGCTTAAAGACTCTCAATCAAGCCATATCTTTAATTTGTTGCCCTATTATCAAACGCCTCTAATGTTTTTTATTATATAAAAATTGAAGTCACAAAATTAAACAAACTTTAAAATTAATTAATGAGCTAGCTAACCCGGCCTCAGTTCGAAACTGACCATATTTATGGTTCAACTCACTGGGTTGGAATATCTTTTTTTATTTTTTTATTTTTTTAGATCGGAAGTGTCAAAATAAGTTTACACGTACCTCAACTAATCTTTAGAGACCCTGAAACTATCGACCAGATAAAAGCTCCAATGATTACCTTTATTAATAATCAAGGAGGGACTCGAACCAGAAACTCTTGAGTAATACACCCAAAATTTTTTATCAAGCCACTTAACCACCCAAGAGTTGGTTAGTGGGTTGAAATTTTGATCTATCTTCCATTGACAAAAAGCTATGAAAATAAAAACACTTTTCAAGAAATTCAAATTCTATATATTGAATGATGTATTAAGGCAAGAAATACATAAATGCTGACGAATTCAATGACGCCCCAATATAAAACTAAATAATAGGGTTAGTAAGATTTCTCCTAGTTTATTCATGAAAGCGAAATAATTCTTTGTTAACACTTAATGAGAGTATAATATTTTTTGATATATTAATTTGACTTCCTTTCATGGTTTTCAACAATGGTTTCAGACTTTCAGGATTTGCTGAGCAAAGTAGTGAGACCCATTTCGGTTTTGATCAAGTGAGATGACGTACCAAATCAAACAAACTAATTTATCTTTGTTTTACATTTAGTAATTGTCTATTTCAATTGTTGTTACGAAAATTCGCAATAACCGATAAGACTCAATCAACCTTAACGGGATCGAATCAGGTGGATGTATGGTTGTTATCAATCAACAAAGTAAGATGAACATGTAAAAAATAAGAGATAAACATATCAAAATTAAGAAGAAACAAAGAAGGATTTTTAAAGAGGTTTGGCGGATTAACTCCCAAGTCTACGTCCTCTGTTATTTTATTGCTCGATTTTAGCTTTACATTCAAAACAATTATAGCAAGAAATAGTAACAAATGGGTGCACAGCAAGGTAAACCCTCGAGTTGTTCTCCTTCTTTTTCTCTCTTGACTCACTATTTTCTTTTGTGAGTGTGTGGTTGAATGAATTTCTCTCTCTCCATTCCTGTTTAAAATGGAAGTAGCTTCCCTTTTTATACTCCCGTTTGACAATGGTTGAGAGTTGATGATTACCCGGGGGGGAGGGAGGAATTTCCATGCATAATCTATCCTAATATGGATCTACGTCAACCTTTATCCATACTTAAGCTAGAGTAGTTATGCTTGAAACTGATGAGCTTATTGGTTAAGTCATTTATTGTGGGAGTGACACGTGAGACGATCTTGGTCACTTAATTTTTGATATGGCTTACAGACAGGTGGTGCAAACCAAGCCATAGGAGAATCATGCACAACAACAGTATACAAATATTGAGGATAATATGAGAAAATTGTTAAAAATCAAAGTAAGGTGATGTTATTTTCAGCTCTTAGAAATTATTTTCTGGCACATTTCATGCATGCTCGAACTGAAGGTAGAATAGTCTGTCTAGTTAATGGGCCTGAAAAACAGAGACCCTTCCCATTAGGGGATTGGCCTTTGAGCCCAAGAAATAGTATTCTTTGGAAAATGGAATAAATGGCCTAAACTCTGCAGCAATCGAAGAAAACCTTTTTTTTGTTTTTTTTTTTTTTTTTTTGGCCTCATTTTTAACGAGTTGATGAGAGATGATTTTTTTTCTTCAATATTTTGGAATTTGGATCATAATCCGGAGGAAGAATGAAAATTGTGGATTATTATAAAATAAAAATAAAAAAAATTATGCAAAGATATTATATAAAGTTTATAAATAAAAAGTCTATAATTTTCCATTAATTCACCACATCATAACTCATTGATGTCTAATAGTGAGAGAATTTATATTATTTCAGAAACCTTAGGAGGATTTTTTTTTTTTAATTAAATTAAACTTCAAAGTCGAGAAAACAATAAATATTATCCAAAAGTAATAAAGTTATAAAATTATTTTGAATAATACTACTAATTCTAAACAGGTATACCAAATTTTACATTCTAAACGATGTCTCACTATATGATAAGTGATATAATAATGCTATGCTTACTCATGAGTTTATTAACCGTCTTATTACCTTTGTTAAAATTACATATAGTACCTGTACTATGCGTATGGTACCCGTACTATGCGTTATATTTACAAAGGATAGTAAGATGGTTAGTAAGATCGTGAATAAGCATAACATTACTCTAAGTGATATGTTACTATATGGATATTATCATATAATTCAATACATTATGACTTAATTTACATATTACAAGTCATTTAACATATGAAATTTGGGACAAGTTTGGGGAAGAGTGGAGTTATTGATAATTAACCAACCCTTTGTCATGTGGCTCAATAAAGACTCTTGGGTGTATTACTCAAAAGATTTTGATTTGAATCTCTCTTTGTCTTTGATAATTAACAGGGGTGATTATTGCAACTCTTACCCAACTAATAGTTTTAAGGTCCCAAAAGATTAGTTGAGATATGTATAAACCGATCAAACACCTCAATCATTAAAAAAAAAATTTATTGATAATTTTTTTTAAAAAGAAATCTAGTATTCACTATAAAAGCATGGAGAAATGTTACTTTTACAAAGAAGAATATAAAGATAAACATACAAAGATAAATCATACTCTTAAAAGAAGTGAAAAAGAGAGAGAAAAAAAGACAACCACGAATATTAAGGATAAGATTTGTTCGTATGCTTTTCTTTGTATTCTTCATTGTAACCTATCATTTCTCATAAGCATATCCCTGCTTCTATGTTGTTACCTTTCACAAGTTCCGTATCTTTCAATTTTTCATTTTATTATTTGTTTTTTCACTTTAAATATTTTCCTAATAATAGCTTTTCATTGCATTTCTAAATCATACACAAAAAACTAAAAAAAAAAAAAAAAAAAAAATCCACTAACCCTAGAACTAGGGTTTCCTTCTAAATCACTAAAAAAACAAAAAAAGAAAACCAACTTTTTATCAGTATAGGTTTTATATTGTGTAAATTACTCTTGAATTGAAGCTGAACCCAGTTTTGGTGGTACAATAAAAAGATTGTTTAATTGTTTTGTATCAATATTGATATAATTGTTTTGTACGTTTCATAACTTTCTGTGGGAAAAATGGACAAGAAAAAACTGGCAGTCCCATTAGTTTGTCATGGCCATTCAGTCCGGTGGTTGATTATTTTACAGTCGATCACTCCAGATGGGTTTTTTCTCATCAGTGCTAGCAAGGTACGATGTCGTTTGATGGTGTTGACTTTGAATAAAACTTTAAGCTATTTTTTTGTTTTGATGTCTTGAATGGTGGAATTGGAGATTGTTTGAACTGACATTTTTGTGATCATGACTTTGTTTCTATATTTTATTTCATAGTTCTGGGTTGGGTTTGCTTTGAATTGTTGTTATAGTCTCTTTTAGGTAATTTTTTTTTTTTTTAATGTTGATTTTGGTATTGTTTGAATTGTCATTTGAGTCCCGATTGTTCTGAGTTGGGTTTGCATTGAATTTTTGTTTTGTTTTGTTTTTACTCTTTTGTTTTATTAGAAATTTATATGTGGTGGTTCAGGATTATGCGTTACTTAAAGTGAATTTGTTATGAGAAATGAAGCTACAGAGTGTTATGAATGGTTTTGCAGTTTGTAAGATTGTTTGGTGACTAGTTTTTGACTTATAATGATGTTCTTTGAAATGAGTTCTAGTCCAATGTTGAGAAATGGGGAGACTGGGGATTGGATTGGTACATTTGAAGGACATAAAAGGCAGTATGGAGTTGTTGCCTGGATACTAATGCATTGTATGCGGCATCTGGTTCTGCAGATTTTAGTGCGTAAGTGTTGAGCTCGTTCTTGTAGGATATTGTTTACTTCAAAAAGTTCATTGTTGTTGTTGTATTTGTTTGCCCTTGTAAAAATGGTTATTTAGGCTGTATAATATGTAATCAATGATGTGAGATAGCGTTTGGATATCATATTGTACAATAATTTGATGCTATGAAACAGCTCATGTTAAAGGTTTACATTACTTGTATCACTCTTTTCAATATCTGATGTAAAGTAATGATAATTGGATGCTCAATTAAAGAGCAACTGGTCATACCCAAAAAAAAAAAAAAAAAAAAAAAAAAAAAAAAAAAATTTGCCAATAGAGAACCACTGGAATTGGTACTTGAACTGAAAATAATTTGACCCAACCTGTGGTGTATATGGACTTAAAATTCAATTCAAAGTGTGTTTATTAGACTTCCTCACTTTAAGCCAATTGTGAGTTAATTATAATAAAAAGGTTTAGTCTGAGCTGATTGGAAAGATTCAAATTTAAACAAATCATCATATGCTAATATTATTGCCATAGATTATGGTTCTCATCTTTTGTAGGAAACTGTGGGATGCATTGACTGGGGACGAAAAGCACTCGTTTGAACACAAGATATTGTTCGGAGCATGTGCTTTTTCTGAGGTGGATTTATATTTTTTCCTCAAGTCTAAGGATTCTGTTTTTGATTGTATCTCCTTTGTATTTGCATGCTCTAGACTTTGTAGCTAATTTTTATTGCAAATTGATTTTCTTAGTGTAATAAGACTAACCATTGTACATTTTGTTCTCCGCAAAGGCATATCATACTCAATATCTGAGATCTGGCCATCTTATTGTACAAAGTCTTCTTCTAGATTGTATCATAGTTTTCACTTTTTGGGTATACTAGGCCATCTAATATATGGGATATTTTGTCAAAAGAGAATTTCTGGTTCTAGACTTTTGCATCATGAATTCTTGAAATAGTTTGAAGCATTATATCTTGCCTGGTACTCGCAATAAGTCAATTCTTTGCACAGGACACACACTTTCTACTCACTGGTGGATTTGAGAAAATTCTTCGTATATTTGATTTGAACCGTCCAGATGCACCTCCAAGAGAAGTTGACAATTCTCCTGGTTCATTAGAACTGTCGCATGGCTTCACAGTGACCAGACAATCTTAAGTTCCTGTACTGATATTGGTGGTGTGAGGTATGGAAGAGTATTAGTTGACCCATTATCATTTTTTTGGTTTCTGTGGTTTCTTTTTTGTTTGGGTAAATTGGATTTAAATGATAATGTACTGGTTTTATCTGATATGCTTGTAATAAAAATTTTAGATGGATGCTGGTATTGAACCCCTTGAGATATGAAGTGAGATTATATGAGATGCTGGAATATGTGCTAGTCTTATGTAAAACTAATGAGCACCTTCTTATATAGAAAATTTTCAGAATTGTTACCTCGTGAAACACTATCCACAGCATAAATTCTGTTAATATTGGCAGAATCTAACAAAATGAAAGTAATAAAGGTTAAGAACCAGAATCTGACCTTCAGTTATATGTTATAAATTTTTGTGACAGGGTTGGTAATTATGCGAAGTTCTCAATGCATTTAGGTATTCTCTCTAGGATATTTATGAAGTACGCAATGTCAATTTAAGTTATCACTCCAAAACAGGCCTCTAAATTTCTGATAGGTTGAGAAACCTGAGCCAGAAATATTTTCTGATAGGATTTATCATGAGAGCAACTAAATGAATATGCATATCTCTCATGCTGATTGCTAGATGTTGGACTTTGGCAGGCACTTAAGTAACCTTTTGTCAAGGTGTGTCATTGGATTGTCAATAATTTAGCAACCTGTGGTACACGTGAGATTTATGTGAATAGTTTGGTGTTTTTGTTATTCAAATTGTAATCTCTTGGACCTATGGAGGTGGATTTTAACCTATTTTCATTATCATCATTTTTTTTTGGGGGGTAACTTTTCATTATTTTTTTTAAAAGTACTCGGTTTTCTCGATTTTGTTATGCATTTTGGCATATACAATTGCCTGAATCTTTTGTACAGTTTTCTTTTGGTGCAGCAATGTTTTCATTGACTCATTACTTTTTGGTCGCTTGTAGGCTATGTGACGTAGAAGTGGCAAAATTGGTCAAACCCTTGAGACCAAGTCGCTGTTACTAGTGCTGAAGGAGTCGGGATGGTCGCTATATAACTACTGCCGATGGTTTTACTGTTAAGTTCTGGGACGCAAATCGTAAGTTGTAAATCAAATAGTTTTGGTGCTCATGCTAATTTTTCAGGCATGGTGATTAGTTCTTGCCTTTTTATTCTTCAGTTTTGGATTGGTGAAGAGCTACAATATGCCCTGCAATGTAGAATCAGCTTCATTGGAACCAAACTTGGCAATAAGTTCATTGCCGGAGGAGAAGCATGGGGGTCCATTTATTTGATTTCCATACGGAGAAGAGATTGGTAAGTTCTTCTGAAGTGGGTGATATTAGATAAAATTCTGGTGCCTAAAGTGGATCATTTTTTACTGTTAGATGTCTTAAACGGCTCTTTATTGTGCGTGGTGTGTTAATCACATGGATGATGGTATCTAGGTGCTCCTTTTAGTGTGGTATTTGAATTCTGCATCAAGGCGCCGCATTTTAGTGCCCTTTCATTTCCATAGTATCACTGTTCTTTATCTATTGCCAACTGAGGATAGGCATATTTACCATTTCCCGTCTTCAAGTGGACATAGTTTTAGAAGGAAGGAATATGACTCTAGTAACACAAATAATAACATAGTTATAATAAATGAATAAGAAATGAAAAGGCTTTCATCTAGAGTGCTTTTTTGTAAAGAGGCATACAGTGCGCCTATACTATAAATTTTGGGGTTATAACTTCTATATGCTTCTTTATTGTGTCTGTAGGATGCACAAAGGTCACCATGGTCCAGTCCATGTGTAAGGTTTTCTCCTGGAGGAGAATCATATGCTTCAGGATCTGAAGATGGCACGATTAGAATATGGCAAACAGGTCCTGCAAACATGAAGAGAATGACTTACATCCTGCAAACGGACCTACCGGAAAAGTAAAGGTTTCGGCCATGAGGTAACTCGGAAGATCGAGGGCTTTCATATCGGCAAAGAAGGGAAAGCCGGAGAGAAAGATAAGCCGCAGATGTGGAACCTGACCAATGAGAGTTAATTTGGATTGTTTGCTATGTGTGCACTATGCTGTTGATTAACTAGTTGTGGGCAAGAGAGAGTCTGTTTCCTTTGGTGGGATTGTCCTGTGGAAATATAATAGACTGCTCTTGTTTCAGTTCTGGTTGCTGTTAAACCAAATGTTTTTCAGCCAGACTTCTGATGCTATGTTCTTTTAGACGACGTTTTTCACTATTGAAATTAACTCTGTTTTTAAGTATCAATTTTATAACTTGGGTTATATTTATATTTGCAATCAGGAAATCATTAAAGTCGAAAATCACGTTTTATCACTGGGACCCAATGGATGAAACACTTTCTAAATAATAAATAAAAAGAAAAAGGCATAAAGTGATGACCAAAATTCAATATGCTTTCTTTATGACTATCACAACACATGATCACACTATTTTAAGAGTTAACGGTTATTTAATCCAAATAACAATTTAAGATATTTTTACATAAATTTTTAAATCATTTTATTATTTAAACTTATATTCCGACAATGAACAAAGAGCAAGCTCGGTTGGTTGTTAGGACTTTTGAAGAGGGAGGTCGACGAGTCTTTTAAAGGTAGAATGTCGGATTTTGGTGGTTGAGATTGATTAGAATTTGACTTGGGGGGAGGGGCACTATACAACCTTAGTCGCTCTATTGTCGGCAATTAGTGAGGTCAGCGGGATTACGGTTTGAAGGGTTTTCGTGAGTGATGATTGAGAAAAAGAATAGTGTAATAGTGGTGGTGTGGGGTCGCAACGATGAAGAATTGGAAAAGAATATAAATTTGGATAGTAAAATAGTATTTTAAAAATACGTAGGTGGAAAGTGTCATCAAACATTATTGAATAGGAAAAAGTCATTTACTCTTATTTTAATATAACAACTTCTATTATACTTATAAATGTTTTGGTCAGGAAAAATAACATTTCATGACATTATCGTCCTATAAGCTTACCATATTTTATTTTTTATAAATAACTTTATGAAATTCAAAATTAGAATTTTAAAATTTCAGGTATGTTTTATTATTGTTAATTCATTAAAGTTGAAATAATAAAATAAGGCTGTGCTTTGAAGTCATCTAAAATACTCATGGGCCAAGGTGAAAATGGGCCTGGCCCAGACCAAAATGCATTCAATCATAGACCAATAAGGGTCGGGTCACATCCGATCACATTATCCAAACAAATCCATATATCCACGTGCTGGAAATTTCGTAAAATGCAAGGGTAATTCCGTCAAAAGAGGAGATATAAATTCCTTAACAAGGTATCCAGACTTCTTCTCACCCTGTCTCTCTTGTCTCTGTCTCCCACTCGAGCTTCAGCTTCTTCTCTCTTCGTTCCTCCTCTGCTTCTTAGTAAAAATTAAATTAATAAATTAAATAAATAATATAAAACCCTGAAATTTTGGCGGGACAATGTCAGGCAAAGGAGCTAAGGGTTTGATTACGGCAAAACCACCGTTAACAAAGTAAGGATAAGAAGAAGCCTATCTCTCGCTCTTCTCGCGCCGGTCTCCAGGTTTCTCTTTGTTCTTTTCACTAGATTATTGGTTTTACTGTTTCTTATCAGTTTTTTTTTTTTTTAGTTGATTTAGATCATTTGAAGATTCAAAGATGATATTTTGTTATGGATATTTTGAAATACTGAAATATGTTTGGTGAGTGTAAGTCTGTATGTTTTCATTCGTGGACGTTTGGATCAATATATTGCATATTTTTTTGTGTGGTTTTGATACGGTTTAGTTTAGTTGGTCAAAGGGCTAAGTTAAGTCAAAGCTTTGCTGAGTTTGTTATTGACGTGGATTTTGTTTTTACTGTGATTGGATTCGGGGTGGAAATTCATGGTTTATTTTGTGTTATACTGTCTTATTTTTCCAGTTAATGAATTGAAACTCTTAGGGATATCTATAGAATTGCTGTTAGGTGATGGGTAATGTATGCTTTTTGGTCAGAAATATGTATTCGGATCAAACTGTGGTGGTTACTGTGGAAAATTGACTAACGTTGTGTTTTGATGTTGAAAGTTTTTCAACTGATGTCCATAATGTAACTTTAAGGTGACTCGGCTTAGAAAAGGTCTGGAGACTTTTGAAGAATGAGATGTCCCAATGATTATAACATAAGGTTGCGTAAGTGGTTTCTTTGCAATCATTTTAGGAATAGGTAATTTTGGGGGTTATAGTAAGGTTCTTGTTCTAGAGAAATTCATAGCTCCGTCCACTCTGTTATCTGTTCTTTTGGAGCAGAAAAGTAACAGGCCGTGTGGATCTTTTTTGGGGAATTGTTGATCATGTAATTTTTCTTAGTGATTCAAAAGGAATGTGAACTCATTCTTGAAGTGGTTGATAATATATAACAGGGATGGGCTAAAGAGGCAAGGTAAAAAGATCCTAGTTGACTGGATGCTATTGGGTTTGATTGTTTCATGACATCAAATGGAATACTTATTCAGGCTGATTTGTTTTCATGAAACCATCGGCAAAGGGAAGGAGTGGATATAGTTTTTGATAGATGGAGAAGGCATTAATTTTTCTGGGTGTAATATGGAATGACCCCAACTGGAGAAGTACCCATGATTTTCCCTGATATGAGTTGGTGAATAGCTGTTAGGGAAGCAACTTAGTAGTCCGTGAACTTTTTATGAAGAATTTGACACTGAAGACTGTTTTTGAACTTTTGACAACATAAACAATAAATGTTTTAGATTAAACAAAATACTTATCACTTAATTGAACTCATTAGCCACAAGCATAAAAGTTTTGACTGATTTGGCTGTTTTAACCAAGAGGTTCTGGTATGTAAATGTTTTTGTTTTCAGAGCTTGCATCTTACCACAGGTGCTTTAGGTAATAGGCATTGGTGCTTAATATTCCAAATTAATGTCTTTTGCTTTGAGTGGGATGTTGGATTCTAAAATCTGTGCTTGAACAGACAATTACACTATTTAATTTTCAAGAATTGCATTCAGTTTTATTCAGTCAGTTGTGTATTCTCCTTGCAGTTTCCAGTTGGTCGAGTCCACCGTCTAATAAGGAAAGGGTTGCAGCAAATGGAAGGGTTGGAGCCACAGCTGCGCGTATTATTCAGCAGCCATTTGGAGTATCTGACAGCAGAAGTTCTGGAGTTGGCAGGGAATGCTAGCAAGGATGAAGGTGAAACGTATTACGCTAGGCATCTGCAGCTTGCAATTCGAGGAGATGAGGAACTTGACACTCTCATCAAAGGAACCATAGCTGGTGGAGGCGTTATCCCGCACATTCCAAATCCCTATTAATAATCCTCCAAAGAGTGTTTGTAGTATATACCTTCTCAGCTTTGTTGTGTTTGTACTTTAGAGCTTAGGCCAGACGATTTGAACGAGGAACAATGACAAATATTCAATTTGAGGAATTGGCATCGATCGTTCTCAATTCAGTGACAAATGATGATATGTTTGTTTCATTCAGTGACAGCATGATGGTATGTTGCTTTCCATGTGTGTATGTGTGTTTAATAAGGCTAGAAAAAGCAGTCTGTGCCCTTCTACCGAATGTGTCAATCGTGCGAGTCCTAGCAAATTCATCTTCCAAGTGTTTAATAATGCAAAAGCTGCCATATTAATATGAATAATATGTTGAATCATATAGCAATCCCAAACATTCTCATCTGATGTTGAATGATAACATTAAAAACCTCCACAAATTCGTGTTTGCATCTTAGGACTTTCAATACTATCGCTAGCAAGTTCGACTCACCCCTTGGATTTTAAAAGAACCCACTTAATGGTCCAACTTACCCTCAGGCATTATCCCAGACCTTGGTTCACCTCTTAGTTAGCCAGGGCCCCGCGTAATGGGACCAACTCTTTTCTTGTATTGATTTGAGAAGCCTACAATAATGGATGAGAATTGAGCCTACACAACACAAGTCGAGTTTGTCAACTACCATATGTGAAATTGTAACGTCGAGCTAGGACGAGTCCGAGCCCAACTAGGGGTGAAAACCGAGGTTAGCCACTCGCGAGCAGCTTGAGCTCGGCTCGGTTTGGGCTTGAACTCGACTCGACTGAGTTCAAGTTAGAGTAGCTCAAATAAGCTTTCAAGTCAAGTTTGATCACGATAAAACTCGACTCGAAAAGTTTGTGAGTTTTTCCAAGCTTGAGGATTAACCTGATAGTTTTTAAAGTTATAGGGGTCATATAAAATTTTTTAAGTTTTAAATTTGTAAATCCACCCATATTCAACTAGGGGTGAAAGTCGAGTCGAGCCGCTCACGAGTGGCTCGAGCTTGGCTCATTAAATGCTCGACTCGGCTCGAAAATCATCGAATCAAGTTCGAGCTTGACTTGGCTCAACTACAGTGTCGAGCCGAGTTCGAACACAACCCTGATCGACTAGAAAAGCTCGCAAGTTTCAGGGAGCTTGAGGGTGCGTTTGATAGTTTTGAAACTAATAGGGGCCATATAAAATTTTATAGTTTTTAAAATTGCAAATCCACCGAATATATAAAAATCGATTTGGGGATTTCGAAAATGAAAAAAACTCTAAAACTAAAACCTCTCTGTCTATTTACTATGCCAATTTGCCCTTGTCTCCCCTATTACTTTCAAGATGAAATACCTAGTGGCGAGATTGATAGAAAGGCAGGATTTTTCTATTCCGGTGGCATTCATAATGACGGTTATCTTGTTTTTTTTACGACGGAGCTGGAAAGTGGGAGGAGTTGTGATAGGGTTGGTAGTGGTAGAGGGCTAGAGGCAGCCATGGGAGTTAATGTAGATGGTCTTTGCAGGCTGAATGTCGTCGTTTAAGGAGTGAAATTGAAAGAAAAGAGTAATGTAATTGGTGGTGTGTAATGACTCCATTCTACTCATATTCTTTTAACAAAATGCATAGTAAAAATACATGTAAAATAGCATAAAAGTTGGGCCCAAATTTTTCTTTTATTAAACATATATACTCTTTGTACAAAAAGTAGTATCATGTATAAAAACATCAAACAGGGTGGACAGTGTAGCCAGTTCTCTTCGCTTGATGACGTCCATCCGACTGTGTCCTCACCTAAATCCTGCAAAAACATAGGGAACAACGGGTGAGCACAAAACAATGCTCAGTAAGTAAATCCTCTACTCATAAATCCCTGTAACTCTTTCTAATTCTTTCCCTACAAATCTCATTTACTCTCTCTGTTTTCTCTTTCTCGTAACTCTTTTCTACCAACTCTCTTTAGTAAGTCATGACCCCATCTGACCGGAGGCACGGTTGGGACTCACTCCCACTCTACGTGACTTGCACTCATTCTACCCGATCGGACTCGGTTATGCATGGATTCAGAATCTTTGGCCATGTGAGTGTATAAACTCTCTCTCGGGTACTCTCGGGTATAGCCCTCATCCGCATGCACTCTCACGGGCTACACCACTTCTCTCTCTTATACTCATGCCGCTCTCTCAATGCGGCGTACATGCGGGAATACTCTACCCTTACTCACAGGTTCTCCATCGCACAACCTACTATATTCTCTTGATTAGCACTAC
This sequence comes from Pistacia vera, assembly GCF_008641045.1. NCBI lineage: Eukaryota > Viridiplantae > Streptophyta > Magnoliopsida > Sapindales > Anacardiaceae > Pistacia > Pistacia vera. The sequence goes on from NW_022196203.1 coordinate 227,810, forward strand.
TTTCTCTTTGTTCTCTAGTGCTCAATTTCTCTTTCTCTTTACTAATAGAGAAGCTTATTCTTCACATTCTCTACTCTTTCTCAAACTAACACTCATAGTATAACTTATACTCAAAAATCTCTACTCTCTCTCAAGCTATTACTCAATGCACAACTAATGCACATGGGTGGTTATGCTCATTGATGCACTTAGGAAATGCCAATATGCAATGTTATAAGAATTAAGGTTCACAATTCATGCTCACATTTCTCTTAGGCATTTCATCAAATAATTCATGTGCATACAAAATCTCTACTATAATTACTACTCTACTACATTCTCTAGTCATCCAAATTGAGAGAAAACTCCCTCAAACAACCATAAACCCTGTCAAGGAAAACACTTCCAAATAGGTTTACTCAACATCTCCCAAACTTCAACTCAATTTCCACTTCTCAATATACATTCAAACACTCCTCATACATGAAGTATATCCAACCACCACAAAATAGAATCTCATCTCAACTCAATTTTTCAACAAGCATAATACATAGTCATACATGCATATATCTCTACTCAATTTCTACTCAAAAACTTATTCAAATCTCAACTTGGTTGAATTTACTTACCTTGTGGGGAAAATAGCTTCTTTAACACTTCTCCTTTCCTTTGGGAGCTTGATTTCTCTCTACAACTTCAAATAACAACCACAACATAAGACTTTAACCAAAACATAATACTTGCATCTAGATGCTTTTTTGTAAAGAGGCATACAATGCGCCTTACTAATAAAATTTTGGGTTATAACTTTATATGCTTCTTTATTGTGTCTGTAGATGCAACAAAGGTCACCATGGTCCAGTCCATTGTGTAAGGTTTTCTCCTGGGGAGAATCATATGCTTCAGGATCTGAAGATGGCACGATTAAATATGGCAAACAGGCCCTGCAAATCATGAAGAGAATGACTACATCCTGCAACGGACCTACCGGAAAAGTAAAGGTTTCGGCCGTGAGGTAACTCGGAAGATCAGGGCTTTCATATCGCAAAGAAGGGAAAGCCGGAGAGAAAGTAAAGCCGCAGATGTGTAACCTGACCAATGAGAAGTTAATTGGATTGTTTTGCTATGTTGTGCACTATGCTTTGATTAACTAGTTGTGGGCAAGAGAGAGTCTGTTTCCTTTTGGTGGATTGTCCTGTGGAAATATAATAGACTGCTCTGTTTCAGTTCTGGTTGCTGTTAAACCAAATGTTTTTCAGCCAAACTTTCTGATGCCTATGTTCTTTTAGACCTGTTTTTTACTTTGAAAAACTCTGTTTATATCAATTTTATAACTTGGGTTATATTTATATTTGCAATCACGGAAATCATTAAAGTCGAAAATCTGTTTTATCACTGGGACCCATGGATGAAACACTTCTAAATAAATAAATAAAAGAAAAGGCATAAAGCTGGTGACAAAACATTCAATATCTTTCTTTATCACATCACTACCTAAGATCACAGTATTTTAAGAGTTAAGGATTATTTATAATGATTTAATACATTTTTCATCAAATTTTTAAAATACTATTATCAAATTTATTATTCTAACAATGAACAAAGAGCAAGCTCGGTTTAGGTTGTTGAGATTTTTGAAGAGAGGAGACTGATGAGTTTTTTGGTAGTAAATATTGGATTTTGGTGTTGAGATTGATTAGAATTTGACTTGGGAGAGACGGTTATACAAACTTTAGTGCTCGTGTCGGCAATTGGTGGGTCAGCGAGAGTAAGGTTTGAAGGGTTTTCGTGTCATCGTGTGATGATTGAGAAAAGATAGTGTGGTAGTGTGGATCGCAACGATGTAAATTGAAAACAAAATATAATTTGGATAGTAAAATAGTATTTTAAAATATGTAGGTGGAAAGTGTCATTAAACCATTATTTGAATAGAAAAAGTCTTTACTTTTATTTAAATATAACAACTTCTATTTACTTATCTTATAAATGTTTTGGTCCAGAAAAATACATTTCATGACATTATCGTCCTATAAGCTTACCATATTTTTATTTTTTATAATAACTTTATGAAATTCAAAATTAGAATTTTTAATTTTCAGGTATTTTTTATTTATGTTAATTCATTAAAGTTGAAATAATAAATAAAGCTGCTCTTGAAGTAATCTAAAATACTCATGGGCAAGGTGAAAATGGCCTGGCCCGAGACCAAAATCATTCAATCATAGCCATAAGGGTCGGGTCACATCGAATCACATTATCCAACAAATCCATATATCCACGTGCTGGAAATTTCGTAATAGCAAGGGTAATTCCGTCAAAAAAGAGAGATATAATTCCTTAACAAAGGTTCAGATTCTTCTCCACCCTGTCTCTCTGTGTCTGTCTCCCACTCGAGCTTCAGCTTCTTCTCTCTTCGTTCCTCTCTGCTTCGCTTAGTAAAATTAAATTAATAAATTAATAAATATAAAAAACCTGAAATTTGGCGGGACAATGTCGCAAAGGAGCTAAGGGTTTGATTACCGGCAAAACCCGTTAACAAAGATAGGATAAGAAGAAGCCTATCTCTCGCTCTTCTCGCGCCGGTCTCCAGGTTTCTCTTTGTCTTTTCACTAGATTATTGGTTTTACTTGTTTCGTTCAGTTTTTTTTTTTTTTAGTTGATTTAGATCATTTGAAGATTCAAAGATGTATTTTTGTTATGGATATTTTGAAATATACTGAAATATGTTTGGTGAGTGTAATGTCGGTATGTTTTCTTTCGTGGACGTTTGGATCAATATTATGCTATTTTTTTTGTGTGGTTTTGATACGGTTATTTTAGTTGGTCAAAGGGCTAAGTTAAGTCAAAGCTTTGCTGAGTTTGTTATTGACGCTGAGATTTTGTTTTTACTGTGATTGATTCGAGGGTGCAAAATTCATGGTTTATTTTGTGTTTATCTGATTCTTTATTTTTTCCAGTTAATGAATTGAAACTCTTAGGATATCTATAGAATTGCTGTTAGGTGATGGGTAATGTATGCTTTTTGGTCAGAAATAGTATTCGGTCAAACTGTGGTTGGTTACTGTGGAAAGATTGACTAACGTTGTTTTGATGATTGAAAGTTTTTCAACTGATTGTCCATAATGTAACTTTAAGGTGGACTCGGCTTAGAAAAGGCTCTGGAGACTTTTGAAGAATGAGATTTCCCAATGATTATACATCTAAGGTTGCGTAAGTGGTTTCTTTGCAATCATTTTAGGAATAGGTAATTTTGGGGGTTATAGTAAGGTTCTTGTTCTAGAGAAATTCATAGCTCCGTCCACTCTGTTATCTGATTCTTTTGGAGCAGAAAAGTAACAGGCCGGTGGATCTTTTTTGGGGAATTGTTGATCATGTAATTTTTCTTAGATTCAAAAGGAATGTGAACTCATTCTTGAAGTGGTTGATATATATAACAGGGATGGCTAGAGGCAAGGTAAAAAGATCCTAATGGACTGGATGCTATTGGGTTTGATGTTTCATGACATCAAATGGAATACTTATCAGGCTGATTTGTTTTCATGAAACCATCGCAAAGGGAAGGAGTATATAGTTTTTGATAGATGGAGAAGGCATTAATTTTTCTGGTGTAATATGGATGACCCCAACTGGAGAAGTACCCATGATTTTCCCTGATATGAGTTGGTGAATAGTGCTTAGAAGCAACTTAGTAGTCCGCTGAACTTTTTATGAAATTTGACCACTGAGACTGGTTTTGAATTTTTGACAACATAACAATAAATGTTTTAGATTAAACAAAATACTTACCACTTTAATTGAATCATTAGCCAAGCATAAAATTTTTGACTGATTTGGCTGTTTTAACCAAGAGGTTCTGGTATGTAAATGTTTTTGTTTTCAGAGCTTGCATCTTACCACAGGTCTTTAGTATAATAGGCATTGGATGCTTAAATTATCCAAATTAATGTCTTTTGCTTTGAGTGGGATGTTGGATTCTAAAATCTGTGCTTGAACAGACATAATTACACTATTTAATTTTCAAGAATTGCATTCAGTTTCTTATTCTAAGTCGTTGTGTATTCTCCTTGCAGTTTCCAGTTGGTCGAGTCCACCGTCTACTTAGGAAAGGGTTGCAGCAAATGGAAGGGTTGGGCCACAGCTGCCGTTTATTCAGCACCATTTGGAGTATCTGACAGCAGAAGTTCTGGAGTTGGCGGGAATGCTAGCAAGGATTTAAGGTGAAACGTATTACGCCTAGGCATCTGCACTTGCATTCAGGAGATGAGGAACTTGACACTCTCATCAAAGGAACCATAGCTGGTGGAGGAGTTATCCCGCACATTCACAAATCCCTCTTAATAAATCCTCCAAAGAGTAGTTTGTAGTAATATTACCTTCTCACTTTGTTGTGTTTGTACTTTAGAGCTTAGGCCGGCAGATTTGAATGAGGAACAATGACAATATTCAATTTGAGGAATTGGCATCGATCGTTCACATTCAGTGACAAATGATGATATGTTTGTTTCATTCAGTACAGAATGATGGTATGTTTTCTTTCCATTGTTAGTGTGTTTAATAAGGCAGAAAAACGTTCTGTGCCCTTCTACCGAATGTGTCAATCTGCGAATCCTAGCAAATTCATCTTCCAATTGTTTAATACATGCAAATCTACCCATATTAATTATGAATAATATGTTGAATCACTCATTCAAGTATATACAAAACTTAAATATAATGATGATATGTGTATAGAGTTCGAATTTGGACTTTGTATTATAATTGACGTAATTAGTGATGGTTGTTATAATTTCGCGGTTATCATAGTCTTCAAAGAGGTTATCTATGGTTTTTTTAATAAAACTTCTATAATGTTTCCAAGTTTGAGTTGGATAAGCTAGCTAGGGCTTGACTCGAGGTATATCCAAACTGGGGGAGCTCGGGTATAAACCATGCTCGTGACCCATCCTAATTTTAATTATATTTGATGTCCACATACCAAAATACTTGTCAGTTACCTAAAAGACTAACTTGTTGAATGTTGAGTGTTCTACTTATTCATACGTTAGAGTAGTTATCAATTACCTAAAAGACTATTTATTAAGTGATGCTACTTATTCACTCTTTTAGTCCAAATCAAACCATTCTCATCTGATGTTGAATGATAACATTAAACCCCACTAAATCGTGTATGCATCTTAGGACTTTCATACTATCGCTAGCAAGTTCGACTCAACTTAAAATTCAATTCAAAGTGTGTGTTTATTAGACTTCCTCACTTTAAGCCAATTGTGAGTTAATTATAATAAAAAGGTTTAGTCTGAGCTGATTGGAAAGATTCAAATTTTAAACAAATCATCATATGCTATATATTATTGCCATAGATTATGGTTCTCTATCTTTTGTAGGAAACTGTGGGATGCATTGACTGGGGACGAAAAGCACTCGTTTGAACACAAGCATATTGTTCGAGCATGTGCTTTTTCTGAGGTGGATTTATATTTTTTCCTCAAGTCTTAAGGATTCTGTTTTTGATTGTATCTCCTTTGCTATTTGCATGCTCTAGACTTTGTTTAGCTAATTTTTATTGCAAATTTGATTTTCTTAGTGTAATAAGACTATCACATTGTACATTTTGATTCTCTGCAAAGGCATATCATACTCAATATCTGAGATCTGGCCATCTTATTGTACCAAGTCTTCTTCTAGATTTGTTATCATAGTTTTCACTTTTTTGGGTGTACTAGGCCATCTAGATTATATGGGAATATTTTGTCAAAAGATGAATTCTGGTTCTAGGCTTTTGCATCATGAATTTTTGAAATAGTTTGAAGCATTATATATCTTGCCTGGTACTTGCAATAAGTCAATTCTTTGCACAGGACACACACTTTCTACTCACTGGTGGATTTGAGAAAATTCTTCGTATATTTGATTTGAACCGTCCAGATGCACCTCCAAGAGAAGTTGACAATTCTCCTGGTTCAATTAGAACTGTCGCATGGCTTCACAGTGACCAGACAATCTTAAGTTCCTGTACTGATATTGGTGGTGTGAGGTATGGAAGAGTAATTTAGTTGACCCATTATCATTTTTTTGGTTTCTGTGGTTTCTTTTTTGTTTGGGTAAATTGGATTTAAATTATTAATGTACTGGTTTTATCTGATATGCTTGTAATAAAAATTTTAGATGGATGACTTGGTATTGAACCTCTTGAGATATGAAGTGAGATTATATGAGATGCTGGAAATTATGTGCTAGTCTTATGTAAAACTAATGAGCACCCTTCTTATATAGAAAATTTTCAGAATTGTTTACCTCGTGAAACACTATCCACAGCATAAATTCTGTTAATATTTGGCAGAATCTAACAAAATGAAAGTAATAAAGGTTAAGAACCAGAATCTGACCTTCAGTTATATGTTAATTAAATTTTTGTGACAGGGTTGGTAATTATGCGAAGTTCTTAATGCATTTAGGTATTCTCTCTAGGATATTTATGAAGTACGCAATGTCAATTGAAGTTATCACTCCAAAACTAGGCTCTCTAAATTTCTGATAGGTTGAGAAACCTGAGCCAGAAATATTTTCTGATAGGATTTATCATGAGAGCAACTAAATGAATATGCATATTCTCTCATGCTGATTGCTAGATGTTGGACTTTGGCCAGGCACTTAAGTAACCTTTTGTCAAGGTGTTGTCATTGGATTGTCAATAATTTAGCAACCTGTGGTACACGTGAGATTTATGTGAATAGTTTGGTGTTTTTGTTATTCAAATTGTAATCTCTTGGACCTAATGCAGGTTGGATTTTAACCTTATTTTCATTATCATCATTTTTTTTTTTTGGGGGGTAACTTTTCATTATTTTTTTTAAAAGTAATCTGGTTTTCTCGATTTTGATATGCATATTGGCATATACAATTGCCTGAATCTTTTGTACAGTTTTCTTTTGGTGCAGCAATGTTTTCATTGACTCATTGCTTTTTGGTCGCTTTGTAGGCTATGTGACGTAAGAAGTGGCAAAATTGTTCAAACTCTTGAGACCAAGTCGCCTGTTACTAGTGCTGAAGTGAGTCGGGATGGTCGCTATATAACTACTGCCGATGGTTTTACTGTTAAGTTCTGGGACGCAAATCAGTAAGTTGTAAATCAAATAGTTTTGGTGCTCATGCTAATTTTTCAGGCATGGCTGATTAGTTCTTGCTTTTTTATTCTTCAGTTTTGGATTGGTGAAGAGCTACAATATGCCCTGCAATGTAGAATCAGCTTCATTGGAACCAAAACTTGGCAATAAGTTCATTGCCGGAGGAGAAGACATGTGGGTCCATTTATTTGATTTCCATACCGGAGAAGAGATTGGTAAGTTCATCTGAATTGGGTGATTATTAGATAAAATTCTGGTGCCTAAAGTGGATCATTTTTTACTGTTAGATGTCTTAAACCGGCTCATTTATTGTGCGGTGGTTGCTTAATCACATGGATGATGGTATCTAGGTGCTCCTTTTAGTGTGGTATTTGAATTCTGCATCAAGGCGCTGCATTTTAGTGCCCTTTCATTTCCATAGTATCACTGTTCTTTATCTATTGCCAACTGAGGATAGGCATATTTACCATTTCCCGTCTTCAAGTGGACATAGTTTTAGAAGGAAGGAAATATGACTCTAGTAACACAAATAATAACATAGTTATAATAAATTGAATAAGAAATGAAAAGGCTTTCATCTAGAGTGCTTTTTTGTAAAGAGGCATACAGTGCGCCTTACTAATAAAATTTTGGGGTTATAACTTTTATATGCTTCTTTATTGTGTCTGTAGGATGCAACAAAGGTCACCATGGTCCAGTCCATTGTGTAAGGTTTTCTCCTGGAGGAGAATCATATGCTTCAGGATCTGAAGATGGCACGATTAGAATATGGCAAACAGGTCCTGCAAATCATGAAGAGAATGACTCACATCCTGCAAACGGACCTACCGGAAAAGTAAAGGTTTCGGCCGATGAGGTAACTCGGAAGATCGAGGGCTTTCATATCGGCAAAGAAGGGAAAGCCGGAGAGAAAGATAAAGCCGCAGATGTGTAACCTGACCAATGAGAGTTAATTTGGATTGTTTTGCTATGTTGTGCACTATGCTTTGATTAACTAGTTGTGGGCAAGAGAGAGTCTGTTTCCTTTTGGTGGATTGTCCTGTGGAAATATAATAGACTGCTCTTGTTTCAGTTCTGGTTGCTGTTAAACCAAATGTTTTTCAGCCAAACTTTCTGATGCCTATGTTCTTTTAGACCTTGTTTTTTTACTCTTGAAACTAACTCTGTTTATCAATTTTATAACTTGGGTTATATTTATATTTGCAATCACGGAAATCATTAAAGTCGAAAATCACGTTTTATCACTGGGACCCAATGGATGAAACACTTTCTAAATAAATAAATAAAAGAAAAAGGCATAAAGCTGGTGATCAAAATCATTCAATATACTTTCTTTATCACATCACTACCTAAGATCACAGTATTTTAAGAGTTAAGGATTATTTTGCATAATGATTTAATAACACTTTTTCATCCACAAATTTTTAAAATACCACTTTATTATCCAAATTTATATTCTAACAATGAACAAAGAGCAAGCTCGGTTTAGGTTGTTGAGATTTTTGAAGAGAGGAGACTGATGAGTTTTTTGGTAGTAAAATATTGGATTTTGGTGCTTGAGATTGATTAGAATTTGACTTGGGAGAGACGGTTATACAAACTTTAGTTGCTCGATTGTCGGCAATTGGTGGGGTCAGCGAGAGTAAGGGTTTGAAGGGTTTTCGTGTCATCGTGTGTGATGATTGAGGAAAAGAATAGTGGTAGTGTGGGATCGCAACGATGTCAAAATTGAAAACAAAATATAAATTTGGATAGTAAAATAGTATTTTAAAAATATGTAGGTGGAAAGTGTCATTAAACCATTATTTGAATAGGAAAAAGTCCTTTACTTTTATTTTAAATATAACAACTTCTATTATACTTATAAATGTTTTGGTCCAGGAAAAATAACATTTCATGACATTATCGTCCTATAAGCTTACCATATTTTTATTTTTTATAAATAACTTTATGAAATTCAAAATTAGAATTTTTATAATTTTCAGGTATGTTTTATTTTATTGTTAATTCATTAAAGTTGAAATAATAAAATAAAGCTGCTCTTGAAGTAATCTAAAATACTCATGGGCTAAGGTGAAAATGGGCCTGGCCCGAGACCAAAATGCAATTCAATCATAGGCCAATAAGGGTCGGGTCACATCCGAATCACATTATCCAAACAAAATCCATATTATCCACGTGCTGGAAATTTCGTACAATAGCAAGGGTAATTCCGTCAAAAAAGAGAGATATAAATTCCTTAACAAAGGTGTCTAGATTCTTCTTCGCACCCTGTCTCTCTTGTGTCTGTCTCCCACTCGAGCTTCAGCTTCTTCTCTCTTCGTTCCTTCTCTGCTTCGCTTAGTAAAAATTAAATTAATAAATTAAATAAATAATATAAAAACCCTGAAATTTTGGCGGGACAATGTCAGGCAAAGGAGCTAAGGGTTTGATTACCGGCAAAACCACCGTTAACAAAGATAAGGATAAGAAGAAGCCTATCTCTCGCTCTTCTCGCGCCGGTCTCCAGGTTTCTCTTTGTTCTTTTCACTAGATTATTGGTTTTACTTGTTTCGTATCAGTTTTTTTTTTTTTAGTTGATTTAGATCATTTGAAGATTCAAAGATGATATTTTGTTATGGATATTTTGAAATATACTGAAATATGTTTGGTGAGTGTAAGTCTGTATGTTTTCATTCGTGGACGTTTGGATCAATATTATGCTATATTTTTTGTGTGGTTTTGATACGGTTTAGTTTAGTTGGTCAAAGGGCTAAAGTTAAGTCAAAGCTTTGCTGAGTTTGTTATTGACGCTGAGATTTTGTTTTTACTGTGATTTGATTCGAGGGTGCAAAATTCATGGTTTATTTTGTGTTATACTGATTCTTTATTTTTTCCAGTTAATGAATTGAAACTCTTACGGATATCTATAGAATTGCTGTTAGGTGATGGGTAATGTATGCTTTTTGGTCAGAAATATGTATTCGGATCAAACTGTGGTTGGTTACTGTGGAAAGATTGACTAACGTTGTGTTTTGATGATTGAAAGTTTTTCAACTGATTGTCCATAATGTAACTTTAAGGTGGACTCGGCTTAGAAAAGGCTCTGGAGACTTTTGAAGAATGAGATGTCCCAATGATTATACATCTAAGGTTGCGTAAGTGGTTTCTTTGCAATCATTTTAGGAATAGGTAATTTTGGGGGGTTATAGTAAGGTTCTTGTTCTAGAGAAATTCATAGCTCCGTCCACTCTGTTATCTGATTCTTTTGGAGCAGAAAAGTAACAGGCCGTGTGGATCTTTTTTGGGGAATTGTTGATCATGTAATTTTTCTTAGTGATTCAAAAGGAATGTGAACTCATTCTTGAAGTGGTTGATAATATATAACAGGGATGGGCTAAAGAGGCAAGGTAAAAAGATCCTAAGTTGACTGGATGCTATTGGGTTTGATTGTTTCATGACATCAAATGGAATACTTATTCAGGCTGATTTGTTTTCATGAAACCATCGACAAAGGGAAGGAGTGGATATAGTTTTTGATAGATGGAGAAGGCATTAATTTTTCTGAGTGTAATATGGAATGACCCCAACTGGAGAAGTACCCATGATTTTCCCTGATATGAGTTGGTGAATAGTGCTTGTAGGGAAGCAACTTAGTAGTCCGCTGAACTTTTTATGAAGAATTTGACCACTGAAGACTGGTTTTGAATTTTTGACAACATAAACAATAAATGTTTTAGATTAAACAAAATACTTATCACTTTAATTGAACTCATTAGCCACAAGCATAAAAGTTTTGACTGATTTGGCTGTTTTAACCAAGAGGTTCTGGTATGTAAATGTTTTTGTTTTCAGAGCTTGCATCTTACCACAGGTGCTTTAGGTATAATAGGCATTGGATGCTTAAATTATTCCAAATTAATGTCTTTTGCTTTGAGTGGGATGTTGGATTCTAAAATCTGTGCTTGAACAGACATAATTACACTATTTAATTTTCAAGAATTGCATTCAGTTTCTTATTCTAAGTCAGTTGTGTATTCTCCTTGCAGTTTCCAGTTGGTCGAGTCCACCGTCTACTTAAGGAAAGGGTTGCAGCAAATGGAAGGGTTGGAGCCACAGCTGCCGTTTATTCAGCAGCCATTTTGGAGTATCTGACAGCAGAAGTTCTGGAGTTGGCAGGGAATGCTAGCAAGGATTTGAAGGTGAAACGTATTACGCCTAGGCATCTGCAGCTTGCAATTCGAGGAGATGAGGAACTTGACACTCTCATCAAAGGAACCATAGCTGGTGGAGGCGTTATCCCGCACATTCACAAATCCCTCATTAATAAATCCTCCAAAGAGTAGTTTGTAGTAATATTACCTTCTCAGCTTTGTTGTGTTTGTACTTTAGAGCTTAGGCCAGACAGATTTGAACGAGGAACAATGACAAATATTCAATTTGAGGAATTGGCATCGATCGTTCTCATTCAGTGACAAAATGATGATATGTTTGTTTCATTCAGTGACAGCATGATGGTATGTTTGCTTTCCATTGTCAGTGTAGTGTTTAATAAGGCTAGAAAAAACAGTTCTGTGCCCTTCTACCGAATGTGTCAATCGTGCGAGTCCTAGCAAATTCATCTTCCAAGTGTTTAATACATGCAAAATCTACCCATATTAATTATGAATAATATGTTGAATCACATCTATTCAAGTATATACAAAACTATAAATATAATGATGATATGTGTATAGAGTTCGAATTTGGACTTTGTATTATAATTGACGTAATTAGTGATGGGTGTTATAATTTCAGCGGTTATCATAGTCTTCAAAGAGGTTATCTATGGTTTTTTTAATAAAACTTCATATAATGTTTCCAAGTTTGAGTTGGATAAAGCTAGCTAGGGCTTGACTCGAGGTATATCCAAACTTGGGAGCTCGGGTATAAACCATGCTCGTGACCCATCCTAAGTTTAATTATATTTGATGTCACATACCAAAATACTTGTCAGTTACCTAAAAGACTAACTTGTTGAATGTTGAGTGTTCTACTTATTCATACGTTAGAGTAGTTATCAATTACCTAAAAGACTAATTTATTAAGTGATGCTACTTATTCATCTCTTTAGTCCAAATCCCAAACCATTCTCATCTGATGTTGAATGATAACATTAAACTCCACTAAATCGTGTTTGCATCTTAGGACTTTCAATACTATCGCTAGCAAGTTCGACTCACCCCTTGGATTTTAAAAGAACCCAATTAATGGTCCAACTTACCCTCAGGCATTATCCCAGACCTTGGTTCACCTCTTAGTTAGCCAGGGCCCCGCGTAATGGGACCAACTCTTTTCTTGTATTGATTTGAGAAGCCTACAATAATGGATGAGAATTGAGCTTACACAACACAAGTCGAGTTTGTCAACTACCATATGTGAAATTGTAACGTCGAGTTAGGACGAGTCCGAGCCCAACTAGGGGTGAAAACTGAGCTTAGCCACTCGTGAGCAACTTGAGCTCAGCTCGGTTTAGGCTCAAACTCGACTCGACTGAGTTCGAGTAGCTCGAATAGGCTTTCAAGTCAAGTTTGATCACGGTAAAACTTGACTCGAAAAGTTTGTGAGTTTTTCTAAGCTACAGGATTAATTTGATAGTTTTTAAAGTTATAAGGGTCATATAAAATTTATTAAGTTTTAAAATTTGTAAATCCACCCATATTCAACTAGGGGTGAAAGTCGAGTCGAGTCGCTCATGAGCGGCTTGAGCTTGGCTCATTAAATGCTAGACTTGGCTCGAAAATCGTCGAATAAAGTTCGAGCTTGGCTCAACTACAGTGTCGAGCCGAGTTTAAACACAACCCTGATTGATTTGAAAAGTTCACGAGTTTCAAGGAGCTCGAGGGTGCGTTTGATAGTTTTGAAACTAATAGGGGCCATATGAAATTTTATAGTTTTTAAAATTGCAAATCCACCTAATATATAAAAATCGATTTGGGGATTTTGAAAATGAAAAAAACTCTAAAACTAAAACCTCTGTGTCTATTTACTCTGCCGATTTGCCCTTGTCTCCCCTATTACTTTCAAGATGAAAAACTTAGTGGCGAGATTGATAGAAAGGCAGGATTTCCGATTCCGGTGGCATCCATAATGACGATTATCTTGTTTTTTTTATGGCGGGCTGGAAAGTGGGAGGAGTTGTGATGGGGTTGGTAGTGGTAGAGGCAGCCATGAGAGTTAATGTAGATGGTCTTTTGCAGGTTGAATTTCCTCGTTTAAGGAAGAGTGAAACTGAAAGAAAAGAGTAATGTAATTGGTGGTGGGTAGTAGTAGCGGGTGGAGCCTTGGAGATGGTATTTGCTGGCTACTAATGTAAGTGTTGTTTGTAAAGAGACATAGGAGGAAGAAATGTTTTGTATTTGTGAGAAATTGTTTTGGGAAGCAAATGAAACGTTTCTAAGTCTTGTTGCCATTTTGTCTATTGGTTTTTTTTTTTTTTTTTTTTAATCAGATTTTTTCGCCAAGCTTGAGCTCGAATTAGAACTCAAGCTTAAAAGCTTGATTAACCGAGCTCGAGTATCCCTTTAAGGTATGGAGATCGAACGTTTGGGATCGATCTCCATCGCTTAAGCTCGAACTTGAACTCAGTACTGTAGCAACCGAGTTGAGTTTGAGTAGTTAGATACTCGACTCGACTCGATTTCATCCCTAATTCAACTAAGTAAAAAAAGGATTTGGGAATAAGAAATTAGAATCCTTAAATCACAAAGGTTACACTTCTTTGCCTTTTTACTTGGAAAATCGAAATCGCAAATCCATTCGTTGTCTTGCCATTCGCCGCTTTCTTCCCTCTTCTTCGTCGGTCGTCGTCCTACTCCATCTCCTCTTAGACTCTCTGGTATTGTGAAAACTAAAATCCATAAGAAGATAATATTATTAGTTTTGCAATGGATTGGGTTTGTTTTGCTTTGTAATGAGTTTTTATTATTAAGATTTCCATAATATTGTGTAAATCTTTTGTAATCATGTAAATATTTTGTAATCCTTTAGTTATGTCAGACATACAATCTCATAATATTCTAGAGATTATGTAGTCTCTTAATTATGTCAGACAGAATATTGTGTAATCTGCAATTGACATAATTAGGGGATTTAGGAGATCATAGACTCCCTATATAAAGGGTGTAACTTTTTAGTGATAAATCAATAAATTGAAAATACAATTCTTCAAATTTACATGGTATCGGAGCTACTCTTTGATCTAAAAAATTGCTCACTCTAGAGCGACTGTCAGGAAATTAACTAGCAAGAAATCCTACCATCAGCCATCGTCAATTTGAAAAGGAGAAAACATAGCAATCTAAATTCTAAAACCTACCAACCCAGCCACCAACTGGCCCTTGCAAACAACAAAACACCAAAAAATCCCAATCCAAAACAAATCAACAACTCCAACCACCTTCAACCAATCTACCGTAAATCCACATCATCACCCATTCACCCAAACAACTTCAATCACCAAGAAACACCACCACGCTGCCATTGTTGAGCCAAGAAGGGAAGAAACCAAATCAATAGAATGAAAAAAAACCCAGATTGACCTGAAGCTTGTCGCTGAGAAACTGCCAATTTGTCGTCATCTTGTCACCGAGAAACCGTCGATTTGCTATTGTCTCAACCATTGTCGCCACCATCTCCAACTGTTGCTAATGTCACTAATTTACTGACATCAACTCCAATCTAGTACCAGCGACTCTGATCGGTCGCTGCTGCGCCATCGTGAACTGCCGTCCATGTTGGTCTGAGAGTTTTTGTTTTTTAACTTTATTATTTTTTCTTTCAATTTTATTTTCTTTATTTTTTTTTAATTATTCTCAACTGATATTTAAAAAAAAAAAATAAACAAGAAAAGTCAAGTCAAAGTCAGGGTCCAAGTCCAAGTCAAGGTCAAAGTCCAAGTCCAAGTAAAAAAAGAGTCAAAGTTAGTGTTAAAAAAGAGGTCAAAGTCAACAATGTCCGAATCTCTCATGCATGGTGTATCAGAACCACTATTCACTACAAATGTTCTTGATTTAGAGTCTGATTTAATATAGTCTAAACCAATTAGGAAACAGTTACCACAACGGAGTACTAGAGGGATTCCTAAACCAACATATGAACCTGAGTCATCTAGTAATGTTAAATATCTCACGAGTCATTATGTGTCTAACCATCGTCTGTCAAAATCAAATTTTTCATTTGTAAATCAATTATCTACTGTATCTATTCTTAAATGTGTGCAGGAAGTCTTATCTAATCTAAAATGGAAAGCTGCTATGAATGAAGAGATGAAATCATTACAGAAGAATGAGACCTGGGAACTTGTTGATCGTCTACTAGGAAAGAAGATTGTTGGATGACAATGGGTTTACATTGTGAAGTATAAAGCTGATGGTATAATTGAACGATTTAAGGCAAGACTAGTAGCAAAAGGGTTCACCCAAACTAATGGGATAGACTATATAGAGACATTTGCACCCGTAGCCAAAATCAACACAGTACGTGTCTTGTTATCTTTGGCTGCAAACCTGGATTGGCCATTACAGTAGTTCGATGTGAAGAATGTTTTCTTACATGGAGAAGTGTCTAAAGAAATCTATATGGATCCTCCACCAGGGTGTATTTTACCAAGGATCCATAGCGAAAAGGAATGCAAGTTAAAGAAGTCACTGTATGGGTTAAAACAATCTCTGAAGACATAGTTTGGGAGGCTTACCAAAGCTATGAAGTTTTTTGGCTACCATCAGAGCAATTCAGATCACACACTATTCCTTAAAAAACATCAAGGAAAGATCACTGCATTTATTGTTTATGTGGATGATATGGTGGTTACAAGAAATGATCAAGAAAAAAGGAAGGCTCTGCAAAAGTACTTATCAGAAGAATTCGAGATGAAGGACCTAGGTTCTTTGAAATATTTTCTCATAATTAAGTGTCTCGATCTAACAGAGGTATCTTTCTATCACAAAGAAAGTATGCTTGGATCTGCTGCAGAAAATTGGTATGTCAATATGTCAACCAGCTGATACACCAATCGAAGAAGACTTGAAATTAGGAGTCAAGACTGATTACGTACTAGTTGACAAAGGAAGATATCAGAGACTTGTGGGAAGATTGATGTACTTGTCTCATACTATGCCAAATCTTGCTTATGCATTGAGTATAGTCAGTTAGTTCATGCATAATTCTAGAAATAAGGACTGCAAAAATGTGCATACATATATTGATGCTAATTGGGCTAGAGCAATGGATGACAAACGATCTACTTTTGGTTATTTCACTTTTGTAGGAGATAATCTAATCACGTGGAGAAGTAAGAAACAGAATGTTATGGCACGCTTAAGCGCCAAAGCAGAATTTAGGGGAATGGCACTTGGGATTTGTGAAGCTTTGTGGCTAATATTTCTACTACAAGATTTGGGCTATCAACATAATCCATCAATCCAGTTATGTTGTGACAATAAAGCAGCATAAGACATTGCTCACAATCCAATTCAACATGATCATATGAAACATTTTGAAGTAGGTAGATTTTTTGTCAAAGAAAAACTAGATGAAAAGATTATTGAATTGCCCAAGATTCTATTAGAGGATCAATTGGCTGATATTCTCACCAAGGCTGTCTCCAAACGTATTTTCTCACAAGTGTTAGACAAGTTGGACATATGTGACATTTACGCACCAACTTGAGGGGGAGTGTTAAGATTTCAATAATATTGTGTAAATCTTTTGTAATGATGTAAATATTATGTAATCCTTTAGTTATGTCAGGTATACGATCTCATAATATTTTAGAAATTATGTAATCTCTTAAATATATTAGATAGAATATTATGTAATCTGCAACTGACATAATCAGGAGATTTAGGATATCATATACTCCCTATATAAAGGGTGTAACTCCTTAGTGATAAATCAATAAATTGAAATTACAATTCTTCAAATTTATATTTACTTGGGATTAGTTTGTCACCAGTGTTGCGTATGTGGTGTTATAATTGTGGTCATGGTGGTGGTGCTAAATGGCGATAGTGGAAGAGAGGAGCGAGTTTCCCAAGTTATTTTATTAATTGAATTCATCCGTCGCTATTGATTGTGTATTTTTTAGTTTCCCAAGTAGTTTCCCAAGTAAATGTAACGAGGTGAATGTTTGGTGTATTCTGGTCCTTTGATTCAGTTGAGTGTTATTTAAATATGTGTTAAAGAGAAAATCTACAGTCTGCTTCTATGGAGGGTAAAAGAGAGCAAATCAACCTACCTTCTTTATTTCAGGTTTTTTATTTTTATATATGATTTGAATATTGAAGGGACTATGATTGCCAACACTTTCTGGAGAAAAAAGTAGAGCAAATCAACCCCTCTTTGTTGATGCGTGATTTTGACACCAACTAAACACATGTGAGAAATGTTGAGCTGGCCTAGAAGACACACGTGGATGAGAGAGTGAGAGTAAAAGCAATGGAGAACAGTGTTTAAAGTGGTTCGGATACTCAGGGTAAGATGGGTTAAGGTTATGATTACTAAATCTGTGAGTTGGTGGGATTATCCATGCAAATCCTTCTTTATGTCCCATTGCCTATCTTCTAAAACGATTTGCGCGATTTAGTACAGGGATTAGACACGTGGAATCACTCTATCTCCTGGCTAGTCTGACACACACCCACTGCCCTAATAGGAGCATGCCGTTCATGTCATTGTGTGACGTGGCTGCAAACCTACCTAAGCTCTGACTTTTTATGCTGACTGGGTTTTGCATCAACCCTACTTTTTCATGCATAACCGCATAACACTCTTTATTGCAACTTTTTTTGTCAAGGAAATTTATCATCATGTAAATTTTTTGAAATCGATTGAAGCTCAAATAACCGAATTCGATTAAAGCTCAATTTAGACTCGACTAAAACTCGATTAACTAAGCTAAAATTTGACATTTAGGTACCAAGTTTGAGTTTGAGTTTGAACTTGATTTCTCAGGCTTGAACTTGAACTCGAATTCGGTACTGTAGCAATCAAGTCGAGTTCGAGTATCCAGATATTCGATTCAACTCGATTTCACCCCTAAAAGCCCAACCACTAGCTGGTCATGCAGTTTTGGAACGAACTCTTTTTACATCCTTACACAGTGACTAAACTGATGTGTGAGTACCTAAGTGTGATATGAGATTTATTTTCTTATAAAGTAATACTGAATATGAACAAACATGTTAGTTGGATCTAAATCGTGTATGTGTCACTCTTACTAATCTAAAAACTAACAGTTTTTCATAATTTGAGCTGAAAACATGGATCATCTTTATGACAAAAACTGTAGCATCATTCTTACATAAGTGATAGAAAATGTTTAACAGATAACAATTTTAGATGAAATAAATTGATAGCAATATTTACTTGAAATAAAGATAGACTCATAAATGAATCTCACAAACCCAACATGGTAGCTGATAATTGGTTTTTGATGGATTCAGCAAGCGGAAAAATTCATCAAAAACTAATTATTAGTTGCCATAATAGGTTTGTCAGAGAAAGTTTTTGCGATTCTTTTGCAATGTAGTATTACCCATTTACATGTTACAACAATGAAAATCTCAGACTAAGATTGTATGTATACAAAAATGAGAAAACATATTTTGCTTCTAGTAATTTCTTGTATGTTGCTCCAAAAAGAGTTAACATCGTGTCGTGTGTTTCCTTGTTATAGAACACTGAAGTATATTAAAATTAAATCCTTCCTGCAAGAAAAGAACGTCTCATTAACATGCATAATATATTACACAAGAATCTTGAATAAAAGTAAGTTAAGTCTAAACAAAGAAAGAAGAAAAAAAAAGAATATTTCAATTGATTATGTATACTTACAAGATTAGAGTTAAAGACTTCCAAAAGTAATGTTAATGATTTTAGACATTTCCAAATGCAATTTCTGATCAATATAATTCATCTTCATCTGACTTGTAAGCTCTCGTATCTCATTTACTTGTTGCTAAAAGTACAAAATGTAAGTTAAAAGACCTCGGAATCGAACTTGATACTAACACAATTTTTTACATAACTATATACTTGATACTGATACAAATTTTGGAACAAAGAAAAAAAAATACAAAATAGTAGAATATATATAAGGCCTTAGGTTGAACTTCATACTTGATACTTATACAAATTCCTACATACTCTATATTGCTTGAACAAAAACCACTTGGAAGCAATTGCTATTAAGCCATAATTTCAAGCAATTATTATAATAGACACGAAATCGGTTGATGACTAAAATATGCATTGTTAGGAAGTTGCTAAAATAATATGAGAGCTACTTACATGGAATGTAATGTCATACTTGCCCAAATATTTTGTTATATCAAGTAACAAACCACATGTTATTATAGACAGCCCTCATCTTACCCAAAACAATTTTTTTTTAAGATTTCTTAAGCTTTTAAAGATCTCGTGACACCTTGTATTTTTATTTATATGGTTCAGATCTATTTGTCTGATATTCTTTTTCTATAACTATTAATCACAAGCCTTCATTTGTTTAGTTAAAGGTCCATTAGGATCCTCTGTGGATAACTTTACACTTGATCTCTCTTAAAAACAATTTCCTATATAAATTTCTATAATGTAGTCTTCCTCCTCTGTTAAATTTTACATTTTGACCCCAAACATATTTTCTGATTTATCACTACCTCTTTCTTCTAGACATCTTTTATTACTTAAGCTAAAAAGAAAATATTGTATAGCAAATTATGCTAACTACTAATAAATCAGTAAATTTACTTTTGGTACTCGTAGCAGGTCAAGGCTAACACAACTCGGTGATGCAATGCATGGAATAAGTGCATGAGAGACACGCTTCTAGTTCTACACGGTGAAAATCAGTCCAACTTTTTGTGTACGTGAATCTTTATGAGCATGCATAACCCTACATGGGACGTATATCTATTCACGTGTGGATATAATCAGACGGATATAATTAGATGAAATTAATAAAAGGAATAGAACTTAAAGATATTCTAAGGACCTCATGTAATTTCTTCCAATACAAATCTGACTTCGCCTGTTGCAGACACCATTCTATGGCC
This sequence comes from Pistacia vera, assembly GCF_008641045.1. NCBI lineage: Eukaryota > Viridiplantae > Streptophyta > Magnoliopsida > Sapindales > Anacardiaceae > Pistacia > Pistacia vera. Next base: position 247,986 of record NW_022196203.1, read on the forward strand.
ATATGATACTCTAGAGTAGTGGGCTGGGAACAATGTGATGTTGATACTGCGTTATTCTGAGAAGTACAAACAATTATAAGAGATTCAAAAATATAGTAACTCAAACATCTTTAAATCAAATGAAAAAAAAAAAAAAATACAAGAGAAGAGAAGAGAAAATCATGAAAATAGAGACACGTAAGGTGAATCACCATCTTTCTATGCCTCAATTTGTCAAGAGTGAGATACCCAACAAAGCTGGCAGGCTCATTAGGCTCCGGTAGAATTCCTCTAGTGCCAACAACAGGTCTGCAGGAAACAATTTTTATTATAAGAATGACAAAACTATACAGCCAGGGGCGTAATCGAGCTGAGCCAAGCCAAGCATTGAAAAGCTCGAGCTCAATAGAATTATGGTGGGCTCGAGCTTGGCTCGATTACAACCGAGTCAAAATCAAGCTCCAGTTTGAGCTCAAACTTGAGCTCAACTCAGTTGTAATACAGTCAACTCAAAAATCAACTCAAAAATCAACTCAAAAATTCAACACAAAATCCATCAACTATTATCGAATCCACTGTCATCCGTAAAGTCTACCATAAAATACAGAAGAGTATCAATTCCACCATCACCAGAATGACCAAGCGAGTATCTTGTAGTAGCCAGAGGAGCCAGGAGCTGCTCACGGTGGCACCATATAGATGGCAAAATCCAAGCAAGACCTTGCTTCGGCCAAGTGAGCAATCGCTAGCTAGTGCCGCTGCGAGCTACAGCATTGATGGCTACCCGGGTTGTTGTACCGGTGGCTATGGAGATGTTGCGGTAGTGGGATTGCAAACTTACGGCTTTGGTTCAGATATGAAAAAGAAACATTGAGGAAATAAAGAAGGATAAAAAAATAATAATAATTAAAAAAATAACCTGGGAAGGAAACAATGAAGAAGAAAGTAATGGAGAGAAAAGATGAAGGAGAAGAAGAAAGAGGATGGAGAGAAATTCCGTCAAAAGAGAAGAATGAGTAGACAATAGGTGAGAATGATTTGTGGCAAAAGGTAAATGAGATGGGGATTTGAATCTAGGGTTATAATATGTCAAGCTCGAGTAAGTTTGTGAGCTGCTCGAGTTGAGTAATGGGAAGCTCAAGCCCGACTCGATTACACCCCTTAATAAAGCTAACCTTTATGCATTTAACAAGGGATGGTATACGTGAAACGACCCACTGGACACCCACGTGGATGTGGGTTTCACCTATGTGTTCAAGTGATTTTGTTGTCTACATATTGTATATCATCACCTAGTTAAATGGTCTTGGGTGTACGACCATGGGTTCAAACCCCAATTCTTATTATCAAATCTTAGATTGTGTTTCACCTAAAATTCGTATGCTTACTTAGGACTTAAGCCTTATAAATTATTCACTAGCGGTGGGGTGTGACGAACTCCCTACAACTTATGGACCTCACATCCTCGTAAGGTTGTCCCACCTGCCCTCCACCCCACACAGTAGTGAGTCCATTTTGATATCAATTGTCACATTTAGGGGTGAAAATCGAGTCAAGTTGCTCGCGAGTGGCTCGAGCTTAGCTCGATGTTGGCATGAACTCGGCTTGGCATTAGTCGAGTCAAGTTCGAGTTGGAGTAGTTATTCGAGTCAAGTTCGATCATAATAGAACTCAATTCGAAATGTTCGCTAATATTTCCAAGCTTGATGGTTAATTTGATAATTTTTAAAGTAATAGAGATTATATGTAATTTAAAAGTTATAAAGTAATAGTTCGAACTCGAACTTGATTATACAAACTCGAATTCTAATTTCAAGTACTAAGTTCGAGTTCAAAGTTGATTTCTTAGGCTCAAACTCGAACCCGGTATTGTAACCCTCAAGTCAAGTTCAATTTACTAGATACTCAACTCCATTTTACCCCTAGTCATATCGACTATAACCTGATAGACACCATCCTCTTTGGGTTAGACTTACATGAGTTTGTTTTTGAACTCCAAGCATCCTTTAACCAAAATGCGTCTACTTAATTAAGTGGACCAAACCTTATAATCTAAATCTTAGGCTCCTTTTGCTAAATATATGACTTGTCCCTTCCTCAGTAAACACTCTCAAGCTCTCTCATTTCTTACTTCAATTTCACATCTAGCACTAAAAGCTGAAGATAACCCTAAGCTTGTCAGTTCACATTTTGTTATTTTCGAAATTTAGTTTCTTTTGGTTATAATAGAAACATACTTCCTCTTCTAGTGCAGTGGTATCTAGTAATTATATTAAAGTATTCGATACCGGTGTAGGTCTGAAAGACTTGACAGGTGATAGGAGGTGGATGTGCTCAGCCTAATTACTACTAATTAGTGATGGATTTCTTCTCACTTATGAAGAGGGGCATGGGGCCATAAGCTACCATGACTTGAGAGTCGGCAGGATGCGAGACATTCAGTATAGTGGGACAAGTTTAGGGTTCCTTGCTTCATTACCTGCCATGTTACTATTCCTAAGTTCAACTATGTAATTAGGCTTTCGAGGTGAAACTTGAATACTACAACTAAATCAATATCCTATTCACACATTATTTAGTGATCTATTATTGCTTCCAATCGAAGTGTCAGTTGAGCTTTTCAACGAGAAACTTTCCTTTAAAAGCCACCTAAATTCTTTTATCAACAATCTAAAAGGAGAAAAACTCAGAAGGCGCTCATTCAAAGCATTGGAACCCACTACGAGTGCATCAAAACAAGAAACCGTATAAATGCCAAAACAGCATGGTTAGTATTTCTCTAACCTATTTGACCTTTCCTATTTAGCATCCAACTACTTGTAGAAGAGGAGGTTGATGCAACAATAATATAGAATTTTTCAGATTTAGTTCTTTCAAATCTAGAAGATTTCATTTCCCAAGTCCGCTCTATGCTAACGACAAACACATCAAGTCTGTTCGTTCAAAGGCTACAAAAGACGTTAAAGACATCATGTAGTAATACATTTGGCTACGAAGGTCAATAGCTGGCTGACCTATCAGAATTAACTACTTTATACTTTTAAGATAATTCGTTTCTGCATTATAACTGGATTAATATAAATAATTTCAGTAGCCCAATTTTTCCCTATAGCTATCCTCTCAATTGAATATTTAGGAATTCAGTGATTTATCTAAGTAGTATTGGATACCTTCCATACCAAAAATCAAGAAACAATCATGGAGCAGAAATAGTAGAAAAAGAAGAAGCCAGTTCGATAAAGTACCTCCAGCCTGCCAGCATTAGGCATCTCCTTCTTAACTCTAATATTGCAGTGTCCGCTGCATCTTTGGACTTGAAGATTACGAGGGCTTTACCTATTTTCAGATGCAATGACTAATCTTCATAAGCAGTGGATGTGAAATTTCCCAGCATATTAATCACATAATCAACCACCAAATACTGCATGCAATTGTTGGATTAATTATTAAAAGTAGAGCCACAAGAAGATGATATACCATTGTCAGGGCTAGAAAAAGTACTGTGTTGTAACATCTTCGCATCAACCCTTTCATTGAATGCATGCCAAGCCAGATCCTATGAAAATTTGAGGAAAGTACACATCAGATACAGCACTTGACACTAAGAGACAATTTCATTGTGAACACTAACTTGGCTACTCAATTCAAAAGTCCATTTGAAAGATCAACGCTGGTCAACCAATTTCAAGGATAATCATAATATTGACAACTAAAACCACTAGGATTAGGATTAACTCTATTTATTTATATACTTTATGACAAACTTTGTATACTATAGAGTTCATAATTGGGATCTTTCCTATCAGTTTAGCTTTTGGAATTCATGGTTTTTCAACATAATATTAGAATCAAAATGATTAACAAATCTTCTGATTGAATATCTTGTTCTATTAATTAATTTATAGCACTAAAAAAATTGGCTGATTTTTCTTTTTTCTTTTTCACATGTAATATTTCTGTGCTTGAATTTATATGATGAATCCATTGATTAAATTCAGATATATACACAAGAATTTATGTCAACTTAATCCCATCAGGAGTCAGAACTACTAGAATTTCAACCATTAAATTTATGAACTTAGAATAGCTAAAATTAATGTCCAACATATATTATTTTCCAATGAGCATAAAATTCGGAGTAATGCTACATGTTCCCAAATAATGTGCATTCATTAACTTGGCTTTTTATATTAATTTATTTAATCATATTCTGACACGTCACTTTATATGAAAGACTTTGTATAAACTCTATATAAATATAGTATTATTCATAGTATTATAATAATCAATAATGCTAAACATACTTGGGATCCTAAATTTGTATCCCAACTCATGGTTTGGGATATAAATAATACCACACACATAAAGAGTTTATGATATAATATAGATATATGGTTATTGTAAATTTTAGCATGCCATATTTATTTTTAGCTATTCATCGTGTATTATTTTAATGGTGCAGAAGTTAAAAAAATATTTTTTAGAAAATAGTACAGATATATGGTTATTGTCTATAGCAAGGCAATTGGCCATTCTAGCTTCCATGCTTGGACGCTCTACAAAATCATTATCAAACAGTCAATACATATTGTGTAGATCATGCTGCATACTTTGTTTTGAAATAATCACTTCATGCAACTCACTGAAAAAAGCACAACAAAACAAGGATATGAGTTACCACATCTTTAAGTAAAATCGAACACAATATCAAATTCACTGGTTTCTGAGAAATGCATGTCTGAAACTTGAAAAATCTTCCAAGCTCAATAGAATATGATAAAATGATGGCAACATGAACCACATCCACAAATAGAAATGATTTTTTTTTTAATAAACAATTAACAAAGAGCCATTAGCAAGGAGAAATATCAAATACCCTACTTCGGATGATGTATAGGATGGATCCAGATTTTCAAGGCATACAAGGGAGCCTACTTCATCTGCTCTTTGAAGTCTTTTCTCCCAAGGCTGATAAAAAGTGATGATAATGAGTGACATGAGATAATAATTTAAAAAAAAATAAAAGTATAGATTCAGTGAATTTTGAGTTTAACCATTATTTTGAGATTGTAGATGTGTTAAGCTATTAGATTCTAAATCATCATAAAAATAAAAAAAGAATAAATAATAAAAAAACAAAGGTGAACACTGGAAGTAAATTAAAAAATTCCAGCAACAACGAAAAATTGTTGTAATAGTCAATTTAAGGTTCACAATGGATCAAGTTTGAAAACACAAAATGTATGCCTCTCTTTTACAGTGACATATTTTTGTTCACATCAGATAACAGACCAAGTTGTAATATGTTTCATGCGTGATCAACTCTCTGTTTGATATCATTCTCAAAGTGTGTTTATTAAATTCTGGTTTTATCCTATTCTTTCAGTTCATCAAATTTAAATTATGTTTATAAGCATTTGGTAATTGGTACTTTCTATTTTCTTCAACAAAAGAGATGCTTCTAGGAGGAGGAAAACTCATTTTAGATGTGCGAGAACAATCAAACATAAAACTATTAGTTCATGGTAATGTGTAGAGGAAAGACAACTCACTAGTTCCTTGAACCAACTTCTTCTATACTGCAAAAAACAAAAAAAAAAAAAAAAAAGGAATATATTAGAACATTCAAAGTCACAAAAGAAACTTGCAAATAAAATTTTATATTTTTAATAATAAATGCTCACAAACAAGTCTCTTAAAATACTGTTTCATTTCTGAAAATGACTCATGACTAGAAAAATGATCACTAACAAACAAAATATTTATTTATTTTAATGCATTTTATGTACAAAAAGACAAAAAAATAAATATAACTTTCAATGCATTAGTATGCTAAATATTCTATCGGTAACAATCTTAACGTGTGCTCAATTTCAGAAAAATAAGAGAACCATTCATCAACGGTATAAAATAGCAATCAAATTATGTTAGGACTTAACTGATCACAATTAACACATAAACATACTTGAAACCTTATTAGTGGATGTAAATATATAGGTTCACCTTAAAGATGATCATTCCAATCATCACAGAGTAACAGAAAGGTTTCAATTGACGTACAAAACTTTAGCAAGATAAAAAGAAGTATCAAATTATTGTCCCTTAGATAAATGTGTATCACTTGCTACTGTTAGGTAATCTGAATCATTTTAGAAAGGAAAAAAAAAAAAATGCGGGGAAAGAAAGTAAATCCAAGTCGTAAAATCTTACAGAATCTGGTCTTCTTCTAACCTCCACGTTTAGGCTCTCAGTTTTGGCTCCCCTGGTCAGGACATGTTGGGCAGTCGGTGCATCCAAATATTCGCTTTCCTTCTCATACCGAAGAAGCCTCCTCTTTTTTAAAGGGATATCTGATGCACTTCGTTGTATACTATCCTCAGAACGCCTCACTTTAGCCTCTTTTTCAAGTTGGCTGCTGCTAATTTTACGCGCAGCACCATCATTGTCAGATGTTTGAGGCCTCAAGGATGTATTATAACTTGGAAAACGCCTTTGTTTATCCACATTTGGTGCAGCTTTTTGTGATAATGAACATGTAAGAAACAAAAACCAATTCAGATAATTTGTTACATTAAGAATTATACATGTAAAGAAAAGTATTCTTAGCAACTACCTTTCACCACTGAGCTCACTCTGATACCAGAACTGGAAAATTTAACAACACGCCCAAGGACTTCATCCACTTCAAACCTGGGACACAAAATTGATTTTCCAGTCCACTTTTTCACTCTTGCTTTAGGCTTAAGAGGCCTAATGAATGCTTCATCCTTTTTTCTTTTATCACTTGGAAAATGCTCTTGTTGGTCCACTGGAACTGCAGCTTTTTTTGATTCTGAACTTGATGGAAACAAGTTAACTTCATCCAATCAGTTAAATTTACAAGGAAGAAATATTAAAGACATTCCCAAAAATCACCTTTCACCACAGGGTTTATTCTATTGCCACAATTGTCATCCTTAACTGCATTGTGGATTGCTTTCTCCAATCTTAACTTGGAAGATGAGCTTGGTTCTCCAGTCCATCCTGTAATGTCTGATTTAAATTAAGAGGAAGAACCAGTGCTGACTTCGAATATATTAGAAATTACAAGCTAACCAACCTCCTAATCCATCTATAATTTTCTTGTATCTCTCTCCTGCTGCACACTTTGCAGCAGTAGATTTAGGCCTCAGAAGGCACCCTAGCTTATCCGCACTAAATGCAGGCTTTTTGGCTCCTGAAAATTTAGGAAACAAGCTAATTTGATTTTATCAGTTTAAAATAGAAGTAATACATGTGAAGAAGGCACTTCAAAAAATCACCTTTCACCACTGGGCTCAGTTTGATGCCAGAACTGCCAACTTTAACTCTACTGCTAACCACTTTCTTCAATCCAAACCTCAAAGACGAACTAACATTTTCTTCAGAATTATGAGCATTAACAAGTGCTTGATCTTTTTTTGGGTTGAAAAAGTGCTCCACTGCACTCATTCAAATTAGTGAACTTCATAATTACTAATGTTAATAGCAATCGTTCATTCAACCCACAAGAAAATTTGATCAATAAAGAAATGTTGAAGGTAAGGAAATTGATACATATAACACAATCCTCTGACATTAAAATGAGAGGAAATCCACTAATAAACTAACCTTTTACCCCATCTATTTCCTCAGGGAAACTCTCTTCTATCTTGAGCTTTGCAACATCAAAAGTCCGACTAAAAATGTAATCAGCTTTGCTCAACTCTTGTTTAGATGCCTGGGGATTTCTCCTGTCATTTGATGCACAAAGAACATTGCATTTCCTTATAACTGCTTCCTGAAATAGGAAACATCAAAATGCAAGCATCATAAAAAAACAGTTTGACACAGCTGTTAAAACTATTGCAGTTCCGGAATTCCTTGTAACAATAACAAGTTAAATATTATTCTAAATCTCTCAGGAGCAGCCTATATCAAAAAAGGCTAGTGAATTTGATTTACCAAAGGACTGATATTGGAGAGTCCCTTGCCCTCGCCTGAAGCTAAAAATATCTCCTTCCAGCTTGGCTTATAATCGTTCAAGAAATTCCATATTTCATTTGGACGAAAAAACCATACAAGCTTCATTCCCGTTTCATCGGCTGGTGTCTTATAGATTTCCACAATCTTACCAATATGAGCCTCAGGGCAATCTTCTTCGTAAACATAAACAGAATCATATAGAAAGTATCTTATACCCTTCAACGTAAAGGATTTATAGAAGCAGCAATCTTTCTTCATGCAACCAACTTCCTTATTGATGCTGAATTTATTATTAAGATTCTCTTGCCAATTTGCCTCTCTTAGATGCGACATTGTGCATCTATCTTCAGGTAATAAAACTCAGCCTGGAATTTTTCAGCATCGGTCAGAACAAATCAACATATATGTGAGGGTTATCATGCAACCTTAATTAGCAAATCAACATTAAGAGAAAACTAAGAGAAATGAACGACTAAAGGATAGAATGATTGATAAGGAGCTGCTGAACTAATTTTACAAAAGAGCATTTTCATAGGGAGATCAATGGGAAATAGCACATCCAATCTTGTAAGCCAACAAAGAGTAAGCAAGATTTTATATTGCAGAGAAGGTTAAATATAAAAATCTCCAAACAATGGCAACAGCAACAGTAGAAGGAGCTCAGAAAGAATGAAATAATCATCTACACATTGATGAAACCAGCTTATTTCTTTGTGGAAACATGTAGCATAGCAAACAGAAGAAGCATGTGGCTAATGTAACAACTAAAGACAGAAGAAGCTTGTTTATGTATGGGTAAAACAGTGAAACAGAGAAACAGGTAAATGGTAACTCTTATTCTTTTCTCACTTTAGTTATTATTTTATTAAGGTATTTTGTTAGGATCTCACGTTGAGAAGGAACAGGGAGTGGGCATGTGGTTTATAAAGCTAGAGCACTCTCCCTTAGTAAGCTAGTTTTCTAAGGAAAGTTTTACCCAAGCCCACAAAATGACCACTACTCCAACCCAAGTCCTATCAATTAGGTAGTGAGTCCCTATCAAATGATATCAAAGCAAGCCTCACCTTTCTAGCCCGCACAGCAAGGCTCAATGGGCCACTTGAGGAGTTGGGAAGGAGAGTTTCTAACAGGCTTCTAGGCGAAGTAAGACCCACAGGGAGAGAGGGCGCTCTCTGGGAAGAAGACCAATGAGGGCGTTGGGTCTCGAAGCATGGTGGAATTTTAGGATCCCACATTGAGAGAGCAGTAACATTGAGAGGGCAGTAAAGGCCAATGAGGGTGAGCACTCTCTGGAAAGAAGACCAATAAGGGCATTAGGTCTTGAAGCTAAGGGAAGCCAATAAAGCCCGATGAGGGCAGGTGCTCTTTGGGAAGAAGACCAACTAAGGCGTTGGGTCTCGAAGCATAGAGGAACTTTAGGATCCCACACTGAAAGGGTAGTAACATTGAGAGGGCAATAAAGGCCAATGAGGGCGAACGCTCTTTGGAAAGAAGCCCAACGAGGGTGTTAGGTCTCGTAGCTCTCTCTGGAAAGAAGATCAACGAGGGCGTGGGTCTTAAAGCGTGGTGAAATATTAGGATCCCACATTGAGAGGATAAAATGGGTGAGCATATGGTTTATAAGGGCTTGGGCATCCTCCCTTGGCAAACCAGTTTTTCAAGAAAAGTTCTATCCAAGCCCATAAAAAAACCAATGTCCAATCCAATTCTCATCAAAGGCCCATTGTCAGCCCAAGTCCTATTAATTTGGGAGTGGGTTTGCATTTTTGCTGACATGTTATGCTGGTTCTAGCAAAGATAATCAATTAGCCCAAACATGACAGGATCATAATCCACTTCCGAATACACAAAAATATGGGTTCAAAACTTCTTTTAACAAGAAACAAAGTATAACTGCATTCAAGAAAGATCTAAGAAAGGGTAAACAAACAGTCCACAGAAACAAGGTGTGGCCTGAAGCGTTACACGTATTAACAGTTTGGAATTAAAAAATAACCGAAATCTAAACCCCGACTGATTACGACATTCCCAAAAAAAAGTCCAAAGACAGCAACAAGCAAAGAGTCCCGACATAGAATCACCATCATCTCCCAATTGCACCATGAATAAAGAAACAAGAACTACAGATCTTGGAGAGAAGCCCAACACTTGGCTGTGTTCCATAAAGACTGGACTTCTCCCCTAAGTTGTGTTTAAAAACTCTGATGATTTTTCTACTTTTCTATTTGATTATTGGCCTACGCCTCGTGCCCTTTCTTTCAACAAATAACTCATCAAAGAAAATCAGAATGAAGAACAAAATGAACAATATTCAAATAGAAAAGTATATTCTGCGATGAACAGTAGAAAAGTATTTTCAGCAGTGGTCAAATACAAAATGAACAATAGAATATACCTCAACAATGAAGGGCTAAGGGCAGAGGGATGGGAAAAAAGAAAATACCAAGTAATTCTCCCACTGATCTACGGCAAGCAAACTTTTCTGCAGCTGTGATGCTAATGCTTAAGCATTCATCAAGAACGAGTCAAGACCTGAGAATTCAAAAGAAAAAGACCAAAAACAGGTTAATAAAAAATCAAAAGAAACAGATAAAAAGCAACCTTAAGATCTGGAAAGCGAAAACACAGTAAAGCTTATTAGTTATTACACCACTACACCGTGAAATTTCACGACCTCATGAGAAGAGGAAATAATATTTATAAAATATTGAAACATGCTGTGAGTGGCTCCATAATTGTTGGCAACGTTACCACCAGCATGAAAAAAATAAAAAAAAATCTAAGAGTAAGCCAGCCAATGCGGGTAAGCTTACTACTAGCCGAGTTTAGTAAGCTTACTGGCACCGGCTGAATCCTCCTAGCCTTTTTCCGTCTTGGTGGTAATGTTACCAACAATTATGAGTACCGACGACCATACTAGTTCTCGGGAATTCAAACGAGTAGTGCGTTCAAACCAGAGAAACACAAAACCAGAGACAAAATAAGAGTGAAAAAACAAACAAGTTGGAACGGGCACTGAGTCCTGAGAAGAAAAATGATCGACGGAGACTTTATACCTGTGAGTATTTTCTTTAGTGATGAGATCACAAAGAGCAAGAAGAAGAAAGAGACTTATATAACGTAGGACTCAATAGAACACAATAGACTTCAATGAATACTACTCATCAGAGCTCAAAACCGCTCGCCAGTTATAATGGAGTTCATAAGCACTACGCTGACCGATTGACAGTAACAACTGAAAACTGGAAGAAACGACGAAGATACGTAAATGTTGCGTTTTTTAGGGATGCCCCTGATTTTTAATTAAATAACAAGTTCCCCCTATGATTTTAGAAATAACATACTGCATGTTCGGCTTAGTATTTTTATCCATATTCTGGATCCTATTCTCCAAATAATGTTTGGCACATTATTCCAGAAATATTACCCTATTTTTTTAATTACTTTTAGACCCCATAAAGTTATTAATTTCACTAAATACCCTCTGAAAAAAAGTTTAAAAATTAACAAAAACACCCCCATCAACCCAACTTGTCAGATTCCAGCAACCATCGTCGGTGATAGCCGGAATCTATACAACGGCCTAACTTCCGACCAGAAATGGCCGGAATTTCACCGATGTGGCCTTTTCCGGCCACATCTTTGGCGGTCGCTGACGGCCAAAGATGGCCGTCGTTTGGCCTTTTCCGGCCATCGACGGCCATAATAGACCGTAGATCTGGCCTTTTCTGGCCAGATCCACCATGGATCTGGACGGAAAAGGCCATAACGACGTGTTACGGCACAGATCTGACCGGCCTGTGCCGTAACGAAATTTTCCAGCCAGATTCCGGCGGTGGTGACGGAAATCTGGCACTGCAGGTGGTGGGGGTGTTTTTGTCATTTTATATGTTAGGGTCTTTAATTAAATTAGTAAACCTAAGGACTTTTTCATAAATTTTTAAAATTTACCTCGCAATACTCCCCTATCCAATAACCCAATACTATCCCCAAAATCCTATCCAAAATACTAAACCAAACGCACCCATAAATCTCCTTTTATTTGTGTTTTTATTACTGTTGAATAAACAATAAAAAAATACTCATAAAAACTGTTGATGCGCGTTTTTGCACCAACAAAACGCACGTGTGAAATGCTGTGCAGACCCAAAAGACACACGTGAATGTAATGGATAAAAGATAGTAAATGCAATGGAGACAATTTTTAAAGTGGTTCGCATGCTAAGGTAGCAAGTCCTACTTCCACTGATGCTTATATAAATGATAGAGGTCAGGTCGCTTTTAGCTGACTGACTTTACAATAATGTTACAAGGTATCTAATGTTGAGAATTCTAGGAAGAGAAAGTAATTAATCAAGCGTAAATATGCCAATTCCCTTTAATGAGAGAGGAGCTCCCATTTTATAGTGGGATGCCTTGAGGTAATGATCACTAAATCTGTAAGTAGGTGGGATTATCTGTGCAAATCCTTCTTTATGTCACATTGCCCACATTCCAGAGTGATTTGCGCAATTTAGAGCAGGGATTGGACACGTGGGAGCACCTCAGCTCTTGACTAGCCTGACGCGCACCCACTATCCTGACGGACGCATGCGATAGTTGTTCCAATGATCTGACTTTCGTGGGCTAGATGGACCTGATGTCAGCCCTTGTATTTTTTAGGCATAACAGAAGTCTCCTAGTTTATAAGGTTTGAGGATTGAACCTTAGAAACTACAGGTCATGCCGCAGCGGGATAATTTCTGGAAATTTTAGTCTGTTTGAAAGCAGGTCGGAGTGGCATTTTTATGGGCGTGACCTTGCATGCTCAAGGACGAGCGACTTGATTTCGTTCTGACGCCACCTGTCTGTTCTGGTGATAGGAAGGCATTTAATGAAGCAATCCCTGCGCTGACAGGTGTGTCCCTTGCGTGGTAAATGCCAGCCAATCACATTTAATGCCTTGCATGCTGAAACGATGCGCTTTACTAGGACATTAAATGCATTATACGTTGGGACAACGCCCCTTTATCAGAGCATTAAATGATGATTTGAGACGCAATTAATGCTTTGAGAGAGGTATGGCCGTCGTTTGAGTTTTTCAACTGGAAAGATGAAAGTTTGTCTTTATCCAGTCGTTTCGTTCACCCTCCCCCGCTGATGAATGACACGTGGCCAAGATCAATGGTAAGAGGCCTTTACCGCCCAAACATTGTTTCGATTCCGAGAAATCCAAACACCGGTTCACGCGCTATAAAAACCCCAAATCGTTCTCAGGCAATGTCACCGAAGCCTCTTTCACAGAGAACAAAAGACATTCGTAGGCCAGGAACCTTTGTCTTCCAAACTTGTATTTTTCTGGCATTTGAAGCAGAAACAATCATCATACTCCGAGAGGTAAGAGCTTTCCTGCCATTATTTGGTTTCTTCCATGAGTTAATGGCATCGACCTTCCGGTAACCCATCGGAGACTAGACGTTTGCGCTGGGTTCGAGCCACAAATAGCGGCTCAAATCATGCTGCTAGGGTTTTCTTTAGGATTTAGGAGTTTATTTCCTCCCACGTCATCGTACGAAATAGCGTACGAAGGCCAAATAACCCTTCTGCTTGTCGCTTTTGCAGACTAGCAAAATAGACCCCTTAGCCACCAGATCCGAGCAGGGAACTAGCTCGTCCCCGCAGGGTGCTCCTAGCATCCCTCTCGAGGTTTTCTTGGTACTTACTGAGGAAGAACTCGAGAGGGTAATAAGCCAATACGGCATCGAGGTGGACGTTTTCCATGACCTAAAGCATTCATCGCGATATCCGACAAGCGGCCTAGCTGCGATTCCGAGGAGATTATCAAGGGTGGAGGACTTATCCCCCTACACCCTTTCATCAGGTCGTTTTTGGACCACTTCGGGGTTGCGCCGATGCAGCTGACCCCAAATGCGTACGTCATTGCTGTTGCAATGTACATCGTGTGCCAGGAAAACGGGTTGGGCGAGCTGACCACCTTGGAGCTTGGCTGCTCATATTTTCTGAAAAAGAGCAAGGACAAGGATTCGTGTTACTTGTCCAACCGACCTACTATTGCCGATGGGATACACAGTTATCCCAGTAATGCGGGGGCCTACGAAACGAAGTTTTTCTTCTTTCATTACGATGGTCATTGCCACTTCCAAGACCCGAGTAGGCCTCTTTCTCTTTGCTTGTATTTCTGCTTTGGTTTGGCGAACTCATTACGTTCGAAGCGTGTTCGCTCTAACGACCTGGTTTTTTCTTTTTGACAGTTAACAAGACGACCGAAGTAGGGCTGCTCTACGATAGGAGAAGAATCGTGCACTTCGGCTCCCTTCCTGAGGACAAGCGCGACGCGAAGAAACTTGTGACGATCGCAAACTTGCGGAAGTACGGTTTCTTTAATGAAAGCGCGTCATTAGAGCCTCCACCAAGTAAGTTCTGCTAATTGATTCTTTTGCTGGTCAGGGAATAGAATGCCTTCACTAACTTTGCCTTGCATGCAGCGACCATGCCGCCAAAGGAGCCAGAGCAGCCTCGACGAAGGCCTATCAATTTTCCTCGGTTGAAGAAAGCTAAGGTGGCCGAAGCTGCTCGAACAGTCCCCTCGGCTGAGGGTGCAACCATGGGCCAATCGGCGCGACCTTCCAAAACTTCTCAGCTGCAGCCGGCAAAAGATGCACCACTGCAAACCACAAAGGTCTCCCAGCCGTCTCTTGCTTGCCCAAGGATGAAAACGATGGCTCAGTGAAAAAAGAGGAAGCAGATTCAGGTCAAGGGATCAGAGACTAAATCTGAAGGCGAGCAGCCAAGGAGGTCGCAAAAGGACGTCGGGAGAAGGTCGGGAAAGGAACCGACGGTTGACACGACCACTACTAAAGGTGCGAAGAAGGATACCCTAGTGTTGGACTCGCTGGGGAACCTGCCAGAGTTTCTGCAATCGGTGGTCTACACTTTACTGGAATGCGGACTCTCGAAATCATTCGAGCAGTTCACAAATTTCGGCGACGTCGACTTGATGTCCACGTCGATCCAGCACATAAGCAAGGTGAGCGAACTATCCTCGGCGAGGACTATCCTTGGCTTCTTTTGATTGGCTAACTTTATATTTCTTTGTTCGCAAGACCCTTGCCTCGACCTTGTCGTCTGGCAAGATCCCATCCTTGAGGTACTAGATAATGGGAGTCATCTAGGAATCAGTATGCATCACATTCACGGCCTGTTCGATTGGGTTGATACTTGAGGTTTCGACGAGCCAAATAGGAATGTTATCTGGTGCCTCTAAGTCCAACGATGAGGCTATCCTTGCCAGGGCATCTGCCATAGAGTTGCTGTCTCTGGGAATTTGAGTGATTTCAAAATGTTTGAAAGGCTCGAGTGCGGCCTTAGCTTCTTTCAGATAACAGACTATGTTTTCTTCCTTGGCTTGATATTCCCCCAAAATTTGGTTGATAACCAGCATGGAGTCGCTGTAGACACTGATTGCGGTTGCAACCATTTCTCTGGCCAACCACAACCTAGCGAGCAGAGCTTCATATTCGGCCTCATTGTTTGTTGCTTTAAATCCGAACCGAAGAATGCCATGAACGCGAGCCCCTTCGGGGCTCACAAGGAGAGGACCTGCACCGGCCCTTTTCCTGTTTGATGACCTGTCGACATAAAGACTCCAGGTTGACAGGTTCTGAATATTTTCCTGAATGGCTTCGCCAAGCTCTTGCTTACTTAGAAGATAGGAAAATTCTGAGATGAAGTCAACAACTGCTTGCCCCTTGATAGTCAATCTGGGCTTGTACTTAAGATCAAACTGACTCAATTCCATGGCCCATTTGATTATTTTACCAGATGCCTCTGGTTTCTGAAGGACGTGCCTGAGTGGGTAATTTGTCATCATATGGATAGTATGGGCGTGGATGTAAGGTCGCAGCTTTCTGGAGGCGATTAGTAGGGCATAGGCTAATCGCTCCATCTTTGGATACAGCATTTCGGCATCCGTCAAATGCTTGCTTGCATAATACACAGGCCATTGCGCCTTTTGCTCTACTCGAATTAGAGCTGCACTGACCGCGAACTGAGGGACGGACAGGTACAGAAGCAGGATTTCTTATGGAAAAGGCTTGGACAGGAGAGGTGGTTTCCCGAGGTGTTCTTTTATGCTTTGGAACGCTTGTTCGCACTCGGGTGTCTACTCGAACTTCTTGTTAGCCTTTAGGACATTGAAAAACGGTAAGCAGCGATCTGTTAACCTCGATATGAAGCGACTAAGTACCACTATTCACCCATTAAGTCACATGACCTTTTTTTTGCTGGTCGGGCTCTCTATATCGAGTAAAGCTTGAATCTTCTCAGGGTTTATTTCTATCCCTCGCTGGTTAACCATGTACCCCAAGAATTTTCCTGACGATACTCCGAACGAACACTTGAGAGGATTCAGTTTCATTCTATACAGCCGGAGGATGTCAAACATCTCAACGAGATGCGCAATGTGCTCTGAGGAGACTGGGATTTGACCAGCATGTCATCCACATAGACCTCCATTGTTTTTCTGATCTGGTTAGAGAACATTCAGTTAATTAGCCGCTGGTAGGTCGCGCCAGCGTTCTTGAGGCTGAAAGGTATAACTTTGTAACAATACAGTCCCTGATCTGTAATGAAGGACGTATGCTCCTCGTCTGGCCCATACATTAGAATTTGATTGTATCCCGAGTATGCGTCCATGAAACTTAGCAGCTCATGCCCCGAGGTGGCATTCACGAGCTAGTCAATCCTTGGCAGAGGGAAGCTATCTTTAGGGCAAGCCTTGTTGAGGTCGCTGAAGTTGACGCAGGTTCGCCACTTGCCATTTGGCTTCTTTACCCAAACCGAATTGGCAACCCAGGTAGGGCAGAGTGCCTTTCGAATGGACCCATTTTGGAGGAGGTTGTCCACTTCTAATTTCAAGGCGGCATACCGCTCTGGATCCATTGCTCTTCTTTTCTGGCGAACTGGCTTGGCTTCGCTGTCGATATTTAACGCATGGCAAATGATGTCCAGGCTGATCCCGACCATATCTGTGTGCGACCAGGCAAACTCATCGATATTTTCTACCAGGAAGCTTACCAGTTCAAATGCGAGCTGGGGGTTGAGACTGCTCCCAATCCTCAACACTCGACTCGGCTCTTTCGGGTCGACTGATACCTCGGACAAATCCCTAACCGGGCCGCTTGGAGGAGTTTCCTGAATTCGAGGATCTATATTATCCTCTGCTGGGCCAGGCTGTGGCTCGATCTGGCTGATCGCCATAGCATGCCGGGGCACACATCGCGAAATGCCCTTTCCTTTACACGCCATCTGCACCGCTTTTATGTAGTAGTCACGAGATGCGCTTTGAGATCCGTTCACTTCCCCTATCCCCATTGGGGTGGGGAACTTCATCTTGAGATGGTATATGGAAGTGACTGCCTTGAAGCTTCTCAATAGAGGTCGCCCTAGGATTCCATTGAAGGCCGATGGGCAATCCACGACCAAGAATTCAATTACCTTAGTCATCTCGTCGTAGTCACCCAGCGTGACTGGGAGTTAGATCATTCCTTTGGGGATCAGGTGGTCCCCTGTAAAGCCATAAAGAGGGATTGAGGCAGGCTTCAGGTCGGCCTCGTCCAAGTTCATTCTTTTGAAAACGGTCTAGAACAAAATGTTCACAGCGCTTCCGTTGTCCACGAGCATTCTGCGGACATTATGGTGCCCTATGAGGGGCGTGATCACAAGGGCATCGTCGTGAGGATGATGCAAACGAGCTGCTTCCTTCTTGTAGAAGGCGATCAGCTCCTCCTTTCGAACCTTTTGTGGTCGCTGCGATGTGTTTATTACCCTGATCGGGTCATGATGAGCTTCACAAGCATACCTTTCCTGCGCACCTCACGTGTTTCCCGCGAGGTGCGGTCCTCCAAAGATTATGTTGACGCTACTATACCCTCTGTGATCACGACGCTTTCTCCCTTGCCCCTCTTGGCTCTTCTCTTTTGCGAGAGCGGAGTCATCAATATACTCCTTGAAGTGCCATTTCTTGATGAGCTCTTCGATTGCTTGTTTTAGAGCTCGGCACTCATCGGTATGATGCCCGTTGTCCTGATGGAAGCAACACTATTTTTTGCTATTTCTGGCTGTCGCAGGAGTTTTCATGGGTTCTGGCTCACCGAGCAGACTGGCCTCCTCAGATTTATCAAGAATGGCCGATACGGACACATTCAGTGGAGTATATTGAACTTTGTTGCGGTCGCAATGAGGAACAGGAGCATAGGATTTTTTGTGCTCGTAGCGGGGTTTCTTCCCTTTTCACTGATCGTCAGCATCCCCTCTGCGATCAGCTCTTCTACTTTCCCCCCGACCAGACATACTGCTCGATGTGTCGGGGTCACGATGGCAGAGTGTCGCCAACGAATTTTCTATTTGGAGGTATTTCTCCGCAAGGTTGTAAAATCCTATAAGGGAGACATCATCCTCAACTTGTAACTCTTTCCGCAGGTCAGTTTACGGGCGAAATTCGGCTATGATGAGAGTCCGAACAGACTCTTCTGGAGTATGAGCCATCTTGTTGAGTTCTTTGTGGAAACGGTCAATGTAAAACTGGAGGGATTCGTCCCTTTCTTGCCTTATATTACTAAGATAGCTCAAAGGCACCGAAAACTTTCGATTCGCTTGAAAATGCCTTAGGAACGTCGTGCTCATCTAAGGCCATGAACTGATCAACCCCGTTGGGAGCGACCTGAACCATCATTTGGCATGGGAGGTCAGCGGCATTTTGCCAAATCTGAGACCTGGAGAAGCTCCATCAGGTCGTTAAATTCATATAGATGATCATGCGGATTGGAATTTCCATCAAACGCCCGCATGTCAGGCATCCTGAATCTTGGCAGGAGTGGAGCGGCTAACACTTCAAGAGAGAGGGGGGATGCAGATGCAACCTGCCCTTGCTTATTTTGCTAAGCTTTTAGTCTGTCAAGAGCTCGCTGCAGCTCCTCAATTTGCGGCAATGGAGCCACTTGGGGGTTACTTTCACCCATGCGAGTTCGATTCTCGCGGTTAAGATTGAGGAATGCCCGGAGGTCGGGTTCCTCTTTGCCTCGGTCGACGGTTCCAACCACTCTCGACACACGCTGACTAGAGGCGTGTGATGGCGATGAAAGGTATGGGGTATTTTCACGACCTTCGTGGTGGTAAGAACCGTCCTGCAAAGTGTGGGAGCCTCTCGCACGGTGACGATCAGGATTGCCTTGCTGACGATGATAAGAATCACCTTGTCCAGCACTTTATGGGTACGCACCTGCAATGTGGCATGGGACAGCTCGGGCTGCGTCTTTTCACCGAGTTTCAATGAGACTGGTATTCTGCTTGGGACGCGGTCAGTGTTGGCTGGCCCTTTGGAGCCCGTGGGCTTACTTTTTGCCACTTGCTTACCCTTTCGTCTACGCGCTGCAGTGCTCGCAGCACGGGCTATCTCTTTTTGCCAGGCTTTCGCGCGACCTGCAGGCGTTTTTGGCGGTTGCACCACCACAGCTGACTTAGATGGCGCGCCTTGGTCCAAACGGTCCAACCTTTGGTTGACCGTCTGGAGAGTATTGTCAAACCTTTCCAGGTAGCTTCTTATAGCGGGGTCAAGCTATGAACTTGATAGGATATCTCCCACAGCATTTTGTGGGGCTGAAGGCTTTTTGGAAGAAGCATCCTCTTGAACGTGGGGGGGGGGGGGGGGGGGGGGGCCTCTGTGCCTTGGTTGGTTTGCTCATGTTCTGGTTGGTGGGCCATTTGTTGCTGTAGGACCGGTAAGTTGGAGATTCTCCTGATGAAGGATGAACACTAAATCAGGCCCTCCTTCTAGCGCCAAACTGTTGATGCGCGTTTTTGCACCAACGAAACACAAGTGTGAAATGCTGTGCGGACCCAGAAGACACACGTGAATGTAATGGATAAAAGATAGTAAATGCAATGGAGACAATTTTTAAAGTGGTTCGGATGCTAAGGTAGCAAGTCCTACGTCCACTAATGCTTATATAAATGATAGAGGTTAGGTCGCTTTTAGCTGACTGACTTTACAATAATGTTACAAGATATCTAATGCTGAGAATTCTAGGAAAGAGAAAGTTATTAATCAAGCGTAAATATGCCAATCCCCTTTAATGAGAGCGGAGCTCCCATTTTATAGTGGGATGCCTTGAGGTAATGATCACTAAATCTGTAAGTAAGCGGGATTATCCGTGCAAATCCTTCTTTATGTCACATTGCCCACCTTCCAGAGTGATTTGCGCGATTTAGAGTAGGGATTGAACATGTGGGAGCACCTTAGCTCTTGACTAGCCTGACGCGCACCCACTATCCTAACGGACGCATGTTGCAGTTGTTCCAATGATTTGACTTTTGTGGGCTAGATGGACCTGATGTCAGCCCTTGTATTTTTTAGACATAACAAAAACGATCAAAAATTAAGTTATATATAGTACCTACTTAATTGTCTTTTTGTTAAATAAATAAGACAAAATTACTATAAAAAAACGAGAGACATATCACATACCCATAGCAAAGAGAGAAAGTCTCAAACAATCAAAACATGGAAAAAACTACAAAAACCCTAGACGACATAAAAAGAGTACACAAACTTTCCACAAAAACTAATCAAATAAATGTTGTATCATATCATTTATTCATTGGTGTTATATTATTTGAAAAATAAAAATTATTCTAAACATAATTTTTATTCCTGAATCGCCAATCTTATTAGACCTCATCCTTCAGAGTCTATTTATTTATTTTGAGTTATATATAATTTCGATAACATTTACTTCTTCTTTTTTCACGCTTTCGTGTGCCTTTCTCATTCCACATTAAAGAAAAATTAAACACATCCAATAAACATGAAGCAAAGGACAAACACAATAAACATGAGTAGATGAGTGGATTCATAAGATTTTCACATTATTTTTTTACATTTTCTCATTCACTATAGGTTGATACTATAATAATAGAATTAGTGATTTTATCTTTTATACATGTAAGAAGAATGAGATAGTATAGAAAAGAGTGTTAGGACCAGTGTTTTTAGAATTTCTCATTTTGTTAATTTTGTCAAAGTTCTTGTGCATTTTGTGGTGGGGGAATGACAATTTTCCACCCAAGGTTTTACATAATTACTTTTCCAGCCCAAAAACTTTGAGAAAAACAATTTCTCACCCAAATTTAAGATCCATTGATGAGATTTGTTAATTGACATGGTATGTATAGTCACTATAAAGACGAAAATACCATTTCTACTTTCTTCTCTCTAAACCCCTTTCCTCTTTTTTTTTTTTTTTTTTCCTCTTTCAATCTGTTAAATTAGAAAAACACCCAAAAAAATGAAAATCCAATCCAGCACCAGATCTGACTTGGTATTGCGCCAATGAACGGAAATCAGTAGTGATATATGCCAACCTGTGCGGCTTCATACACAATTATGTCAATCACATACATAAATGGTTAAAAATAACCTAAGGTAACATAGACATGATCTTTCATCAATCAAGAATTATAGAAGAATAAATTTTAAAAGCAAAATAACAAAAAATGAGCATCAACTTACCTTGTGACCTTTAAAGGATTAGTTTTTCTTTATTAATTCAACTAAATGAAGAAGAAAGTAAGAGAGAAGAGAACAGGAATTGAGAAAGAGAGAAAACGTGATAAAAAAATATAAGTATTTTTGAATCCCGAAATCAATAAAATATGGAAATATCTTAGTGAGATCAATAAAATATGAATAATTTTAGTAAGGTTAAAATTATTAATTACCATAAAATATATACCTATTTTTAATTATTTTAGAATTTCAGTGGGGTCAAGTACCAAGTATATTTTGGCTACGCCTGTGTTTGTGAGTTTATTGGTTTTGTTTGATTGGTTGATTTTTGGGCTTCCGATGAATTTATTAGCATGTCCTTCTTCAGTTAAAGTTAATAGACAAGTTTCAACAATAGATGGAAAACGTAATTACTTCAAGAATAAAGATAGGTTACTAAATACTCTTATAACTTTCTCTCAAAAATGCTGACATGGTAGCTCGTAATTAATTAATTCGTATTTGGTTAGATGAGACTCATTGTTGAACAAATGAGATCTATTGTGAACTGATTAATTACGAACTGACATGTTGCATTTGTGATAAAAAAGTTAATGGAAAGAAATTGTGAGTGTAATATTATTGTTACTTCAAACCTTGGGGGTAAATTGTCGTTCACTCTTTTGTGGTGTGAACTGTGAAGCATATCTTTGACACGCCACCAGCGTGCGTTGTTCACAGTTGGATCAGGATGATATTGTTGAAAGTTGAAACCCCACGTCCCCATCTCTTCTTTTGCCCGGAATTCCAGTCAACGTGACGCACAACCATAATTACGCGGCAACAAGGAATGAAGGTATTTGATAAGATGCAAATTGGCATGGATACTAAGCCCTTTTTAAACCATTAGAATGAAAGAATTTAAGATAAGATAAAAATTTCTTAAAAGGAAACTATAAAATTGGATTTTTCTTAACACTGTCTGGGTTAATTCTTGAACAAGGATTTATTTTTTAAAAATATTACGTTTTATAACTTTTTTTCATAATTTTTTTTATAATTTTGATGTGATATATCATAATTAATCAATTTATGATGAGTTTAAATTTATAAAATTATAGTTAAATAATTGTAAACTATTATATAAAAGTTACGAAAAAAATTAGTAAGAAGAAATAGGAGGTAATATTACTCTTTATTTTCAATGCCAGCAATATTTAGTAAAGCCGTAAAGGGTATTACGTGGGAATCAAGAATTGAAAAGGAAAAAAGCTGCATTATTTTACAAGTGTTGACACAGTCAACATGGGACCCCTGTAGAATCAACCACAGAATTTTGATCCATTTAAGGAAACAAAAAAAATTCATTCTCGATTTTGACAAAAGTTAAGTGGTCACCGCAATAATAATATTTAACATTAACAAGATTATAAATTATATTATGATTGCATTTGGCTGGGAGTGATATATGTTGGGTGACAGAAACTTAGTACACAACTCTACAAGAATTGTAGAGTAATTCTTATTCAATTGAGAAGCAAATCAGTTGGCTTATATAGCCTTACAAAAAGAAAAAAACTGAAAAACAAATCTTCCACATTTAGCTCTAATAGATTGTGGATCATGGAGAAGAAACAATCAAACTAATATCTACTTTCCTAATAAATATGATTTATTAAACAAACTCTAATGACTCAACATATCCTCCCTTAAACTGATTGCACGGTTGCAATTAGTTTATTCCGGTACTCTGCACATCCCAAGTCCTTCACGAAGTGTTTCAAAAACTTCAAGCTTTAATGGTTTTGTCATGATATCTACTCTCTGATTTTGAGTGCTGCCATACACAAGCTCCACTGTTCCATCTTTGTTAAGATCACGAAGAAAACAAAAACGAATATCTATATGCTTGCTTCAGCCATGAAACACTGGATTTTTGGATAGCTTAATGGTCGAACTGTTATCACAGTAAATGACAGTGCTTTCATGTTAAGCATGACCAAGTTGTTCAAGAACTCTTCGCATCCAAACTCCTTGACAAGCACAAGAGGCAGCAACTATAAATTATGCTTCAGTTGTAGACAATGTGACCACTGGTTGCTTCTTAGAGGACCATGAAACTGCACAAGAACTGAGCATAAAAACATACCCTGATGTACTCCTTCGATCATCTAAGTCCCCTGCATAATCACTGTCAGTGAATGCTTCCAACTTCTCCGCTCCATTCCTCTTGTATAGCAGCCCCAAATCAACTGTTCCCTTGAGATATCTGAGCACCTTTTTTACTACTTGCATATGTAACTTTGTTGAACACCCCATGTAGCGGCTTACCAAGCTTATAACATACATAAGATCAGGTCGTGTGATTGCCAAATACATCAAGCAGCCAACTACCTGTTTATACTCAGTTTCCTCAACTGTAACTCTATTCTCATCCTTAGTTAACTTGCATCCAGGAACAATAGGATTTTTAGAAGGATTGCTCTCTCTCATTCCAAACCTATCCAACACCTCTTTTGCATATTTTTTCTTACTAAGATAAATTCCATTTTTATTTTGAACTACCTCAACTCCAAGAAAACAATGCATCTTTCCTAAATCAGACATATCCAACTCCTTTTTCATGGATTCTTTAAGTTCTTCAAACATATTCACATTATTAGCAATAAATATGAGATCATTAACATACAAACTAATAATGAGAATATTACCTCCTTCACTTTGTTTCACAAACAAAGTATGTTCATGTGGACATCTTTCAAAACCTTGTTTGAAGAAGTAAGCTTCAATTAGACTATACCATGTCGGGGAGCCTGTTTGAGCCCGTACAAAGCTTTCTTCAATTTACAAACCTTCAACTCATCTCTTTTCTTCACATACCCTTGTGGTTGATCAACATAAACTGCCTCAGTGAGTTCCCCGTGCAAGAATGCACTCTTCAAATCTAATTAATACACATTCCAGCCTCTTTGAGCAGCAAGAGCAATAACCATTCGAATGGTATCCCAACAAGCCACTGGAGAAAAACTTCCTTGTAATCAATCCCATATTATTGAGCATAGCCTTTAGCCAAAAGTCTAGCTTTGTACTTCTCAATAGTTCCATTTTCATTTAATTTTGTCTTGAAAATCCATTTTACTTCAATGGTTTTTGCCCCAACAGGTAAGGTGGTCAATTCCCAAGTGTTATTTTTTTCAATTGCTGCCATCTCTTGATCCATTGCTTTTCTCCAACGAGCACTTTTGTTTGCTTCTTCAAATGTGGTTGGATCAACTACATTAACAAATAGCACAAAATTAGTTAGTTCTTCCTCTTCAGATAAACCTTCTCCACTCACAAAGTCTTCCATCCAAACGGGTTGGCTCCTTGTCCTCCCTGATGTTTGTTGAATGTCAAATGAATTTCTTGTCCTCCCTGCTTCTTGATCTTTCCCCAAAGACTGACTTGAACTTGATGAATTATTTGAGGCAACAATAGCTTCTCCCTCTCATTTTCTATTGTTTCAACACTTTCTTCTTCTTCACTTTGAGAGGCATCATCACTTCTTTCTTCTTCACTTTCTCCCCAGTCTAACACATCTAGCTTTACTGCTTCAGCACTTCTTCCCCAATCCCAGCATTTGTCTTCTTCAAATTCGACATCTCTACTGATTATAACTCAATTTGTTGAAGGATCATAGAGACGATAAGCTTTAGATTCTGCACTCATTCCCAACATGACACACTTGATGCTTTTATCATCAAGTTTCTTCCTCTTTGCTTTGGGTACATAGACATGAGCAACACAACCAAAAACTCTGAAATAGTGAACTTGGTTTATAGCTGCTCCAGGCTTCCTCAAGTGTCTTGTCTTTGACTACTAATGTTGGACTTCGATTAAGAACATGGACTATCCAATTAACTGCTTTAGGCCAAAAACATTTTGGAACACTCTTCTCGGACAGCATGCTTTGAACCATATTCATGATGGTTCAATTTTTTCTCTCGGCCACTCCGTTTTGTTGAGGGGTATAGGTTGTTGTTAATTGTCTGTTTATGTCATGTTCACTACAAAATGTAGTAAACTCATGCGAGGTAAATTCTCCTCCCCTATCTGTTCAAAGCCCTTGAATGGAGCAACCTGTTTCTTTTTCAACAGAGCTTTTGAAGATTTTGAAAGCTTCAAATGCTTGAGACTTCTCGGACAGAAAAGAAACCCACACTTTTCGACTATAATCATCAATGAAAGTGATTATATACCTCTTTCCACTACTTGAAGCCGGTGTGATAGGTCCACAGAGATCTGAATGTACCAGTTGTAACTTGTGTGTAGCTCGCCACAAGCTCTTCTTTGGTATTGGTTACTTTTCTTGCTTCCCTATCATGCAATCTTTGCATAGCTTACTTGGCAACGTCATTGCAAGTAACCCCTTCACCATCTCTTTTTTTTTTTGCAAGGTCTTTAATCCCTTGAAACTGAGATGCCCATAGCGACAATGCCACAGATGTGTATTATCTTTAGAAACAATTTGAAAGCAAGTTGAGATTGTAGGCATCTTGGTCACTAGAATGACCAATATTTTGTTGGTGGACATAGTAGTTTGCATGATCAGCCCTTTCCTTGGATGATGAACTCCACACACCCCATCTTTAATTAATATGGTAGCTCCATTTTCTTGCAATTGTCTGATGCTCAGGAGATTATTTTTTAATTCTGGCATATAATACACATCTGTGATGACTTGTGTAATTCCATTGACATGAAATTTGACATTGCCTCTACCATTTACGGCCATCTTTGTGTCATTTCCAAGCTTCACTGATTGACAAAATTGATCATCAATATCAGTGAACCATTCCTTGTTTCCACTCACGTGATTACTGCATCCTGAGTCAAGAAACCAAGCTACCATCAAGAGCATTTCTTCACTATCAACTAATTCTACATAATTGGCACCTCGTTCCCATTCAGGACATTCATATTGAAAATGTCCTAATTTGTGACAATTGTAGCATTCTACCAAAGCTTTGTTGAATGGTTGTCTACCTCTTCCTCTTCCTTTACCTCAAAAGCCTCTATTCCTTTGCCCCTTGCTCCACTTCTGTCTTCATGTGTCACCTTAAGAACCTGCTCTTCTACTGAAGGAGTTTGCATTCTTTGCTAATGAACAAGCAAACTACTCTTAAGCTCATCGATGTTCATGGTGGTGAGGTTGTGAGATTCTTCGATAGAGCAGATTACATAGTTGAATTTTGAAGTCATTGATCTTAACACCGTCTCGATAATCACATTTGGCTCCATGTTTTCACCTTGAGTTTTCATCTTATTGGCAATGGTTAATGTCCGAGAAAAGTATTGATCTACAGTTCTCCTCCCTTTATCTACAGTATCTCAAATTCTCTGCGAAGTGCTTGCAACTAAGCTCGTTTCACCTTTGTAGATCCTTGATGCTTCTGCTTCATTAACTCCCAAATGCTCTTGGATGTCTCCTTGTTGAGGATGGTTTCAATAATGGTTCTGTCAATAGCTTGAAATAAATAATTCTTCACTTTTAAATCCTTGAGTTTTGCCTCTTCAATGGTTTTCCGTTCTGCTGCTGTAGATTGAACTCCATCTGTAATTGTGGGAATGCCAATTTCAATCAAGCTCCAATATTCCTTCGATCTCAGAAAGTTCTCCATCAACATTAACCAATGGTCACAAAAACCATCAAACCGAGATATGGCAGGTTGAATAAAGCAACTCTCTGTTGCCATAGCAAAAAACTCTTTAAGAATATTCTCTTGACACTCGAACTCGTGTTTCACACTTTTAATCTCAATCTCACTCGTGTTTCACTCTTCTTCAAGGAAGCTGCAGTTCCTTAGGCTCTGATACCAAATATGTTGGGCGAAAGAAACTTAGCACACAACTCTGCAAGAATTGTAGAATAATTCTTATTCAATTCAAAAGCAAATCAGTTGGCTTATATAGCCTTACAAAAAGAAAAAAACTAAAAAACAAATCTTCCACTTTTAGCTCTAATAGATCGTGGATCATGGAGAAGAAACAATCAAACTAATATCTACTTTCCTACTAAATAGGATTTATTAAACAAACTCTAATGACTCAACAATATAAGATTAATCATGTAATGTTTATTTAATTTTCAAGATTCCCTTGTTTGGTTGTTAAGTAATAAAATATTACATAATTTTTTATTGTAAATAGTGTTTACTGTTAGTAATATTGTGAGTAATCAGATTATCTTCTCAAAAGGTGTTAATATAATATTATCAAGGTAATCTTAATTTTGACCCTATTTTGCCCTTAATCTTTTATCATTTCGGACTTATTTGCCCTCATATGTCTACCAAATAACAATTACCCAGACCCCTTATATTTGAGAATTTAGCTAAAACACCCCAACCACAAAAAAGTTTAAAAGTTAACAAAATACCCCTAGCCATCCAAGACCACCGTTGGCCGCCGACGAAAGTCATCATATCAGAGTAAGACTGGCGGGATCTTGCCGGTCATGTGCTGGTAAGGATGTTTCCGGCCATGGATTTGTGATCCATGGTCGGAAACGACCAAATCTGGCTATTTCACGACCAAAGATGTGGTTGCGAAATGCCATAGATCTGACGACCATATTCACAGCCAGATCTAGCTGTTTTTGGTCAAAGATCCATAGTCGGATTAGGCATTACCGGTGCACAACCAGCCAAATCCGACTGGTCCTACACCATTACGGCAGCTTCCGGCTGTGGTGGCTAGCTGTTGGTAGTGGCTTGGGGTAGGTGGGGATGATTTTGCTACAAATTAAAGTTTTATATGGCTGGGGTGTTTTAGTAAAATTTCAAATGTAGAGGGTTAAAAGAAATAATTTAAAAAAATAATAGAATAAAATAATAAAAAAAATTATATTATATTATTATTTTAAAAGTAGGCCAATTTAGTAATCTACATAACATACCCACTCATTTATCCTCCTAACCAAACATATTATTATAACATATCCACCAATTTATTCCAACCCATCAAACACATTTCTCTAAAGATTCACTAGTAATCTATCTTTTCAGTAATACAACATTCCCTGAACTAAACGCACCCTAAGAGTAAACTATTTTTTCCCACCCAAATAATGGTTTAATGACATTTTTCTATCCACAGACTTTTAAAATACCATTTTATTATCCAAATTAATATTCCATTTTCGATTTTGGCATCGTTGCTACCCTACATCACCACCACCACCATTCTGTTTCTTGATCATCAATCACTAAAACCCTTCAAACCTTACTCCCATCGACCCTGCTAATCACCATAAATCGAGCGTTAGGGTCTGTGTAGCCACCCCTTCTAAGTCAAATTTCGGTCAATCCCAACTACCATTATCTAACCTTCCACCATCAAAAGATTCATCGGTCTCTCATATTCAAAAATCCCAAAAGCTTAGACCGAGTTTGTTCTCTATTCATTGTCAAAATATAAATTTGATTAATAAAATGGTATTTTAAAAGTCTGTGAGTGGGAAAGTGTCATTAGGCCATTATTTGGGTGAGAAAAAGTTGTTAACTCATTATATTAATTATGAAAAAGTTGCACGAAAGTAATAAGGAGAACGTCGACAATACAACGTGAAACTAACTTATTTATTGCCATATAAATATTATATCTAATAACTATCAATCATATTAAATATGAATTTTGGAGATCAGTTCCACAATTTTTTGTCAATTATAAAAATAAATGAATGAAAAAAAAATCAAATATCATGAAAACATTAACGTTTATTATTGTTGATGTAATATCTTTGTAATATTCTGGATTTGTTTCTCTATTTTTATTAAAAGAGTTTATCGTAAAAGTGACTCAATAATCTTTTCAATAATCTAATTGTGACGTGATATTGTACCAAAATCAGGTATAGTAACTAATAACAGTAATGGGTCAAAGGTCAATAATATTGTTGAAAATGGGAAACTTCCAGGAAATTGTTAATTAAATTGACTGATTCCCCTATTGCCTAGGGGTGAGAGGTTCTGGGTAGCCTCCATTTTTCAAGAGAATCAGAATCGAAATCAGAACCGTACAGTGCAGGCTCCCAAAAAAAAGAAATCGGAACCGAAACATGTCGGTTCTAGTTCTTAAATTCAAGGAACTAGAACCTGAAATGCAGGTTCCGGTTCCTTACCCGGCTATCTTGTAAAAAATGAATTACCCCATATTAGTTTCAAAAACAAAAATACCTTAAAAGTTTACAAATACACCCCAAACAAATTAGGAAAACTTACATTTAGTAGCTTTCAACATTTGATTACTCATTCATTTGTGTCCAATGTGGATCATAAATCCTCTAATATATAGGCAAAACTTGAATTCAATCAATTCATCACAATTCACATAAAAAAATTTAATCAAAACCAAAACACAAGCAGGTTCCAAGCTGGGTACCCGTTTCAGGTTCTTTTCCCAAGTTCTGGTTTTAGTTTCGGTTCCGAAACTTGTAGGAACTGGAACCAGAACCATACAATGTCAATTCCAATAAAATGGAACCAGAACCTACCCGCATAGTATTGGTTCCAGGTAGGTTCCAGTTTCGATTCCAGTTCTACCCGCAGGTTTTGGTTCTATCTGCTACCCGTGCTCACCCGTACTATTGCCTAAGCCTAACTCCCCTATTAAATTGATTAATTCCCCTAATTGTGCTATTGTCAATTTTGAAGAAGGTGAGATGGTAATAATTTTAACTAAAACTCTCTTGAGGTGGTTCGACATAGACTTTTTGATGTATTATTCAAGAAATCCTGAATTTAAATCCCTCCTCGATTGCTAATAGGAATAGTGCGCATAAGCTTGTCCAGACACCCCAATCATTAAAAAGAAAAATCACATTTAACTAGAGCATGAATTATATTAATTATGAAAAATGTATAAATGAAACCCATAAAATGGAAATTGTCATGTGGGTTCTTCGATATATTTATTCAGTGAGAGATATTTATTATAAAAGTACCTCTGCTTCAATCGATAGTAAAGTGTTTAATAAATGAATTTGCTAGCTAAAAGAAAAAGAGCACTTAAAATTCATTGGTTTTAAAAGAGAGAATATATGCGAATCAAAATCAGGTTTTGGTTCTCCTTCAGAAGAAATAGTTGGTATGCATGATAGTTACATATCTTTGAAGAACATGACCATGCATGGTACTTTTTTGGCTGGATGAGTTTTGCGTACACTTCAACTAATCTCCAAAATCTATTAAACACTCTACAAGTCTCAATAAGTCATAATGTAGTAGGTGACCTCAAGATTCGAACCCAGAAACTCAATGAAGGGAGTCAACCTCCTTGACCACCAGGCTAACCTCTTAAGGTTGCATGATACTTTTCTAACACTACAATCTACACAACAAGAGAAAAATTAGAAAATAACATCTCCTGATGGTGAGAATGAGCAGATCCATGTAACCCATATAGTTTGTTTTTTATTTAGTTCAATTAATCTTTGAACAACATCAAATGCAATGGTTGGAGCAAGTAGAAGGGTGGCTTTCAAGTTTCAAGTTTCAAGTTTCAAGGATTAAAGATTAATTTTGAAGAATTTGTCTAGAATATTTTGAAGAATTTGTCTAGAAAAATTGATTTAGATTGTGAATGACTTTGCCATGAGTTTACTATTTTTAGAGGTGCGTAAGGATCGGATCCAATCGGTCCTGGGTTTGGACCCAATGGATCCGGTCCCAAATTGGGACCAAGTCCATTTTGGTTGGGATTGGTCCTGGGCCCATGAAATTTTTAAGGGCCTGGACTAGTCCCTAGCACCGGTCATGGGCCTGGAAAATTTTGAATTTGTTGGTAATTATTTTTTGTAAGATTTTTTTTAGCCCTTATATTTATTGTCTATTTTGAATAAAATAGAGGGGTTATGGATATTTACCAAGGGCTTACATAAAATTGGGTAGAGGGTTTGGGACCAATTCCAAGCTCGGGCCTTGGAGGAGGGATCAAACTTGGGCCTGGGCCCTCCTCCATGGGCCTGGTCCAGTTTTGGGACTGGTCTTAGGCCTAGTTTTTTGGGTCCGGGCCCAAATTCCCACCTCTAGCTATTTTAGTTCCTGAATTTTTTCAGACAAACTTAGTTACAAAATCAATTTTGTGAGCAGAGGCGTAATGAATGGGGTCAAAAGATCTAAGTTGATAAATTTAAAATAAAATATATATTGAAATAATAAACATAAAAAAATTTGATCTAAAATTTTAATTTTAAAAATTATACACACCAAATTATCAATTCTATAATTGTCCTTGATGATTTTTTATATTCTTAAAACGTTGCATAATTACTTCATTAACAATGTCATCAAATATCTCTCTCAATGTCGTCTTCCAATTTCAAACTCATTCATTAAATTCAACAAAATCCAAACCTTTTTACCCAAAATTAACTAAACTTGGCTCATTCAACATACAATTATATCAATTACATACATAAAATGATAAAAACAACCTAGGCAAAATAGTTCATAATCTTTCATCAATTAAAAAAGTTAGAAAAATTGATTTTTAAACAAAATCGCAAAAAATGAGCACCATCTTACCTTGTAACCTTTAAATGGGTAGTTTTTCTTAATTAATCTAACAAAACGAAGAAGAAAGTATGAGAGAAGAGGAGAAAAGCTGAGAAAGAGAGAAAGAGAGAAAGCTTGAAAAAAAAATGAGTATTTTCAAATCTTGACACTAATAAAATCTGAAAATATTTTAATAGGATCAATAAAATATAAGTTATTTTAACAGAGTCAATATAAATTTTAATAAGGTTAAAATTGTTAATTACTATAAAATATATATCCATCCTTAATAATTTCAATGGGATCAAGTACATTGACCCACTGAGTATACTTTGGCTACACTCCTATAATGTCAGAATTTCAATCTGCATGTTTGGCTTAGTATTTTTAGCCATATTCTGGATCCTATTCTCCAAATAATGTTTGGCACATTATTCCAGAAATATTACCCTATTTTTTAATTACTTTTAGACCCCATAAGGTTATTAATTTCACTAAATACCCCCTGAAAAAAAGTTTAAAAATTAACAAAAACACCCCCATCAACCCAACTTGTCAGATTCCGGCAACCACCATCGGTGATAGCCGGAATCTGTACAACGGCCTAACTTCTGACCAGAAATGGCCAGAAGTTCACCGATGTGGCCTTTTCCGGCCAGATCCAGCCGTCAGCGACGGCCAAAGAAATGGCCGTCGTTGACCGAAAACGACAGCCACATCTTTAGCCGTCGTTTGACCTTTTCCGGCCGTCGACGGCCATAACAGACCGTAGATCTGGCCTTTTTCAGCCAGATCCACCATGGATCTGGTCGGAAAAGGCCATAACGACATGTTACAGCACAAATCCGACTGGTCTGTGCCGTAACAAAATTTTCCGACCAGATTCCTGCGGTGGTGGCCGAAATCTGGCACTGCAGGTGGTTGGGGTGTTTTTGTCATTTTATATGTTAGAGTCTTTAATTAAATTAGTAAATCTAAGGGCTTTTTCATAAATTTTTAAAATTTACCTCGTAATACTCCCCTATCCAATAATCTAATACTATCCCTAAAATCCTATCTAAAATACTAAACCAAACGCACCCAATGATATCAAATACACTGACCCCATTCAGTGTACTTTGGCTACACCCCTATTTATGAGTTTGTTTGTTTTGTTTGGTTGGTTGATTTTTTCAATTTATCATCATGTTTGAACAAATGATGAAAAACGTACTTACGTTAAACCTAGGGTGGAAATTGTCATTCGCTCTTTTGTGGTGTGAATAGTATCTTTGACACGCCAGCAGCGTGAGTTGTTCACAGTTGGACCAGGATTATATTGTTGAAACCCCACCACGTCTTAACTTCTTTTGCCCTGAATTCCAGTCAACGTGAGGTACAACCATAATTACGCGGCAACAAGGAATGAAGGTATTTGATATCATGTAAATTGGCATGGATACTAAACCCTTTTTAAACCATTAGAATTAAGGAATTTAAGATAAGATCAAAAATTCCTAAAAAGTAAACTATAATATTAGGATTCATCGTAACACTATTTGGGCTAATTCTTGAACGGGGATTTATTTTCAGCAATA
Source organism: Pistacia vera (assembly GCF_008641045.1). Classification (NCBI taxonomy): domain Eukaryota; kingdom Viridiplantae; phylum Streptophyta; class Magnoliopsida; order Sapindales; family Anacardiaceae; genus Pistacia; species Pistacia vera. The sequence goes on from NW_022196203.1 coordinate 281,603, forward strand.
ATTGACACTGAAAAAACTACACCGAAATCGTATACCGGCCTATGTGTAACACTCCTCTCATTCTTTTTATAATTTTTTTCTAGTGAACGGCCGTCCATCAAATTTGGACGACCATTCACTCACATAGACGCCCGTTCATATTATATGGACGGGTGTCTATATACAAGGGACAGCGTCCCCATTTAAAGGACGCCTGTCCATAAATAAATTATGAAAATAAAAAAAAATAAAAAACTTTGGGGACGGCCATCCATAAATTATGGACGGCCGTCCCTTAAGTTTGGACGGGCATACATTCCTAATGGACGCCCGTCCATACTTTAAAAAAAAAAAAAAATGTTTGGACAGGCATCCCTTTCTAATGGACGCTCGTCCATTATTTTAGTCTTCCATGAAAGTAGTCTTTCACTTCTTTTTCCATGAATATTTGTTGAACTGTACTATACTCAGTAGCGGATCTAGAAATTTCTTTTAGGGTGGGCCAAAATAAAAATTTATTATACATTACTATTTTTGTCCATTAATTATTTTTTTAGGGTGGGCCAAAATATATAAATTTACATATTAATATTAAAAAAAAAAATTTTAGGGTGGGCCAAAAAGTGGCTGGATCCGCCACTGACTATACTGGCAATGTGTTTGAAAGTCTAAGTCAATGTGTTTGAAATTCTAACCTGTTAAATCAAAATGGATGCAATAAAGTTTCCATGGAGGCAAGTGGAAAAGGTGCAGAACTTTGCCCGTCTACTTCTTCGTCTTCATTCACTGTATTTTTTTCGGGGAGGCAAGAGTTTAAGATTTTCGGGGAAGTCAGCAGCGATGAAGAGAATAAGGATAAGCTACAGAACTTCAACCAAGATGCAAACGTACTATACTGGTAGGAGGACGTCAAAAAGTTGGCTGATGATGTGCAGGAGATACTGCATGAGATTGCTATCACTGGAAAGATTTCACAAAAACGTAAGTAATGGACGGGCGTCCATTCCTTACGGACGCCCATCCCATCCAAAGTTTTTCTTTAATTTGTAGAAACTAAAATAATGGACGGGCATCCATTTCCGTCCAAACATTTTTTTTTTTTTAAAGTATGGACGGGCATCCATTAGGAATGGACGCCCGTCCAAACGTAAGGGACGGTCGTCCATAATTTATGGACGGCCGTCCCCAAAGTTTTTATTTTTTTATTTTCATAATTTATTTATGGATGGGCGTCCTTTAAATGAGGACGCCCGTCCATATAATATGGACGGGCGTCTATGTGAGTGAATGATCGTCCAAATTTGATGGACGATCATTCACTAGAAAAAAATTATAAAAAAAATGAGAAGTGTGTTACACGTAGACCGATATACGATTTCGATGTAATTTTTTCGGCGTCCGTAGCATTATTGTTATTTTCGGTCTTAGCAATTTTTGTTAAGGGGTATTACGTGGGAATCGAAAACTGAAAAGGTCAAAAAGCTGCAATATTATAATGGTGTTTTTGATGAAAGTTAAGACTCAAGTGGTAATATCGTAATGATAATATTTAATATTAACAATAAATTATCCCCAAATAATATAATGGTTTACTTTTAAAATAATATTTTATTATCTAAATTTATATTCTATTTTCTATTTTAGCATCATTGTGATCCCATATTATCACTATTCTCTTCCTCAATCATTATTCACCAAAACTCCTCAAACTTTACTCTTTTCGATTTCGCCAATTGTAAAAAATCGAGTGATTAGAGTTTACATAATCACCCTTCCCAAGTTACCGATCAATCCCAACCACCAAAATCCAACATTTTACCATTAAAAGACTCATCGGTCTCCCCTCTTCAAAAACCCCAATAACAAATTTATATTCCGTTTTCGATCTAGTATCATTGTGATCTCACACCACCACTATTCTCTTTCTCATCATCACTCAACAAAACCCATCAAACCTTACTCCTGCCTACCCTGCCAATTGTCGAAAATCAAGTGATTAGAGTTTGCGCAGTCGTCATTCCCAAGTCAAATTCTGATCAATCTCAACCACTAAAATCCAACCTTCCACCTCTAAAAGACTCATTTATCTCCTCTTTTCAAAAACCCTCAATAATTTGGATTGAGTTTACTTTCTGTTTACCACTTGAATATAAATTTAGATAATAAAGTGATATTTTAAACGTTTGTGAATTGAAAATATCATTAAACTATTATTTAGGTGGAAAAAAAAGTCGTTAACTCATTATATTAATTATGAAAAAGTTGCCGGAAAGTAATAAGGAGAAAGTTGATAATACAATGTGAAACTAACTTATTTATTGCCATATAAATATTATATCTGTCAATCATATTAATTATAAATTTTAGAGATCACTTCCATAATTCTATGTGAATTATAAAAATAAATGAATGAAAAAAGAAATCAAATATCACGTAAACATAACTTTTGATATAGTTGATGAAATATCTTTGTAATATTCTAGATTTTTTTATTTCTATTTTTATTCAAAGAGTTGACTGTAAAATTGACTTAATAATATTTTCAATCAATAATTCATTAATCTAATTGGGATGTGCTACTGTACTAATATCATAATAGTAACTTTTTATTAATCTTATATTGGAAAAAAAAAATCAAACAAATAATTGATTTATATATGCAATGAGAAATCAGGGATAGTAACTAAAAACAATCATGGGTCAAAGGTCAACAATACTGTTGAAAATGGGAAACTTCCAGGAAATTATTAATTAAATTGACTGATTCACCTATTGCCTGAGCCTGACTCGCCTATTAAATTGACTGATTCCCCTAACTCTGATATTGTCAATTTTGGAGAAAGTGCCGTGGTAATAGTTTTATCTGAGCCATTGGATGACGGGTGGGATATTAACTTTAAAGCTAATTATTTAAGAGATTTTTTAATTATTAATAGAGATAATTATTTAAATTTTTATTTAATTAATTATTTTATGTTTAATTAGTTAAAATAAGTATAAATTGATTCAAACATTCTTAATTATAAGAAAAAATAAAACACGTTTAATTAGGGCATCAATTATATTAATTATTAAAAATGTATAAGTGAAACCGATGAAAAGGAAATTGTCATGTGGGTCAGTAGTAAAAGTGTTTGATAAATGAATTTGCCAGCTAAAAAAAAAAGAGCACTTAAAATTCATTGGTTTTAAAAGAGAGAATATGGGCGAATCAAAATCAGTTTTGGGTCCCTTCAAAAGACATAGTTCGTACGCATGATAGTGACGTACCTTTAAAGCTCATGGCCATGCATGGTACCTTTTTGTTTTTTTTCTAACTAATCTATGGGTTGTATTAAATATTTTATAAACCCAAAAACTCATAATAAGACAGGTGATTTTAAGGTTTGAATTCAAGAATAAAATAAAGTAACATATATTTGATCATGCATGATACTTTTCTAACACTGTAATCTATATTCTAAGAGAAAAATAAGAACCCTAAGGGATTAACTTGACAATTAAAGAGGTTTGTTTAATTCCTTAAATTTTTGGGTTCAAACTTTGAGGTCACTTACCACAATAATATTATAGTTTAACTTACCTTTTAGACTTGTAAGATATTCAATAGACCCAAATATTAATTGAGGTACGAGTAAACTGGCTTGGAAGCCCTAGTTACCAAAATAATAATAATAATAATAAATTTAGAAAATGGCATCTCCTGATGGTGAGAATAGTAGATCCATGTTACCCATTTACTTTGTTTTTGATGAGACCAACAACACCTTGGTATATAGGAGGAAAAATAAGGGTGCAAACAGAGGATTGAGGGACTAAGGTCAGGCTTTGGGTGTGATGGAGGGTGGTTTTGGGTTTATGGGAAAGTGACAAGTGACAAATGCTGATTTGTTGGGGAGCTAAATTCAGTTATAACAATAGAGCACGAAGAATAAAAGGCAACGGGAAGGATCTTTCAGGGTATCGAATTTGTAAAAGAGAAGGGAATTGGGGAGATGCTAGCTCTCGAAGTCCAGTGGGTTCTTATTATGTGAAGACTCATCTTGAATAAGTTGGTTTATGATTTACTTGATTATGTTTTATTTTAGTTGTAGTTGAATTGTTATTCGAATAGGATTTACATTGAATTGTCATTGAATATAAATATTGAATCTGTTCAGCATTGTTGCATTCCATTGAGAGTAGTGTTTTAACTAAATTGTTTGATTGGAACTTCTGGGTTGATAACCAGAGGAATCGAAAGAATCTGGGTGGTGTTCTGTGAGTGGATTGTGACATGGGAAGTTCAGGTCTCTATCAGTTTTATAATTAATTCAATTAATCTATGAACAACAACAAATGGAATGGCTGGAACAAGTAGATGGGTGGCTTTCAAGAGTTAAAGATGAAGAAAATAAATTTGTCTTTCTTATTAGAATTTTGAAATGGTCCTCCAGAAGTTGAGAAATCTTAAATGTTTGAACTTGGATTATACCATAAGTTGAATAGTTACTGACCTTCTATGCCTTCAGTACTTTAACGATTTAAAGTCACTCAACATCTCATGGTTTCTGAATTCTTCACAAAGTACAAATATGGTTGTCTTTAAAACTGAGGGACCTGACATGGCTCAGTTTTGCTTCAAAACTGGAGAAAATTGAGATTTCAAATTGCCATGATATGGAAGAAATAGTTAACTGTTGGAAAATTAGGTGGAGTCCATGGATGATGGAAAATCTAAACCTGTTTGCCAAACTCAAATTTCTTGAATTACAAAATGCACCAAATTTGAAGAGCTGGATGTCCAAAACTTAAAAAGCTTCCACTCGATGATAACAGTGCGAAGGAACACAAGATTGTCATCTGGGAGAAGAAGATTGGTGGAGAGAGCTGCAATGGCAAGATCAAGTCACTCAAAATACTTTTCTATCTATTCATGATTGTTAATACGCATTTTATCACAAGCTGATGAATACATCGTCGATAACTCCTCTTTCATAATCACAAACCCAAGCAACTCACACACAACACAGATCAATCAAACTATCAAAAGAACAATAAAGATTAGATTATCAGATAATGGAAGAAGAAATATTCATTGAATCAAAAGAAAAGCCAACTAGTCTTCGAGGGCCAGCACCTCTCAGGTAAAACACCTACACAAAATTCAGGATATCCTACTACAACTCGCCCTCTCCCTTTTATTCTAACACCCAGATTCTAACTAACTACCTAGCCACCTCTCCCAATACAATTTACCCTTTTTGCCCATCCTTTGTCTTACATTTATACCATTTAGAAATGCCGGGTTCATCATTACCCTCTCCAAGAAGTGCCATCTTATCCTCAAGGTGAAAAGACAGAAACTGATGACAGATGGTTTCATAAGACTCCGAAGTATTATCACAAGCTGGCAAATTCTTCCATTTGATCAAAACTTCATAATTTCCATTCAACTAGCGTTGTTTGAGCAAGGCCTGCTCAGGTTCAACTTGGAGCACCATGTCACCATCCACGGAAGAGGGATGTTGCAACCGGTTAAGAAGTAACTTTTTTCAACTGAGATACATGGAAGACGCTATGGATATGAGCTGAAGTAAGGGGTTTTAAGTGATAAGCCATGGGGCCGGCACCTCATACGGTCCATAAAATCTGGGGCAGAGTTTTTCATTGGTCCTTTTTGCGAAGGATTTGAGGCAATAAGGTCGAAGGTTTAGATAAACCGAATCTCTTTTTCCATCTACATAGGCTTTCATAGCCTCCTAAGCCTTAGATAAATTCAACTTAAGTTCATCCAAGATGTGATTTTGTTCAATAATTTGCTAATCGATTGCCTCTACAACCAAGTCATTTGCTGATCGATTGTAGCATTTTCAGCTGCAATGCAAGAAGCCGTTTGGTTGAGATGGTTCATAAATCATCTGGGAATAATTAATGTTGCTATTGAACCAGTAACAATAAACTGTGATAGTCAAGCAACAATAGTATACACTAAAGATCCCAAATATCATGGTAAAACGAAACATATAGTTATCAAATATAATTTTATGCAAAACTTGGTGACACAAAAGGAGATGAACATGAAGTACATATCTGCGCATGACATGGTTGTGGATCCATTTACAAAGCCTATACCAAGAGATACTTTCAATAGACATGTTAGATCTCTAGGCTTACGTAGGTGTTAAATGTACTCATACTTTGAGATTTCCCAAAATTGTTCACATTTGTTTTATCAATATAAAATAAAAATATTGTCAATGCTTAATTAAGATTATTATGGAACATACATGAAGGAGTATATATATATATATACATACATATTAGTTATGTAAATATTATATATGTCTATTTTTTGAAAAGCATGTCAGACAGTTAAAAGATTGGCATTCTCACACAAGCAATCACCTCCATTACTTCGTAGGAATGGCGATGAGACGATTTTAAGCTTATTATCTATGTGATAATAGAGAGTCAAGCTTAAAATGTTTAACGTCGCCTTAAAAAAAAATAGAATTAAAATAATGTCATAATAAAATGTGACCATAAGTGATAAATGATCACTTTATCTGTCTAATTGTCAGATCAGAGTTCTGATGAATTAAAAGTATGTAAAGTGAACTCAAGTTAGACATTGGTATGTCTAAACTGAAATCTGTACAGCATTTACAAGAAAAGAGACATGCACTCCATGGGAAATGAGGAAATGCTGTAGCATGTGATTCATACCACATGTGCAAAACATTGACCAAAGGGGTAATAAAAGTCAAAATCTCAACTTTAATATTGTGTGAGACCCTAAGTTTTTTAAGAATAAAATCTCATAGAATACTCTTATTACTCTATTCTGTTTCTTGAAAACCTCATTTAATGATTGCTATCTTAGAGTGTTACCAAAGAATTAAGATAAATTCAATCTGCTGGGACATTTCTAGAAAAGCAAGTTAAATGAAAGTTGTAAGAATCGAGAAAAGAGGAAGAGTACATTTTTGAATTATCACACTATAATCACGTATATTCATTGGTCGACCAATTATGTTTTACTTTTATGTAAAGACAGAACATAATTATGAATACAACGGATATTTATTATAAATGAGATTGTTAGAAAAAATGTGATAAGTAATCTAGGATACCAAATATTATACCTAATACCAACATACAACCTGAGTTTCACAATTCAAGAAGTTATATATTCCTAACAGATATATGACTAATATGCTCTCAAAGTATGCATGGTCACACGGCATATTTACTAAAGTATGAACCTTAAAGAAGCACAGAGAGAGATAGTCCTATCATGTGTGAGTGGGAGATATTAGATAAGGATGCACCCATGATGGATTAACCCAAGCGGCGTGTGAAGTGCAAACTGCCAAAGGCAGTTTCTCACTAACCGCCGTCCATATAAAAGAAAAGTTTTTTCTTTTAAGAGATACACACCAATATACACAAAGATATACACGCTCTCTCTCTCTAAAAATTAAAAAAGAAAAATACCCTACGTGGTTTTCTTCCAGATTCAATTTTTACTTCAGAGTTAAGGAGAAAATGTATTTATGCGGTGTAAATACATTGTAATTCGTTTATATACAAAAGGTGATTGCAATGGTGACTATGAACATGATCTTGGGATTAATTTAGAATATTTGTTATTCTGTATTTTTTCCAACAATTTGTCAAACAAATTGTATAACCTTTGTGACTAAAGGAGGAGCTTGTCAACATCCCTGAGTTATAAAATTATTAAACCAGTTTCAACAATTTATTAAACAAATCGGCAGACTTGCAATTGCAGAGAGATGAAGAAATCGACGAACTCATAATTGCAAAGATGCAGAATTTTTTTGTCAAACTTATGCTATATGTGTGCACAACAATTTTGCATGTGCACCTGTCTGCCAAACTTACATTTTTTTGACTTGTTCGTGTCGAGTGTGTGCACAATAGTCCTATGCTCACACACTCATGTCAGACATTCTTAACTTGGCACAAGTTGTGTTTTTGTCAAAATAGCAAAGATATTTATTCCCATCTTTTGAGCTATCTTAAGGACCACCTACATGTGTCACAATATCCTTTTGCAGTCCAAGGGAAAAATCATGCTTTTTCCCAATTTGGTTGTGGTCTTAAAATAAAGTAGGAATATTTTCCTCATTTAGACAAATATGAGTCAGCCCTGTTTGTTGACATGGCACAAATTGTTGAGCAAAAAAACTCTTCTTATCTTTATTCTTGCTTATTTGTGACTAACCTTTTGATATTTTATTTTTTCTTTTACTCTAAATTTTTCAGAGAGTTTTATTCCTTAAAGGTTCACCATATGTTATTGTGCCAAACCTTCATCATCTCATATCCTTGTTGAATGGCGGTTGAAACTTGGTTCCATTGTACGTTGATGTTGGAGCGTGGCTTTCACGTGTGAAGCTTAGGTGGAGTTCAAGTGTTCTTTGGCGTGTGTTCCCTACGTGAAGAGGTCCTTGGAGCAAAGAGACATTAAAGATTTAGAGGGTGGTGTTTAGTGTAACGAGAACAGAGAGTTCTCCTTGTTGTAGCTAAAATCAACTTTGAACTATATCTTGTAATGTTTGTTGTTTAGTAGATTTGCTTCGATTTAGACGAGGTCTGATAGATGTAGACTAAGAGTGGTTTTAGCCTAACCATGTATATGCTAGTGTGCTTTACATTTATTATTTATAAATGTTAATTCATGCTTAACTTGATAACCACTAATCAACTTGGTAAAAACTTTCACTGTACTTTAAAAATAGGTACCTAAATGTTAACTAGAGTTCACCAACTCTAACAGGAGAGAATTAGAATTTAAAGTTTGATATTCTAATTGAATTATTGAAATGGGATGTAAATGTCACTTTGACATAATTTAGAAAGCAAAATGGTAAATCACAAAGATCTCCCTAATAGTTGCAAAACTTTCATATATCCCTTGTCGAGCTCGAGTAAGCTCACAAGCGGCTTAGCTCTCTTGACACCCCTAGTTTCAACCATTAAATTTATGAACTTAGAATAGCTAAGATTAACGTCCAACATATATTATTTCCCAATGAGCATAAATTTTGGAAGAATGCTACATGTTCCTCAGTAATGTGCATTTATTAACTTGGCTTTTCATATTAATTTATTCAATCATATTCTAACACGTCACTTTGTATTAAAGACTTTGTATAAACTCTTTCTAAATGTAGTATTACTCATAGTATTATAATAATCAATAATGCTGCATAGACTTGGGATCCTAAATTCGGATCCTAACTCATGTGGCATTTAATTTGGCAACATCTCCTTAACTATAGGATAATGGAGTAAGTGAACTAATTTACCAACTTAGTTGGCACATGGATTTGGATACAAATAATCAGTGTTTTAATAACCGACCTGGGGTGAAACTTGGCAAAGTGGCTAGGTCCCGGATCGATCGATTGAACCGGTTTGACTGGCGAGTCAAACTGCTGATGTCATCATGCTGACATCAGCATATGACATCATCCAACATGAAAAATTAAAAAAAAAAAATTAATCCTGTCACAAAATAACATCTGCAAAATCCAGACCTAAACAAATAAATGAACAATTAGACCAAGGAATTCACACATCAGTAATCTCTGCACTTCCTTTGAAGCTAAAATGTCTCTTTCGTTCACATAATTATTACCATTAAAAATATATATAATAAAAATATAGATCATCATAAAGGGATTGAGAAAGTCCAATGTTTTAAAAACCAACCCCAGGCTAAACCCAACAAAGAAGCCGAGTCTCGAGATTTTCAAAATTTTTTAATTTGGTGCAGGTTAGCATGGCAACTATTTTCGACACACGTTAGCATGCATCAATGTCGGTCTTCTTTTCCCTTTTTCCAACTATTTTCTCACCCAAATTCACCCCCATCACCACATTGGAACCCTCACCCTCTCCTCTTCAAAATCATACCCCTCTCATCACTTGCCGATCATCAGCGACGAAAAACATGTTTTTCTGACTGTCCTTTGCCAAATTCCAACTGTTTTGAGCAACGACAACTCCAACTGCCACCACCCTTATACTCCCCTACAAAACCCCAAAGTTCCAAAGCCATTCCACTCACCAATTGTCGATTATGGAAAACGCGTTTTTTTGCCTGTCCCCCAAAGTTCCTAGGCAGTTCCACCTACCAATCGCTGGTAATCAGAAGCTAGGGTTCTACCGTTTCTTGGCCAAATTCTGGCAATTCCAACAAGAAAAACTTAATCAGACACCACCTCCAGACTCACTATGATCCACCCTTCAAAACCCCCTCATGTTTGCCTGCCAAAAACCGACTAAAAGTCATTGTTTTCTACTATCCGATTCACCCGATTTTTTCCATAAACCAGTAGGTTGCTACAGTACCACCGATCAACCCCGAGTGAATCTAAGTGAATGCCCCTCCTCGGTTTTTAGACTCTCCCAACCCGGCTCACTGCCAGGTCCCAACACAATTGATAAAGCCAAGACAGGTTTTAAAACAATGTAAGAAACTATCATAAATAGAAAACAAAAAAGCTCAAAAAATTTCCAAAAAAGAGAGTTCCACAGTTTGCAATAATAATATAAAAAATAACCAATAGAACTTTTTGGTCCTGGACTAATGTTGGAAAAGTAACCCGCACGGCCCGACCCGCAGTGGGTTACTGATTTTGATGGGTCGGTCCTAACCCGCCCGCCAACAAAGGTAAGTCGAGTTAGGCCAGCCATTTTTAGGGATTGGCTAGCCCGCCAACCCTAACCTGCAGGGTTAGGCTGTGGGCCGGGCCGGGTTAGCCCCCTTTTTTATTTTTTTTATTTTTTTTTTGTTTAGTTAACTTTTCAAATGAATAATTAACAATTTATAAATGAATAAATGTAATTGTTTTTCGTTAATTTTTCCAATATCAATAATTTAATTAAATTTTTTTTTTTTGTTAACATTTCAAATATTAATTCAATTTTAATACAATAAAATTATAATATAAGAAAAATTAGATATATTCATTTATCAAAAAATAAAATAAGAAATTACAACAATTATTGTCTCGTTAAAAACCTCACCAAGAAAAACTCAATGGGACAAAAACTTGGTAAAAAAAAGAGTGCAGTAATTAACAATTAATTTACAAGTTACAATTTACAAAACAACTAATTTGGGGGTGATTGACTAGGACCTCCCTCATCCGTATCATCTAGAGCTAGGCATTAGGGACCGGGCCCAAAAGCCCAGCTCCAAAAACCAGGCCTAGGACCGGTCCTTGGAGGCCTGGTCCCATAGGAGGAGGGCCCGGGCCCTCCACTGGGCCCTCCTCCAAGGCCCAGCCTGGGCCCAAACTTTTTTTACCTTTTATCATTTTAGTCCTTTGTAAAATTACATTAAACCCCCTAAAATAAGTATAAATTATAAGGACTAAAATAAAATTTTACAAAATTTATTAAAAAAAAAAAAATTAACCGTTAGCAGCCAACGGTTATAAAAAAAATTTATAACCGTTGGCTGCCAACGGTAACTGACACCAACGGTTACATTTATATAATATAAGTTTTTTTTTCATTTTCCCCCCCATAACTACACTATAAATAATCCTAAAACCTTTAATTTTTTTCACACCAATCAATCTCTTATTCTTTCATTCTCTCAATCTCTCTACTCCAAATCTCCAATCAATTTCTCATTCAATTTATAGTTATAATTTATTTATATTATTCAAATTTTTTTCTATTTTTCAATATCATCATAATTTCATATTATTATTTAATTTCTTTTCATTTTAATTATTTATTATTTTATCATAAATTTATAATGTCTTCCCCAAATGAGTTTTACGTTCCATCCACCGAAGAAATTGAAGCCTTCAATCCATTTTCACCATTTCCTCCAGAGGATGCAGCTGTAATTCCACAACCACATTCGGCCGGGACGAGGTGTAGCCAAACACATGTGAGCTGCGAGTCAACGGGCACGGACATAGCCCAACCCCCCCGACCGTCAAAGAGGGTCGTGTCCGATGTCTGGCGATACTTCACCAAATCAAAACGGCCAAAGACAAATGGGGAGGGGGAAGAATCGTGTGGGATATGTAATTTATGTGGAACCATTATTGGGGCTGAGAAGGGGACTTCGACGATGCGACGACACGTAGAGAAGAAGCATCCCCAAATAAATGCATCTTCAAGCGGATCAGGTAGACAAATTCAAACTCAACTTAATTTTAATCCACAATCCTCAACTCTCTCAACATGGCAATACAATACACATGTTGCACGAGAGGAAATAGCAAGATATATAGTTGCTACAGACTCTCCCATTTGTTTATCTGAAAATCCTTTTTTTGTTAATATGGTTAAAACTGCATTTTGTCCAGCATATACCCCTGTTAGTAGAACTACAAGTAGAAGAGATATACTAAAACTTTATAACAAAATAAATAATAAACTTAAAAACGAATTTCAAAATTTTAGGAATATATCTATTGCACTTACATCAGACATATGGGCTTGTAGATCAAAAACCGATTTTTTAACTGTTACAGTACATTTCTTAGATCATAATTGGGGTTTACAACAAAAATTGATAGGTTTTAAACCATTATATGAAAAACATAGTGCTGAAACTATTTATTTTACAATTCTTGAAGTTTTGCAAGAATATTTATTAACTGATAGAGTTGTAGCGCTAACGCTTGATAATGCAGCTGCTAACACCGCGACAATATCTTTATTTGAAAAGAAATTGGATCCGCTTGGTGAAGGCAAATTTTATCACCAGAGATGTGCTTGTCACATCATCAATTTGATAGTTAAAGCAGGTTTAGATGCTATACATTCAAAGATTGAGAGGGTGCGTAGAGCTATCGGATTTATCATCGGCGGTAGCAATAAAAGATGGCAGGAGTACGTCAAATATTGTAAGCAAGAGGACCCACCGGTTCGACCTTTGAAGTTATGTACAGACATGCCTATCCGTTGGAACTCTACCTACTTGATGTTGGAAAAAGCTTTGCCAACCGCGAAACAAATTACAGATTTCGTCAACCGGAAGAACTATCCAGAGGAAGTTGTCAACTATGATGATTGGGCGGTTTGTGAACTTTTTTATTCATTTCTTAAAATTTTTTATGATGCTACTAATACATTAAGTGGTATTTATTATCCAACTACTAATTTAGTGTTAGATATTTTAGTTCAAATTGCTAAAACTTTTGATCAATATAGATATGATAACATTTTTAGTGAAATTGTTTCAAGTATGGAAGAAAAATATAAGAGATATTGGTTAGATATTCCATTCTTATATGGATTAGGCCTTTTTCTAGATCCTAGGTTTAAATTATCCGTAGTTAACGGTGTAATTACTGAGTTAGGCCATTATTTAGGACATGATTATACGTCTTATTTGACTGACTTTAAACACAAATTGGATAGGCTTTTTTCTTTATATGAGAACAGATACAATGGAAGTAGAAGTGGAAGTGGAAGTGGAACGTCTAGGAGAGGCGATCAGGACCTTGATGTAGCCCCCCCTCAAGGATCGAGCAAGTGGGCGTATGTGGGACGTGGCGGAAGCTCCAGCTCTAGCTCCAGCTCATACATACATAGACCAAATGAGATGACTCGCTACCTACAGGTGGACTTGACCTTTATGACGATGAAGGAGCAACTTGACATGGATATTCTTCAATGGTGGAACCAACAAGAAAGTCAATTCCCCATTATATCCCAAATGGCACGTGACATTTTATCTGTGCCGGTTTCTACAATTGCATCCGAGTCAACATTTTCAACGAGTGGTCGGATTGTTGAAGACAGAAGATGTTCTTTAACCGATGAGATGATTGAAGTGATAACGTGTTTACGGGATTGGACTCATGGAGAAAGAAGACTACAACAGCACCCTGAAGATCCCGAACTACTCGAACTCTTTAGGAATACAGATTTGAATAATGTAACTAGTGTTGACGATGAAATTGAAGATGAATAATTTAATAAAAAAATTATTTAATTGTTTATTTGTGAAGCGTGAATGTGTGAAATGTGAATATTATATTTATGTTAAAAATTAAAATTAACTATTAATTTATTATTTTTTAAAATTAATTAAATTTTTAGAAACTTACTAATCAACCCCTAAAAAATACTAAAAACCCCCTATAAAATTTCATTTTGCCCCCAAAATATAAAAAAAAATTAAGGGAGAAAAATAAAATTTTCCAAACCCCATGGGATCGGTCCTAGGACCGGTTCTGGGCCTATGGGACCAGTCTCGACCAGGCCTAAGGCCTGGTCCGGGTCCTGGTTTTTCTCATGGGCCGGGGACAGGTCCTAGGCCCATGAGAGACTGGTCCCATTTGGGACCAGTCCCAAGGGACCGGTCCCTTGCCCAGCTCTAGTATCATCTACATTATAAAATTGAAATTATTCTATTAAAGTATCGTCGACAACATCGTATTGATCTCGACGACGCGACCGTTCCCAATCTCGAAGACTTGTGAGGACTTCAATCCTTTTTTAAGAAAGTTTAGTCCTCCTTTCATTTAAAATTCTTCCACTTGCACTAAATGTTTGTTCGGATGAGACGGTTGAGACAGGAACAACAAAAACATCCATGGCAAGTCTTGATAATACCGGAAAAATACATTTTCTAGCATTCCAATATTCTAAGACATCAAAGTTGGCTCTCTGTTGTGGATCTGCTAGTAACATTTCGGAGGTTACCAAATATTGTTGAAGTTCATTACTCTGTGCCTGCATGGAGGACAGTATATTAGTTGTTGTTATTGATGGTGGTGCTTTTGAAGAGGAGGCTATGCTTCGGATTCGGGTCCTCTTCGGCCTATTCAGTGTACTGCAAGAGTAGAAGTCTTCATTTGTTTCTTTTGATGCAACTTCCCTGGACATTTCGCCTTTTTACGGATTCTCATACCTGTTTTCATACTGGAAATATACTTCTGCAAGACATTTTTTTACCTCTCCTATTTGATTGACATATGCTTCGGTTTGTAAATTTTCACTTAAATTGACAAAACTATTTTCTAAACTTACTAATTTAATTCTAAGATCAAATATAACACCTAAACAATAAAGAAAATGAATGTGTTCCCAATATATATTTTTTTTTTAAATTCTATTACCTTTATTAGTTCCTTTAAAATTTTCATTGTTTTTGTTTTTTGTAAATAATTCTAAAATTTTTATAATTGTATGTATTACCAATAGACTAGTAGGATAATACATACTAGAAAGTTGTAAAGTGGATTAGAAAAAAATTTTAAGAAAAGAATGAAATATTTTAACTATATGCTAATCATTTTCTACCAAATAATTATTTGCTACAAAATAACTAATTAAATTTGCATAAAGTAAACATGAATCAAGCATTAAATAAGTACTATTACATCTAACAGGCATGTGTAATGCGAAAGTTCTAGGAGACATATTTGATTTTATACAAATATCTTGAAATTCAGCATTTCTTTTATTACTACTAGTAATCCAAGCTAAACAATCCCTAATTCTATCAATATTTTCTTTAATTGTTTTCATACCACTTTTCACAATTAAATTAATAATGTGATATGCACAACGTTAGTGAAAAAACTTCAAATTGTTATAAAAAGGATAATTAGTTTGAAAAAAATCTATAGCTATAGTATTAGCACTTGCATTATCTAAAATTAAACTTATCACTTTATTAACAATATCATAATCTTCTAAAACTTCAACAATTTTATTATAAATTTGTTGACTACTATGATCCACATCCATTAATCTAAATCTTAATAAATATTTATTTAATTTACATTGGTTATCAAAATAATGACTAATCACACAAATATAATCTTGTTTAATTCTACAACTCCAAATATCGGCAGTTAGAGCCACATTAACATAACAACTATGTATTTTATTTTTTAATTCTAATTTTATTTTCCTAAACAATTTTATTAAATCATTTCTAGTTGCAGTTTTAGAATAACTTTTAAATCTTGGAAAAAATGGATTTTTAATAAATCTTTCAAAATATTTAACTTCAGTCATATTAATAGATTGATCAATTGCAGCAATTTATAAAGCTAATTGTTCCATATATACATCAGAATTATAACGCCAAGTAGTACCCATATTAGTTATTTGAGTTTCATTGGTTTCTCTATTTCTATGTTAAGCAATATATTTATTAGCATGCCTTTTTAAAGTACTAGTATCATTACCTGAATCAGCTTTATAAACATTTCCACAATACTGCATCTTACTTTCTTCACTTGAACTCCATTTTCTGCCTCATAAAACTTATCGAAATGCGTTCAAACGTCTGATATGTTCTGTCGTAGCTTTCGACAACAGTTGATGAACCCGCTTCAGCTTGAGATAAAGTTAGACGAGGACGACTTCTAAAACCACCGGGAGTTGTAGGTGTAGCAGTGTGGGGAAGGATCGGGGGCATATTTTGAGGTGTATCGGATTTCGAGACTGGGAAAGCGGAACTATTTGAATCTTCTCCCGTATTTATGTTAGTAAATTCAGCGGGACTAAGACTAGGATAGTAGTTTCCTTCATCATTGAAATTGATGGGAGAGAAATATCTATCCATTTTAGTTGAAAAAAAAAATTGATGTAGAAGAAATAAAAAATTAAAGAAGGAAAATTGGAATATGGAAAATTAGAAATATGAATTGAAAATTGTAAAAACTAATAAAAATTAAAATAAGAGCAAATTAATAACAAAGAGATTAAGAGAATAATTGAGAGATTTCAATAGAGATTAGAGAAAATGAGAGAATGAGAGAATTTGAGTTGTGAGAAAGTATGAGAGTTTAAGGTCAATTTATAAAAAAAAATGACGAAAAAGACCCTTCCAACTGCTATAAAGGGACTATATTTCAAAGATAAAAAGGGAATTTGGGGCCAACCGACCGAGTTAGCGGTCCTTTCTCTAGAAAGGACAAAATAGCAACCCACGGATCGTCAGGTTGCCATATATCAACCTGGCTCACCCAAGGGTTGCATGCAGGGTGGGTTCAACCCGGCCTGCCTTATTTGCGGTCCGAGTTTAACCCTCTTTAATGAGGGCCAGGTTAGGGTTAACCCGCCTAACCCGGCCCATTTGTTCCACCTCTATCCTGGACTGATTGTATTTGTATCAGAAAAGTTTGACCAAGGTAGCTCCCCTACAATTTTCTAAATTAAGATTAATACGAATTATAAGAAATTACAAACAGTGCTATATCTGTAACTAATGGACCCTCAATTTCTCTACTTTACATTGATTACTTGAACATTAATCCCCGTGAAGAAAGAAACTTTGAGAGATTGAGATTCACATAAACTATGGAGAAACATACTAAGTATAAATTTGTTGAAAAAGAAGGGATAAAGAAATAGAATTGAAATCCAAAGTAACACAATCCTGTTCCAGAAACTAATAAACTATGGAGAAACATACTAAGTATGACTAAATGGACGGCATTATTTTAGGAGAGGTTGGGGTGAGGGAAGAATCTAAGAGATTTAAGGATTAATAGCTTTCGGGTTATGGTAGGATTCATGTGGCTACTGGCGACTCTTGGCTTTGATTCAGGAAGCTCCAGTTCTTCAACAAAACAGCTATCATCTTCACAAAATCTTCCATGTGTACTCGTCGCCATTATATCATCACATATCTTTACATGTCTAGAAATCCACATTAGATTAGAGCCTGTATTTCACGGAATTGCAAACAAACGGATCCTATGCAACTACAATCTAAACCAATGACATGTTAGCAAATATAAACAACCAAACTTTACCTTACTAAAAACTAAAATCACCAATCAAATCGAATTATCATCAAACCAATCCAGAAACCAATTATATGGGAATAAAATAACAATAAGTGATGTTTTACCTGTCGAGACAGCAGAATCGAAGACTCAATCAAGATTGGTTGTTCTGATTCTAGACTCTAATAGAGATTTGCTTGTAATGTTCCTCTTCTTCACTTTAACAGATAATGAAACCTAAATTAGAGAGCCAAAAACTCAATGAAAACATGGTGAGATGAGATGAGGTGAAGGTGAAATGAGATGGGTACCTTGTCGAACGGCGACTGCAAAGCTCCCGGCAGCGGTGGTCGATCAACAAGGCAACACTAGATGACAGGGGTTAGATCGTTGATTGAAAATGGTAAAGGGATTTACAAAATTATAATTTAGAAATGGGGAAGGGGCATAAGAGTTCACCCGCTTTTGGGTTAAAGCCGGTTGGACTGATGGTTCGCTACAGTAACCCGGTCCAACCGTGGGACAAACTGTGTGAACTCTTACCCCCACTTTTTTACTCTAACCGGCCCGGCTCAGTGACCGGTTTCCAGTCCAACCAATTAAACCTGCCAGACCTGGCCGGGTTTTAAAACAGTGCAAATAATACTACCCATACAAAGAGTTTATGTTATAACATAGATATATGATTATTGTAAATTTTAGCATGCCATATTTATCTTTAGCCATTCATCGTGTATTATTTTAATGGTGCAGAAGTTGAAAAATATTTTTTAGAAAATAGCATGGATATATGGTTATTTTCTATTGCAAGGCAATTGGCCATTCTAGCTCCATGTTTGGACGCTGTACAAAATCATCATCAAATAGTCACTACATATTGTGTAGACCATGCTGCATACTTTGTTTCGAAATAAACACTTCATGCAACCCACTGAAAAATGCACAACAAACAAGGATATGAGTTACCACATCTTAAAGTAAAATCGAACACAATATCAAATTCACAGGTTTCTGAGAAGTACATGCCAGAAACTTGAAAAATATTCCAAGCTCAACAGAATATGATAAAATGATGGTAACATGAACCACATCCACATACAGAAATGAAATTTTTATTTTTTTAACTAAACAAAGAGCCATTAGCAAGGAGAAATATCAAATACCTCTACTTTGGATGATATATAGGACCGATCCAGATTTTCAAGGCATTCAAGGGAGCCTACTTCATCTGCCCTTTGTACACTTTTCTCCCAAGGCTGATAAAAAGGGATGATAATGAGTGACATGAGATAATAATTAAAAAAATAACAACATAGATTCAGTGAATTTTGAGTTTAACAATTTTTTTGAGATTAAAGAGGTGTTAAGCTGTTAGATTCTAAATCATCATCAAAAGAAAACCAAGGTGAACACTGTGAGTAAATTTAGAAATTCCAGCAACAAGGAAAAATTGTTGTAATAGTCAATTTAAGGTTCACAATGGATTAAGGTTGAAAACACAAAATGTATGCCTCTCTTTGTCATTGAAATGTTTTTGTTCACATCAGATAATAGACCAAGTTGTAATAGGTTTCATGCATGATCAACCATCTGTTTAATATCATTCTCAAAGTGTGTTTATTGAATTCTGGTTTTATCCTGTTCTTTCAGTTCATCAAATTTTAATTATGTTTATAAGCATTTGGTACTTTCTGCAACAAAAGAGAGGCTTCTAGGAGGAGGAAAACCCGTTTTAGATGTGCGAGAACAATCAAACATAAAACTATTAGTTCATGGTACTGTGTAGAGGAAAGACAACTCACTAGTTCCTTGAACCAACTTCTTCTGTACTGCAAAAAATAAAAATAGAATATATTAGAACATTCAAAGTCACAAAAGAAACTTGGAAATAAAATTTTATATTTTTAATGCATGAATGCTTAGAAACAAGTCTCTTAAAGTACTGTTTCATTTCTGACAACTCATGACTAGAAAAATGATCACTAACAAACAAAATATTTATTTATTTTAATGCACTTTATGTACAAAAAGACAAAAAAATAAATACAACTTTTAATGCATTGATATGCTAAATATTCTATCCGTAAGTGATATTAAAGTGTGCCCAACTTCATAAAAATAAGAGAGAGTGATTCATCAACTGTATAAAATAGCAGTCAAATTGTGTCAGGACTGAACTGATCACAGTGAACACATAGACATACTTGAAACCTTATTAGTGGATGTAAATACAAAAGTTCACATTAAAGATGATCATTCCCATCCATCACAGAGTAACTGAAAGGTTTCAATTGACATACAAAACTTTAGCAAGATAAAAGAAGTATCAATTTATTGTCCCTTACATAAATGTGCATCAGTTGCCACTGTTAGGTTATCTGAATCATTTTAGAAAGAAAGAAAAAAAAGATTGCGGGAAAAGAAAGTAAATCCAAGTTGCAAAATCTTACAGAATCTGGTCTTCTTGTAACCTCCACGTTTAGGCTCTCAGTTTTGGCTCCCCTGGTCTGGACATGTTGGGCAGTTGGTGCATCCAAATATTTGCTTTCCTTATACTGCAGAAGCCTCCTCTTTTTCAAAGGGATATCAGATGCACTTCGTTGTATAATATCCTCGGAACGTCTCATTTTAGCCTCATTTTCAAGTTGGAGCAGCAATTTGACGCACAGTACCATCATTGTCAGATGTTTGAGGCCTCAAGGATGTATTATAACTCGAAAAACGCCTTTGTTATCGACATTTGGTGCAGCTTTTTGTGATAATGAACATGTAAGAAACAAAAACTAATTCAGATAATCGGTTATATTAAGAATTATAGACGTAAAGAAAAGATTCTTAGAAACTACCTTTCACCACTGAGCTCACTCTGATACAGAACTGGAAAATTTAACAACACGCCCAACTACTTTATCCAATTCAACTGGGACACAAAATTGATTCCCACTCCACTCTCTCACTCTTGCTTTAGGCTTAAGAGGCCTAATGAGGCTTCATTCTTTTTCCTTTATCACTTGGAAAATGCTCTTCGGTCCACTGGAACTGCAGCTTTTTTGATTCTGAAGTGATGGAAACAAGTTAACTTTATCCAGTCAGTTAAATTTACAAGGAAGACATATGAAAGACATTCCAAAAATCACCTTTCACCACAGGGTTTATTCTATTGCCACAATTGTCATCCTTAACTGCATTGTGGACTGCTTTCTCCAATCTTAACCTGGAAGATGAGCTGATTCTCCAGTCATCTGTAATGTCTGTTTTAAATAAGAGGCAGAACCCGTGCTGACTTTGAATATATAGGAATAACAAGTAAAACAACCTCCTAATTCATCTATATTTTTCTTGTATCTTCTCCTGCTGCACACTTTGTAGCAGTAGTTTAGGCCTCAGAAGACACCTAGCTTACCATATTAAATGCAGGCTTTTTGCTCCTGAAAATTTAGATAACAAGCTAATTTGATTTTATCAGTTTAAATAGAAGCAACGTGTAAAGAGGGACTTCAGAAAATCACCTTTCACCACTGGGCTCAGTTTGATGCCGAACTGCCAACTTTAACTCTGCTGCTAACCACTTTCTTCAATCCAAACCTCAAAGACGAACTGATTTTCCAGTCCCTTTTAACATTTCTTCAGAATTATGAGCATTAACAAGTGCTTGATCTTTTTTGGGTTGAAAAAGTGCTCGACTGCATTCATTCAAATTAGTGAACTTCATAACTAATGTTAATAGCAATCGCTCATTCAACCCAAAAAAAAAATGATCAATAAAGAAATGTTGAAGGTAAGGAAATTGATACATATAACAGAATCCTCTGACATTAAAATGAGAGGAAATCCACTAATAAACTAACCTTTTACCCCATCATTTCTTCAGGGATACTCTTTCTATCTTGAGCTTTGCAACATCAAAGTTTGACAAAATGTAATCAGCTTTGCTCAACTCTTGTTTAGATGCCTGAGGATTTCTCCAGTCATTTGATGCACAGAGAACATGCATTTCCTTATAACTGTCCTGAAATAGGAAAATGAAAATGCAAGCAACTAAAAAACAGTTTGACACGCTGTTAAAACTATTGGAGTTCCAGAATTCCTTGTAACAATAACAAGTTAATATATATATTATCCTAAATCTGTCAGGAGGAACCTATATCAAACAAGGCTAATGAATTTGATTTACCAAAGGACTGATATTGGAGAGTCCCTTGCCCTCGCCTGAAGCTAAAAATATCTCCTTCCAGCGGGTTATAATCGTTCAAGAAATGCATATTTCATTTGGACGAAAAAACCATACAAGCTTCATTCCGTTTCATTGGCTGGGGTCTTATAGATTTCCACAATCTTACCAATATGCGCCTCAGTCAATCTTCTTGGTAAACATAAACAGAATCATTAGAGAGTATCTTACACCCTAACGTAAAGGATTTAAAAGCAGCAGTCTTTCTTCATGCAACCAACTCCCTTATTGATGCTCAATTTAATATTACGATTCCTTCCCAATTTGCCTCTTTAGATGCGACATTGTGCATCATCTTCAGGTAATAAAACTCAGCCTAGAATTTTTCAGCATCAGTCAGAACAAATCAACATATAGTGACGGTTATCATATAACCTTAACTACTTAGTTTAGAACAACATGCTTATACCATTAGCAAATCAACCTTAAGAGAAAACTAAGAGAAATGAACGATTAAAGGATAGAACGATTGGTAAGGAGCTGGAACTAATTTTACAGAATAGCATTTTCATAGGGAGATCAATGGGAAATAGCATCCAATCTTTTAAACCAAAAAAGAGCATGCAAGTTGTATATTGCAGAGAAGGTTAAATATAAAAATCTCCAAACAATGGCAACAGAAACAGTACAAGGAGCAGAAAGAATGAAATAATCATCTACATATCACTGAAACAAGCTATTTTCTTTGTGGAAACATGTAGCAACAACAAACAGGGAAGCATGTGGCTAATGTAACAACTAAAGACAGAAGAAGCTTGTTTATGTATGAGCAAAACAGTGAAAAAGAGAAACAGTTAAATCATAAATGATAACTCCTTTATTCTTTCTCTCTTAGTTATTTTACTAAGGTATTTCCTTCCCTTGGAACTTCATGTTCCAAATCAGATTAATAAACCATAAATGCAACCATTCAAAGGCCAGAAAAAATGGAAACGATTGTTTTTCAACGATTGTTTTTCCCCGGTCAGGGAGAGCTCTATCGATTCAGAGGGTCACAGCTTTCCAAAATGGATGTTTTTTTCCACCTATTCTATCCTGATCATGTAAGACACACTGAGACAGTCAAATGCATTTTTAATGACATGCTATGCGGGATCTAGCAAAGATAATCAATGCCCAAACATGACAGGATCATAATCCACTTCTGAATACACAAAAATATGAGTTCAAAACTCTTTTAACAAGAAACAAAGTATAACTGCACTCAAGAAAGATCTAAGAAAGGGTAAAAAAACAGTCCACAGAAACAAGGAATGGCCTGAAGCGTTACATGTATTAACGGTTTGGAATTCAAAAATAACCGAAATCTAAACCCCGACTGATTAAGACATTCCAAAAATAAAGTCAAAGACAGCAACAAGCAAAGAGCCCGACACAGAATCACCACCATCTCCCAATTGCATCATGAATGAAAGAAAAACAAACTAAAAATCTTGAATTTGAGGAAATGGAAGCCCAGAGAGAAGCCCAACACTTGGCTATGTTCCATAAGACTGGACTTCTCCCCTAAGCTGTGTTTAAAAACTTGATGATTTTTCTACTTTTCTATTTGATTATTGGCCTACGCGTCGTGCCCTTTCTTTCAACAAATAAATCATCGAGAAAATCAGAATGAAGAACAAAATTAACAACAGCCATAGTCAAATAGTCTAACACAAATGAACAATAGAATATACATCAACAAGAAGAGCTGAGGGCAGAGGGATGGGAAGAAAGAAATACCAAGTAGTTCTGCCACTGATCTACGGCAAGCAAACCTTACTGCAGCTGTGATGCTAATGCTTAAGCATTCATCAAAAACGAGTCAAGACCTAAAATTCAAGAAAAAAAACAAAAAAAAAAAGCTCAAACAAAAATCAAAAGGAAGAAAAAAAGCAACCTAAAGATCTCGAAAGTGAAAACACAGGAAAGCTTATCACACCACTACGCCGTGAAATTTCAAATCAAATCAGCCATGCGGGTAAGCTTACTACTGGCGAATTTAGTAAGCTTACCGGCACGGGCTGAATCCTCCTGCCTTTTTCCGTGTTGGTGGTGATGTCAGCAACAAGGCAACAACGACAGTACTAGTTCTCGGGAATTCAAACGATTAGTGCATTCAAACCAGAGAAACACAAAACCAGGGACAAAATAAGAGTGAAAAAAACAAACAGTTGGAATAGGCATGTCTGAGAAGAAAGAATAGATGGAGACTTTAATACTGAGAGTATTTTCTTTAGTGATGAGAACACGGAGAGCAAGAAGAAAGACTCAACAGAACACATAGACTTATGATTTCTACTCATCAGAGCTCAAAACCGCTCGCCACTATAACGGAGTTCATAGTTACCAGTCAGACCGATTGACAGTGACAACTGAAAGCTGAAAAGACATGAAGAGAGTAAAAGACGCAAATGTTGCGTGTTTTAACTTATATGATTTCAAATTCAAAATAACATACTACTGTTATTATAATTTATGATTGATCAGGTGTGTAGCTCTTGTAATCATTTTAATTATTACCTAATTATCTTCCAATAATTATTTTAACATGAAAAATTTATGATAGAGCATTAACGGGGATTGTTTTTATTAAACCTTTATGTTAAAAGTTGAAATTTGAAAATGCCATTTGCATGTTTGACGAAAATGAAAACACGATTCTGCATGAGTAGTACAATGATAAAAATGAAAAATACATTTATCACCTAAATATAATCCATCAAACCTGTTAGAGGTGTTTGGTTCTAATGTTGTATGATTGTAAATGTTATATCAATAAAAATATATTATCTTAAGGGGACATTTGGTTAGGTATTATCCTCAAGGTAATATCTTATTTTTATTATAATTTTATCTTTAATTATTAAAATTTTTAGATAATAATGTCATTATTTTTAAAACAATTTACAAAAATATTCATGAACACCTAGGCTCCGTTTGATTCACTTTTTTACACTTTTTAGAAAATTTTTGTGAAAAAAGTTAAAAAAAA
The DNA here is from genome assembly GCF_008641045.1 of Pistacia vera. NCBI lineage: Eukaryota > Viridiplantae > Streptophyta > Magnoliopsida > Sapindales > Anacardiaceae > Pistacia > Pistacia vera. The sequence goes on from NW_022196203.1 coordinate 306,531, forward strand.
TTAAATTTGGCAGGTATTACAATGTAGAATTTGAAAATTAATAAAAATACCTCCTATATTTATTTATTTACTAAACACCACTATAATAAAACTTTAAAAGTTAACAAAAACTGCCCCAACCCACCCAAAAAATATGAACAACAGGCCACCACCGCTGGAGGGTGGCCGAAGTGGTCGTATCAGCGCATAACCAGCTGGATCTTGCCGGTCGTGGGCCGATATAGCCATTGACGGCCAGATCTGGCCGTATTTGCTCGTCATCAACGACAACCATATGTTGGTCGTCTTTGATGACTGGTTACGGCCAAAGATCTTGCTGTCAACGGCCAAATCTTTGGTCTTAGATCTGGCTGGAAAATGCTAGATCAACACACTATCGGCCAGATTCAGTCGGTAGTACGCTGTTATACCAGATTTCGACCATCTTCCGACAGTGGTGGCCGGAATCTGATAAACATGGGTTGTTAGGGTGTTTTTTGTAATTTCTAAAAAAAATATTTAGGGGTATTTAATTAAATTAACAAATTTAAGGAGTTTAAAAAAAGTTGAATAATATTGTGAGTTTTTGCAATTTTACTGTTTAACTTTATTGGGAATACTAATAGCAGTATTCCCAAAAGGGAACCAAACGGAGCCCTACACTTGAAAAAAATTACCCAAGACTTATGGCCAGATTTGGCTACCATGGCAATGGTCGATGGCCGGCCACCACCGCCAATTGTTGGATGCCGACACTAGAACAGCACACCACCGATCAGATATAACCAGTTGTGCGTCAATCTGGTTGTTTCTGTCTAGATCTATGGTCAGAAACGGCCAGATCTACATCTTATAGTCGTCGTCAACGAACAACTACTAGATAGATTGGTCGTTGTTGATGGCCAACTTATGGTCATCAACAACGAACAACTACGATCAGAACTCTAGTTGTTAACTACGGCAGGTTCTATGGTCGTTTTCGACTAGATCTATGAATGGATCAACCTATAACTGACTAGATCCAACTGTCATGCATCGTTTTCACCATTGCCGTCGCGACTGGCAATGGCTTGGGTTAAGTGGAGGTGATTTTGTTAGAAATTAAACTTTTATATGGTTGGGGTGTTTTAGCAAAATCTCAAATTTAGGGGGTTCAAAAAATCATTTAAAAAATAATATTATATTAATATTTAAAAAATAAGGGTAATTTAATAATTTATATAACATATCCACCAATCTATTCCAACTTAACTGAACACATTTTCCCAGATATTCCCAATAATACAATATTTTCTTAACCAAACGCACCCTAAAGATTACTATGAATGTTATATTAAATATGTTTGGTAAGATTTAAATAAATTGGTGGGTATAAATAATTAATATATTCAATTAGAAGGAATAAAAGAATTCTAGGAGAAGTCTTTTACTTAATTACCCTTCTTTTTTAATACTATTATTAATATTATATCATTATTATATTTAATTTAATAACGTAATATAATAATATAATTATTAATAATATTATATTATAAATGTGTTATATTATATTATATATTATTAATACTGTTATTATATTATATTATATTATTAATAATATTAATAATTATGAGTAAAATTGTAACAAAATTAAAATTATTAGATTATCTTAAAATACCACAGAAAGAGATGGTATTCATATTACCCCTATAAAATTTACAGTAGTTATTATTGATATTGAAGGACTATCGAAAATTTTTATTATTTAACAACTAAACATGATAATGACAGTAATATAAAATGATATTATTAGAGTAACAAGGAATTACCCTCAAGCAAATGCACCTTTAAAACTACCTATTTTGTTCATCTCAATCAATTTATCTAAGAAAATAAAATGATTATAAGATCATTTAATCGTTGGTGTTATATTATTTGAATACAAAAACTTGAATTAAAACATTAAAAAAATAAAAAATTATTCTAAACATAATTTTTATTCCTAAATCTCGGATATTATTAGACCCCATCCTTCAGAGTTTATTTATTTATTTTGAGTTACATTTAATTTTGGTAACATTTCCTTTTTTTTTTTCCTTTTTTTTCACGCTTTCGTGCGTCTTTCTCATTCCACAATAAGAAAAAAATTAAACGCATCCAATAAACATGAGCCAAAGGACAAATACAATTCAGCCCAACACATGAGTGGATGAGTGGATTCATAAAGATTTTCACTTTATTTTTACATTTTCTCATTCACTATACATGTATTAAAAAAATAAAAAAATAAAAAATAAAAATAAAAACTGATAAGTTGATACTATAATAAGAGAATTAGTGATTTTATCTTTTATACATGTTGCAAGAAGAATGAGATGGTATATAAAAAGTGTCAAAGGAGTGTTTTTAGCATTTCTCATTTTGTTTTGTCAAACAACTTATGCATTTTGTGGTGGGGGAATGACAAGTGTCCACCCAAGGTTTGGTGTAATAACCTTTTTGGACCCGAAAACTTTGAGAAAAACAATTTCTCACCCATTGTTAAGATGCGTTGGTGAAACCTGTTAATTGATATGGTATAATCACTGTAAATACGAAAATATATTTCATCTTCTCTTTTTTTTCGTCTTTCAATTCTCTTAAATTAGAAAAACACACACACACACACACACACAAAAAAAGGAAAAATCCAATCCGATAGTATAGAGTTTTCTTTGAGAAAGAAAGTTAATTCTTTTGTATAATTACAAAGTTTTTATTTTTATTTTTTTGTTAATCGGGGTGTCTGGACCAATTTGTATACACCCCAACTAATTTTTGAGATCCATTAAACACTATATAAACCCAATAAATCAACCGCAAGGCTAATGGCTGAGTTTTGATTTGTTTCTCGTACAAAGAGAATTTATTTGGAAAATGTAAAGAAAATGGAATTGGACTAGAATTTGTAAGAGAAACCGAGTTTTTCCATCAAACTAATCAGAATTTCAATATCCTGATTGGACGTTGAAATTCCAAAGAGATTTCAAGTGTTTTAGGCTGCGTTTGGTTGGATTTTGGGAATACTACTTTTAGTATTCCCAAAAAAGTTAAACAGTAAAATACCCAAAAACTCACAATATTATTCAACTTTATTCAACATTTTTTAAACCCCCTAAATTTGTTAATTCAATTAAATACCCCTAAATATTTTTAATATTTTTGTTACGACGACTCCGGCCACCCTCCGGCGGTGGTGGCCGGCTGTCTGTATTTGAGGGTGAATTAGGGGTGTTTTTGTTAACTTTTAATGTTTTATTATAAGGGGTGTTTTCTAAAAAAACAAACATAGGGGGTATTTTATTAATTTGTAAATCCTACATCGTAATACCTGCCCAATTCAACTTTTTTTTTAACTTTTTTCAAAAAATTTTTCCCAAAAACATAAAATTGTGAACCAAACAGAGCCTTAATCTTCCCCGGTTAAATTTGTTGGTTTTTCGGCTTTTAGTGAATTTATTATCTTGTCCTTCTCCCGTTAAACTTAACGGGTGAGCTGAATAATAGTAGGTGAACCTAGGTGGGAAATTACCATTCACTGATCACTCTTTTTTGGTGTCATGAGTATCTTTGAAATCAGGATAGTAACTGAAAACAGTAATGGGTCAAAGGTCAATAATATTGTTGAAATTTGAAAATGAGAAACTTCCGCGAAATTATCAGTTAAATTGACTGATTCCCGCTCCCCTACTCAATTTTAAAGCATCAATCATATTAGTTGGTTAAAAAAAGCTTAACTGATTTGACACGCACAAAAGAGAGAATATATGCGAATCAAAATCAGGTTTTGGGTCTCGCTCAAAAGAAGAGTACACGACTTTTCCCACCCACGGCTTGTCTTAATGACATTTTTGCACCCAAAGAATTTTAAAATGCCATATTCTCACTTGAGTTTATATTCCATTAATATCCAAAATACACTTTACCTTCTTAACTGTCATTCGGCGAGTTATCAAAAGCCAAAGTAAGAGAGGTTTTATAGAGTAAAGGCCGATGGATCAAATAGTAGTAATCGATTGAATATTCATTACTAGAATCAGTTAGAAATCGACTAAGAACAAAAAACCCTAACTTTGCGGTGGTCAGTAATTGATGAGAAATCAAGTACCCAAGTGACAAGAGTTTTATAAATAAGAGACCAGATGTTCAAATGATGGAACAAATAAAATTTTTATCGTCAGAATTGGTTTTTAGTATTAATGGAACATAAACTTTGAGTTAAAAAATAGTATTTCGAAACTTTTTGGCTGCGTTTGGTTGAAAATTTGGGGGTTTTGGGAAAAGTTTTTTGAAAAAAGTTAAAAAAAAGTTGAATTGGGCGGGTATTACGAGGTAAAATTTATAAATTAATAAAATCTCCTTTATGTTTGTTTTTTTACAAAATACCCCCTATAATAAAACATTAAAAGTTAACAAAAATACCCCTAACCCACCCTCAAACACCCCCAGCCGGCGACCACCACCGGAGGTGGCCGGAGTCGCCGTATGGGCGCATGACCGGTTGGATCTTGCCGGTCATGCGTCGCTATGGCCTTTTCCGGCCAGATCCACGGTGGATCTGGCCGGAAAAGGCCAGATCTACGGTCAGATCTGGCCGTCAACGGCCAGATCTGGCCGTATTTACTCTCAACGACGGCCAACAAACGGTCGTCGTTGATGGTCAACGACGACCGTTTGTTGGCCGTCGTGACCGAGTGTTACGGCCAAAGATCTGGCCGTCAACGGCCAGATCTTTGGCCTTAGATCTGGCCTTTTCCGGCCAGATCCACCGTGGATCTGGCCGGAAAAGGCTAGATCGGCGCACTGCCGGCCAGATTCAGCCGGTAGTGCGCCATTCTACCAGATTCCGGCCATTTTCCGGTGGTGGTGGCCGGAATCTGGTAAATTTGGATTATTGGGGTGTTTTTGTAATTTTAAAAAAAATATTTAGGGGTATTTAATTAAATTATCAAATTTAAAGGGTTTAAAAAAAGTTGAATAATTTTGGGAGTAGTATTCCCAAAAATCTGAAATTTTGGGTAATTTACTGTTTAACTTTTTTGGGAATACTAAAAGTAGTATTCCCAAAAGTTTACCAAACGCAGCCTTTAAGTAAGAAAATGTAAGTAAGGCAAACCTCGGTGGGAAAAAGTCAGTTTACTTTTCAAAAGAAATTGTTGGTATGCATGATAGTGACATATCTTTGACCATGCATGATACTTTTCTAGCGCAACAGTCTAATAGGATAAGAGAAAAATTAGAATTCAAGGTGGTTTGCTCAATTTCTTGAGTTTTTTTTTGTTCAAACCTTGGGTTTCTTACCATAATTATATTGTGGTTTATTTGGCTATTTGGATTTGTAGGATATTCAATAGACTCCGAGGATAATTGAGGTGCACATAAGTTGGTTTCAACATTTCGGTTACCAAAAAAAAAAAAAATTCAGAAAATGGCATCACCTATGGTGAGAATGAGCAGATCCATGTTACCCATATAGTTTGTTTTATAATTAACTCAATTAATCTTTGAACAACAACAAATGGAATGGTTGGAACAAGTAGAAGGGTGGCTTTCAAGGTTTAAAGATGAAGAAAATATATGTCTTTCTTGTTAGGATTTAGTCATTTACAAATGGTTCTCCAGAAGTTGAGAAATTTTAAATGTTACCACAAGTTGAATGGTTACTAATCTTCTATGCCTTCATTTGAAGCATCTCAGGAAACTTTTTATTGCAAATATTTGGATGATTTGAAGATTGACCAGGCAAGGTATGTACAAATAATAAGTAACATCATGGTTTCCGAAACCTTCACAAAGTACAAATATGGTTGTGTTTAAAATTGAGGGACCTGACATGGCTTAGTTTTGCTCCAAACATGGAGAAAATTGAGATTTCAAATTGCTATGATATGGAAGAAATAGTAAGTGTTGGAAAATTGGGTGGAGTTCCATGGATGATGGAAAATCTAGACCTGTTTACCAAACTCAAATTTCTTGAATTACAAAATGCACCAAATTTGAATAGTATGTAAGGCGAATTAGAGTGATCGGATGTCCAAAACTTAAAAAGCTTCCACTCGATGATATTAGTGCGAAGGAACATAAAAAATTGTCATCTGGGGGAGGAAGATTGGTGGAGAGAGCTGCAATGGGAAGATCAAGTCCTTTCCTATCCTGTTTTAAATCCATTCATGATTGTTAATGCGCATTTTAACATTGATGCTGTGTGTAAATACTTTTCCTAAGCCATTAACAAACAAGTCGAAGCTCCTTTTTTAATTTCGTAAAATGAAAACAAGAAATCGAATCCATGTTCTCAAATATTATAGTCTCCCCAAAGTTTGGAAAAATTAACTGAGATCTCCATTGTCGCATTTAGATACTGGTTTCTTCTTTATGAAGCCTAGAATTTGATAAATTTTCCAATTATTGCAGAAGCAATAGAATTTGTCAGAAACGAAATTAAAGCTCTGACCCAATACTTCTACGATAAACCCCATACTAAACTATTTGCTGGAAGCAAATGAATCAAGGTTTGGCAATCACATTCCGATGAAGAGTCGTTGAAATCCTCAGCATAAACAGGGTACAAGGATTTACTACAGCACGCCACCAACATTATAAGTCTCTTCTGAACTTCCCATTGCTACTTGTTTCTTTAAAAACTCCGACGGAAAGTGATTGGAGAAGAAGGCAAATTGTTGATTCTCAGACTTTGTTCTGGGTTGTTGATGTTGGTTTGAAGTTGTAGTGTTTGTTGGATAATAATAAATTTTGAAAATTTGATAAATGTGGGCATTTTGAGGATGATGTGTGGTTGATCACAATCTGGTTGTGAAGATTGGATAAGCCTATAACATGTTTGATAAAATGACTAAAAGAATTTTATGGTCCCCATAGCCTGCGTGAAGTTTTGCATGAACCATTGCTCTAATTTAAGAGACGCAACATGGCTTATTCATGCCCCGACCCTCAAGAAAATCGACATATATAACAAGATGCGATGCTATTGAAGAGATCATCAGTGTTGAAAAATTGAGTGAAGCTCAAATGATAATTGACAATCTGAATCCTTTGGGAAAACTTCAATATCTGGAATTTGAAGATCTACCAAATTTGACTAGCATTCACTTGAATGCCCTGCCCTTCCGGCATCTGAAGGAAATGTTTATTTACGATTGTGCAAAGGTGAAGAAACTTCCACTCCATTCCAACAACGCAACGGAATGTAAATTTGTTATTAAGGTACAGGGGGACTGGTGCAAAGGACTGCAATGGGACTATGGGAGGATCCCGCGACTGAAAATGCTTATCTTCCCTTTCTAAAACCTTACTAGTGACATCAACATGATGGACATTCGGATTCACAGTTTGAAAAAACAATTCTTTCCTGTTTACTGTACAAGTATGTAATTCTTTTTCTTTCTTCTTTTCTGGTGTATTATTTGACTTTAAAAGTTAGCCCCTGTTATCCGAATTTATAGTGTCATTTGTTTTGTCATTTATTTGAACTGTTATTAACTAAATATTTGGATGAATGATGCATCATTGCGGATTGCTGCTCTGGAACTTATCAATTGTTTCGATCTAACTTCAAAATATTTGCTTGTCAAGATAGGTAACAGGAGACAACAAATGTAGTGATTTTTTTTTTTTTTTTCTTTTGGGTGAAAGCCTCGGATCTCTCCGTACCCAAAAGTATGAGGCTAATCCCGGGACTCAGGTAAGTACCCCTAGCCACAAGATGTTTTCAGTACGGTAGAACCTGACTTTGGAGGTAAAGCTTTAACCATAGGATTCACTAAATTTATCTCCATTTTTTTTTTTTTTTTTTTAAAGAAGCTGCACATTGTCATGTCTAGCCCTATACGGCACCTATTGATTTGACCAAGAAAGTCATTAGCAAAACAGAAAGTCTACTGAGACTTATATAATAACATTAATGGGCTTCAAGAAGTCATCAGTGGGTTCAATTATTAGAAGTCCATACTTACTTATTTGTCACATCAATTAGTTGTATTGTCATTCATCGAAGTGTTGGCCGGCAACTTTGACATTCAATCAAATAAATCAAATTATCAGGTCATTAAATTAGAACAAGTTCCTCTTTTTTTTTAATGCTCATCACTCTCCTTTCTCTCTGAGGTAAATCTTATACAAATTATGGGTAACATATGTTCGATCTCAATCTCACTTGATGGCATTTTCTCTTCTTGCCAAGATTACACTGCTAGCAGAGCTAAATCCATGTACAAGCTTGAAGACAATCTTGCTGTCTTGCAGACCGAACTGCAGAAGTTAACTGAAGCAAGGGATGATGTCATAACGAGGGTTATTATTGCTGAGCAACAACAAATGAAACGGCTGAACCAAGTTCAAGGGTGGCTGTCCAGAGTGCAAGCTGTAGAATTTGAAGTTGGTGAAATGATAAGAGATAGCTCTGAAGAGATTGAGAAATTATGTCTTGGAGGCTACTGTTCCAAGAACTACCAGTCGAGCTACAAGTTCGGAAAGAAGGTGGCTGAAAAACTGAAACTTGTGGCTACTTTAAGGGGTGAAGGAGCTTTCCAAGTGGTGGCTGAGAGGGTAATAATACCAAAATCTGCAGTGGAAGAAAGACCTAGTGAGCCAATGGTGGGCCTGGAATCAACATTTGATGAAGTTTGGAGATGCCTTGAAGAAAACCAAGCGGGTATTTTTGGTCTGTATGGCATGGGGGGAGTTGGTAAAACTACCCTTTTAACCCAAATTAACAATAAATTTGTCAATACTCCAGAAGGTTTTAATGTTGTGATTTGGGTAACCGTGTCTAAAGAGCTGCAACTTGAAAAAATTCAAGAAAACATCGGGAAAAGGCTTGCTCATTTTGATGAGATGTGGAAGTATAAAAGCCTTGAAGAGAAAGCCTTGGAGATTTTCCAAATTTTGAGCAAGACGAGGTTTGTGTTGTTATTGGATGATGTTTGGGAGAGAGTTGATTTAACTAAAGTTGGTGTTCCTCTTCCAAACCCAACAACTGCATCCAAAGTAATCTTCACAACTCGTTTTGTTGAGGTTTGTGGTCATATGGAAACCCAAAGGAAGTTTAGAGTTGAGTGTCTAAGACATGAAGAAGCTTGGAAATTATTTCAAAAGAAGGTTGGGGAAGACACTCTTAGCTCTCATCCAGATATTCCCGAGATAGCAGAAATTGTGGCCAAGGAGTGCGGCGGTCTGCCACTTGCACTTATTACTATTGGCCGTGCCATGGCTTACAAGAAGACACCACAAGAATGGAGATATGCAGTTCAAGTCTTAGGAGGATCTGCCTTTGAATTTCCAGGTATGGTGAAAGAGGTATATCCTCTTTTGAAGTTTAGTTATGATAGTTTATCTAGCGATACAGTTAGAACTTGTTTCTTATACTGTAGTTTATTTCCTGAAGACTACAGTGTTTCTAGAAGGCATTTGATAGATTGTTGGATTGGAGAGGGATTTTTGAAAGATCATGATAGCATAAATGATGTGCAGGACCAAGGATATTACATCATTGGTGTTCTTCTTCATGCATGTTTATTGGAAGAAGATGGAGATGATTGTTTAAAAATGCATGATGTACTTCGAGATATGGCTTTATGGATAGCCTGTGAAATTGAGAAGAAGAGTGAAAATTTCTTAGTTCGTGCAGGTATTGGAATAACTGATTTACCAGATGTTGAAAAATGGAAAGATGTCAGAAGAATATCATTGATGGAAAATCAACTAGGTTATCTATCAGTGATTCCTACATGCCCTCACCTCCAAACTTTGTTTCTTAACTATAACAGTTTAGAAACAATCAAGAGTAGCTTCTTTCAATACATGCCTACTCTCAGGGTTTTAAATCTATCATATAATGATTCTCTGAGGGAGTTACCATCAGGAATTTCAACATTGGTTTCTCTACAACACCTTGATCTATCAGAGACAGCCATTAAAGTGATACCCGAAGAGTTGAAGGCGTTGATAAATCTTAAATGTTTGAACTTAGAGAACACGAGTTCTCTCCATACAATTCCCCAGCAGCTGATATCTACATTTTCAAAGCTCCATGTATTAAGAATGTTCAACTGTGGTTTTGTGTGTCAAACGAAAGATAGTGTTCTATCTGGTGACGGTGAGTTTTTGGTGAAAGAATTGATTGGCTTGAAGCAATTGAATATGTTGAGCATCAGCTTAAAAAGTTACAATGCTCTGCAAATATTTTTGAGCTTCAACAAGTTTCAGAGTTGTACTCAATCTCTATGCCTTCTCTACTTTGAGAATTCGAAGCCGATCAATTTTTTGTCTTTAGCAAATATGAAGCATCTGGACTCACTTAGCATTTGGAATTGCAAATATCTTCAAGAGCTGAAGATTAACTATGCAGGGGAAGTGCAAAAAGTTCTGCAAACTCGCGGTTTCCGCAGTCTTCAAACGGTTCATATAGACTATTGCTTAAAATTGAGGGACTTGACATGGCTTGTTCTTGCTCCGAACCTCAAGGTCATCAAGATATCATCGTGTACAGGGATGGAAGAAGTAATCAGTGTCCAAAAATTGGAAGAAGTTCCGGGGTTGATGGGAAATCTAAATCCGTTTGGGAAACTCCAATCACTTAAATTGCATCATCTTCATAAGTTGAAGAGCATCTATAGGGATGCCTTGTCCTTCCCACACTTGAAGGAAATGATTGTATATGAATGTCCAGTGCTTAGAAAGCTTCCACTCGATTCCAGGAGTGTGAAGGAAAGTAATTTTGTTATTGAAGGAGGAAAACAGTGGTGGGAAGAGTTGCAATGGGAGGATCAAGCCACTCAAAGTGCCTTTCATCTCTGTTTCAAATCTCGCTAAACATGGTGAGCTTGCAATGTTGTCTAAGTTACCTCCCATACTCACTTCCTTCGCTGGAATTCTGAGAGTTACGTTCTACTCACTTTCCAAGGGTTTCGAGCACATCCCCATCAGCGAAAGTGCGTAAGAAACAAATCGGACCCCCAATACAGGAAGTGGGTATGAGGTGTTACAGTTTATTTATTAATTGCTGTCTATGGTCTAGGTTCTTTCTTGGTTAATGACTTATATCAAAAGTTCCAAAGGCAATTACTATGCATCAAGGATTTCTTGTATTTAAACTAAAAAATCAATTTCAAGGTGATCAAACAACGAATTCTCACATAAGGTTTAACGAAATCCCAAGTTGATACACTTGACTGCATTTATTCCAGATTTTTACCCTTAAAGTAATATTTTTTTTATTTTAACATATTCTCAATTTTTCACTATAGCACGGCGTATGTTAGTATTCTAAAGTGTGTCAACGCTTTCTTTGGTAGAAGATTGGGTTATTTTAGCAAAAAAAATGGCTCATGTTATCAACATCCAAGTTGACATTTTTTGGCTTTTTTCGATCGATTCTAGTTCAAAATCACTTCCGAGACTATCATTGGAACTCCCCACAATTTCCTCTATAAAACTTATACTTTTACTTGCCGACTTCACTCATTGTTTCCGATTATCTCCAACAATCACTAACCGTGTTAGTTTAAGTAGGAATATGTCGTTTACTCTTTCAAGATAAAAAACTAACTAGTTGATGCTATTTTCAGAATTGGTTACCGCAGACATTCTCAAGTCTTAAGACCATCGTTCAATTTTTTATTTACAGAGTAATTTCTTCAAATAAATTTTCAAAAAATTTCTTAACTATCATTGGTTTAATATCAGGATTTTCATCCCAATTGATAGACTGCTTTCAACATTTGAGAAGATGAATACTATTTAAATAGTTCAATAGATTGAGAGCATCTTAAATTTGAAGCTGCAACTTATATTAAAAATATCCCGTATTAGAATTAGCTGAAACCAGGGTAATATTCCTCCAGTCACACCTATAAAGCTGAAAACGTTGTGGTATTTCATTTACTGTGATTGATGAAATTTAAGTATTTATTGTGTAGCAGAAAATTAAGTAGTATGAATGAAAACTTACCTCTCTTTTTGTGGCCGGTTGACAAACTTTTTAACTACTGGGATTAGCTATATCCAGAAAGTCATGTTCAAGTCTTAGGAGAGATCCCAGTGGCTCGTGTTTCCGTGGCCCTGAGAATTAAGCAAGCTCCAATATAAGTCTAGATATCTCATATACTTAAAAAAAAAACAACTGTAACCCAAATTGACGGGTGCTTACAAATCTACAAATAAGTTCATCGTGATGCCATTTTACGAATCTCCAAGAACACTTGAGAAAGTCTCTCTTCCTCCTCCATTCTGTAAATATTTTACCAAATAAAAATGTTTATGTAAACTTTATAACTATTAAATTTCCAAATTCTCCAACAAGAATTGGAAGCATAAGACTATTAGCATAGCTAGGAATCTTCAAATGATTAGTGATCTCCATATGTGCATATACTAAAAGCCGACGAAAAGAAAATATATCTTTCGGCTGACTAATCATTTAAAGGATCTGTAACTGTAACAGAGCACGTGTAACTATTTTTAATTTGAAATGGCAAACAACTATAATCACGTTTACATAAAAAGAATGTTAATTAATGGGTTTGATTAAAAGTCTAATCTTGCCTTCACTTTCTCCACCTCTACTCTCTCTTTAAATTTCTGTAACACATTCAGTTATATATTTTTTATTGTTCAATTCCCTAAATTGCATTGAAATTGAGTAGCAATTTTGAAGGCCTGGATTGTTTTCAGAAATCTTATTCACTCTCGTTTGAGTTGCCTATCAATCCTTTGAATTTTTTTTTTTTAATGATAGGGGTATTCAGGCCAACTTGTTCATACTTCAACTAATCCTCATAACTCATTGGATACCCTACAAACTTAATGTTTTAAGATAAGTCACAAATGTGATAGGTGACCCTAATGTTCGAACTCAAGAAATCAATGAAGGAGCAAATTTTCTTGACCGTCTGACTAACCCCTGGAGTTCAATAAATTTGAATTTGCAAGCACTGAAAAGCATTTACACCTATTAATTGTATCATTTAAAATGCAAACCTATAAATTAGGTGATTCCCATCACTAAATTGGGGCAATCAAGTATACATATCTCTATCCTAGAATAATGCTTTAAAAAATGAGGTAAATCAATAGGCATACTTTAATTTGGGGATCCCCATCAATTAATTGGGGTAATCAAGTATATATATCATGTTGGCTAAGTGATTAACAATATAATTAGGTCAAGCAGTAGTCAAATTTGTCAGTTTCCATAAAGTAATTTAAAGGATGTTAACGTTATGAGAGATGCATGTATTTATCATCAAATTCAAAAGCCAAAAAATATGTGTATAATGGAGATGAACTTGATGATAAATAAAGTTAAAGAGGAAATAAAGCAACTTTAGATTTAATTAGTCTTTATGATAAGATTTATGTATTCAATGACGTGTAAAAAAGCAGAAGCTAGCATTATATTTGTTTGGCTGTGGATTCTTGTTTCTTCGAACGTTTAAGGTTTTCACTTTTGAGTGTCACCTTAAGCAATTCCCACGCATGCTCTCAAGTATATTTCTGAAAAACATATTGTTAGAGTTTAAGTAGACAAGAGCAGCAAAGAAAAAGAGACTATCATAATATATCGAAGAGATTTCTTTAAGAGATTAAGAGAGACAACTGAAAGGGATCGTAATATGTCCGAGAAATGCTTTTTGATGAATTTAATTGTATTATATTGAATTATATTGACTTTATGAATACATCACCTATTTATATAAAAGTTTAAATATATAATAACGAAACATAATATTACAATAATGTCTATAATCTCTTTAAAAATTGGCTCACAATATAATCTTACAAACTTTCTTCAACAACCTTGACGCGACAATTCACAATTGAATAGAGACTCATTTGCGAGTTATCATGTCGGAGTTATAAAAAAAAAATTGTAAAATTAGGTTATAGCTATAGTATTACTACTCTTATAATAAGGAAGCACAGTATTGTTTCTCAACTAAGGAACATATAATGTGGAGTCCATTTTGCTCACCAGCACATATTATTATCGATCCAAACAAATACCAAGATCTTCAATTTTTGAAGATATATAATTAGCGGTGGGACAGATCAATAAATAATTTTATGTCACATCCATTGGAGATTCCCTTCCTGTTTCATTAGTCATAATTTGAAGTCAAAAATGGCGGCCAGCTATTCTGCAATTCAATTAAATAGCTTGTGTAATTTTGAATTAATTAAAAAGTAAGCAGTTATGTTACACAATGTACATAAATTCCAGTCTTGAACGTATTTTTTTATCTCAATATTCTCATCAGCCTTCCTCCTCTCTTCTTTGAATTCTGATAAAAAAGAAAATATGGGTATGAAGTGCTGCTCACTCTCTCTCTCAGTCTCATGTAATGCTAGTTTCTGTAAATTTAGTTGTCAAAAGTGCATTCCTAGAAGAGAGGCATGTCTATGTAAATCATGGCTGTGTAAATCATGTCTATGTAAATCATGGCTATGTAGATCATGGCTATGTAAATCATGTCTATGTAAATCATGTCTATGTAAATGCAATTGTCAAAAGTGCATTCCTAGAAAGGAGGCATGTCTATGTAGAAAGAAGGCATGTCTATGTAAGCTCCAAGATAATCTTGTTGCCTTGGAGAAGGCAAAGGAAAAATTAATTGAAAGAAGACGCGATGTGATGAGGAGTGTCATCGATGCTGAACAACAACAAATGAAACGGCTTGACAGTGTGCACGAATGGATTTTACGGGTCGAAGATGTCGAAACTCGAGTTGATCAGCTGCTGATCAGAGAAAGATCTCAACAAGTTCAGAAATCATGTCTTTGCGGCTTTTGTCCCTGGAACTGCTGCTCGAGCTGCAAATTCGGAAAAGAAGTAGATAAAATACTTAAAGATGTGGTTACATTAACCAATGAAGGAGATTTTAAAGAGGTTGGTGAAAAGATACCAGAAGCTAAAGTGGGCCTGCAATCAATGGTTGATGAAGTCTGGAGCTCCCTTCAAGAAGAACAGGTGGGCACTATCGGCCTATATGGTCTTGGAGGAGTCGGCAAAACAACTCTGTTAATCGAGATCAACAACAAACTCCTTCGTACACCGAATGAATTTGATTTTGTAATCCGGGTCGTACCGTCGAAAAACATGCAAATTGGGAATATTCAGGAAGATATCGGAAAAAGGATAGGTTTATCCGACAGATCATGGAAGGAGAAAACTGTCAGAGAGAAAGCTACTGATATTTTCAGAATTTTAAGCAGCAAGAAGTTTGCATTATTACTTGATGATTTATGGGAGCGAGTGGATTTACAAGAGGTTGGGGTCCCTCGTCCGAGTCCTGAAAATGCATCAAAGGTGCTTTTCACAACTCGTGAAATGAAAGTCTGTGGCCTCATGGGAGTTCAAAAGACGTTTGAGGTGAAGTGTTTGAGTGATCAGGAAGCTTGGAAACTATTTCAAAGCAAAGTCGGAAAAGAAACTCTCGACAGCCATTCTGATATTCCTCGACTAGCCGCGACAGTAGCTGATGAATGTGCTGGTTTGCCACTCGCACTGATTACCATTGGTCGAGCTATGGCTTTCAAAAGCGAACCCAAGGACTGGAAGTATGCAATTCAAGTTCTAAGAAAATCGGCTTCTAAATTTCCAGGTATGCAAGTGGGGACTGGTGACCCCACTCAAATTTTTTTTTTTTTAATTATTAATTTCTCTTTATATTTGTCTTCCTTTATTCTAATTTGATATAATTTACTTTGCAAGTTGACTCCGCCCATCTAAGAGAATAACCGATTCTTTCCCATTATTTATTAAACAAACAAGGTTTTGTTTATTGAAGAAGATAATTTTTTTATTAATTAAATATAATTTATATTGTCTTTATTAATTATAAGTAGGGGTGATCGGTTTCGGTTATCCTACACTTTTTGAAGGAACCGGAACGGGTTAGTTCTAGTTCCAGTTCTGATTCTTAGAAACCTAGAATTGTAACCTGAAACATAGGTTTCGATTGCTAGAAACCCAGAACCGGAACCTAAAACATAGGTTCTAGTTCCTAGAAACTTAGAACCGGAACCTAAAACATAGGTTTAAATTCTGGTTTAGGGTACCCGGGTTGATTTAAATTACCCCCTACTTTTTAAAAAATGATATGCAACCCCCAATAGTTTATAAAAATTACAATTCAATCTCGATTCCTACTCGGGTACTTGGACCTTAATTTCGATTCTCGTTCCTGTTCCAGCACTGTAGGAACTGGAATCGAACTCGGGAATTCCCAACTTTCGAGAACCAAAACCGGATCCTAATGGAGTTGGTTCTGATTTCTACCTGAAATCAGTGGATGGGTACCCGCCGATTCCAGTTCTACCCTTTACCCATGCTCACCCTAAAGTCAACAAAAAAAAACTGAAATTCAAATTAAATATTTCTTGCCTCCACTAAAATTATTTTTTATTATTTTATTTCGAACTTGTCTACACTAACATTAAATTTTGGATTCGTCTCTACAGGTATGGATGAGATTTATTCTTATCTGAAGTTCAGTTACGATAGTTTGCCTAATGACATGATTAGATCTTGTCTCTTATACTGTAGTTTATTTCCCCAAGACTACAGTATTTCGAAAAGAGACTTGATAGATTATTGGATCGGCGAGGGATTTGTAAATGAATATAACAGAGATGAAGCACTGAACAAAGGATATTATATTATAGGTTTTCTTCTTCACACATGTTTGTTGGAAGAAGAAGAAGACAACTCTCACGTAAAAATGCATGATGTGGTTCGTGATATGAGTATGTGGATAGCAAGCGAAATCGAGAAAGAGAAGGAAAAATTTTTGATCCATGCAGGAGATGGATTGTCCAGTATTCCAGATATTGGCAAATGGGAAGAAATGAGAAGGATATCCTACATGAACAATCAGATTACCGCTACTCCTGGTGGTAACCCGAAATGCCCTTATCTCGAAACTTTGTTTCTTAACGATAATTCTCTTCTGATACTGAACAATTCTCTTTTCATCGATAAGCCTAATCTCAAAGTTCTAAACCTGTCATATAATCATTCCTTGAAAAGATTACCTGAGAGATGTTTTTCAGATTTATTTTTTTTGCAACATCTTGATCTCTCAGCGACGGGCATCGAAATTTTACCAGAAGATTTGAAGGCTTTAGTAAACCTTAAATACCTGAACTTAGAGCGTACATATTTTCTCCGTAAAATACCTCGAGAATCGTTCTCTTGTCTTTTGATGTTACAAGTATTGAGAATGTTCAAATGTGGTTATTTATGTGAAGCTCCGGTAGACAGCATTCTGTTCGGTGGCGGTGAATATTTGGTGGAGGAATTGTTCAGATTGAAGGATTTAAATGTATTGAGCATCACGCTAAAAAGTTTCCATGCTTTCGAGAGATTTCTGAGCTCCAATAAGTTAGAGAATTGTACCGAATCTCTATGCCTTCAGGAGTTAGACGATTCGTCAAAATCGCTCGATGTGTTACGTTTGGCACATATGGAGCGTCTTGAAACACTTCATATTGTTGAGTGTAAACATTTGGAAGAGATGAAGATCGATGTTCCAGGCGAAGTTCAACATCTACGAGAAACTCATTTCCAGGGTCTTCATGTGGTGAAGATAAAATTTTGCCAAAAACTGAAGGACTTGACATGGCTGATTCTTGCTCCAAACCTGAAGAGTGTTTCGGTATCAAACTGCTTTGATATCGAAGAACTAATCGGTGTTGCGAAATGGAGTGAAGTCTCAGAGATGATCGAAAACCTGAACGTTTTTGAAAATCTTGAAACTCTTCGATTAGAAAATCTACCAAATTTGAAGAGCATTTATAGGAATGCTTTGCCTTTCCCGCATTTAAACCAAATGGTTATACGTAGCTGTCCAAACGTCAAGAGGCTTCCATTGGATTCCAACAGTGCAAAGGCACGGAAAATTGTGATAAAGGGTGAGAAAGAGTGGTGGAAAGAGCTGCGATGGGAGGATAAAGCCACTGAAAATGCTTTCCGTTCCTCTTTCATATCTCATCGATGATGATTTCTTGTATTTTTTGCTTGGTGCTTTCTGTGTGGTTGGTATTGTTATTGCATTTTTTTCCTTCTCCTGGTGTGTAATGTTTATGTTAAAGAGTGAACTATTGTCATTTAT
Organism: Pistacia vera; assembly: GCF_008641045.1. NCBI lineage: Eukaryota > Viridiplantae > Streptophyta > Magnoliopsida > Sapindales > Anacardiaceae > Pistacia > Pistacia vera. The sequence continues at coordinate 324,659 of NW_022196203.1, forward strand.
ACTATATACAGTTGTGTTTGTTGACTAGTTGTTTCTTTTCTCAATAAAGGACCATCTTTTATTTTTACATTGATATACTTCAACTAATCCTTAGGATTCTAAAACTACTGACTGGATAAGAGTTCCAATTGTCACCCTTATTAGGGACCGAAGTGAATCGAACTCAAAACCTCTTGAATAATACACCTAAGAGCCCTAATTGACTACTTGACCACCCAAGGGTGGTTTACAAATAATTATCATTTACTATGTATCATGCTCTTTTTGCAACCAATTTTGATTAAATATTACTAATTCTAACTAAGAACATGGAGAAGAATTTACATAGTTTGTTTCAAAAACTATATTTCACCAAAACCACCATTGAGTAGTCAGATGATAAAAGAGCAAAATGAAGTTTCATGAGTTCTTGAGTTTGAGTCATTCCAAACACTAATAAGGGTGGTTACTAGGACTCTTATCCAGCCAGTAATCCAAACCTCAAAGGGATTAGTCGAGGTGCTAGCGAAGTTGGCCTAGATATATTCGTTGTCTTTGGGTGTAAAATGGTTAATGCTTGGATATGGCCTTGATGTCTTCTTATTAAGAACATAAAATTTGAAACTTCTTCATAAATTCAATATCCCAAGCATTTATTAAAAACTATATCTAAGTGGAGTAACTCATTTTTTTTTTTTTTTTTTTTATAAGACAACACTATCAAATATTGATCCATTTCTTAGCTTTAACTGCTTTGGGATTAACCGTATCCATATAAACTTAATACAAGAGAGAGGAAGATATTGACTCGGCTAAGGTGCGAATTGCACGTTTCTGTGCTGACTGCCTAGCAGAATTGTCAATAAAAATATTAAAATGGAAAAAGACTAATATATAGTCTAATAAGTGTTTTGATACCCGGCCGGCTCGGCCCTGCTGGTTCAACTGGAACTCGGGGCCTTTGTTGAGCGGGTTATCACTTTAACTATTCACCCTTAACCCTAGAATTATGGACAGTAATCAACGAGCATACGACAACAATTATGTTAGGACTTTTAGAGAGGGACTCTCGATAAGTCTAAAGATGGTGAAGGGAGTGATTTTCAATGAGTGAATTGACTGGAAAAGGCAAAATCCAATCGACCAAAATAGCAACTTGTTGTCGACAATTGGCGGAACAAATGTGAGAGGGGTGAGATGAGTTTTGGTTAGGAGGCTGAGGAGAGGGCTTTTGTGGTGATGAGGAGTGTTGTCATCACCAGAAACAGGTCCTATTTGGCCTGGATTTTGGACATCGCAATGGTGTTTGTGTGTTTTAACAAAATTTCAAACTTATAAAGACTTGTAATAATTAATAGAGGTGTTTTTGTTAAATCTCAAACCTTTGAACACCGATTTAACCTACCGATCAAGCCGATTCAACTGGCCAACCCAAGACTCAGATTTAACCGCCAATCAAACCGATTCAACTAGTCAACCTGGTACTCGACCACTATGTCAAGTTTCACCCTAGGTTTGTTATTAAAACATTGCTAAGTACTTCAAAGCTATATGGTTGGTTACGTTCAAAATGAACGATGTATGATGTATCTTTCACCAAAGTTCATCTACTATTATAGAGAAAGAGCATAGTATAACATTATTCATTCAAGGACTGAAACGGCAACCAATTGAATCTGCCACCAGCCACGGCCACCACCTTGTTCATAAGTCAAGCTATATTGGAGTTTCAAACAAAAGATTTAGCTCAATCCATGCCGCCAAAAAAAAAAAAAAAGGCAACATATAATTCAACAGTGGTAGAGAACAGGAGATGCTGTAATGCATGCATCCAGATAGATAAATGTACAAAATATGCCATTCCCCACTCCCTTAAGTGGAAAATGGCATCGATTAGTTCAAACAAGCATTAGATAAACTTTTTCTTTGCCAATGGATGAAAAAAAAAAAAAAAAAAGACCACAAAAAAAAAGAAAAAATTACAAGTGAATAAGCTCTATAACCCTGGAGAGTTAGGGTTCGGGTAAGGCTCCAAACTAACACATCAAAAATACCCAAAAGGAGAGATGGCGTTATTTTCTCTCTCTTGGGTTAAATTGCTTGAAAAAGAGGGGAAAAAAAAAGGAAGAAAAAAAAACCCTACAACAGATACAAACCTATTTATAATAAGCTAAAGTATCCTATTGGTTTTGCGAGTCTCTCGTAAATAAGAGTCTGCTTATAAAGGGTATTATAGCTGCAAGTAAAGACTTGGGGCTCTCCTCATGTGGAAGATGACCACATCCCGATATGGCAACCAGCCTCTGCAAGGCAACGAACCACAGTGAAATAAGATTCAATGATAAAAATGGAAAGTCGCATTAACGGTGGTCTTAATTTATCTCAATCAGTAACATTCAGTAACATTTAATTACATACACAGTTTGATCGGATCTGAGAGAAGCATATTATAACTATAAAAACAGAGACAAGAGAAAGGTACTCACAGAATTTACAAGTTTTGAAGCCATAGCTTGAGAAGATTTAATGGACACCAAGGCATCTTCAGCACCAGAAATAACCAAGACTGGCAAGTCTTCGACTGCTTTCAGCAATGATGCTGCATTTTGTGGTGAAAGGACAGTCTCGTATGACAGTCTACCTATCTCATGAAGTGCTTCATCCCAACCTTCTACACAAAGTGGGGCCTGATTGAATTTATGAAAGCAAACAAATGAAGTGATTAGCATGTTAAAATTTTAATCCACTGACAAGAAAATTCACATGTTCCATTCTTGACCAAAATTCTCATTGAATGATCGGTAAAACAGTAGGAAATAAGGATAGACAGCTGTCCTGTACTTAGCCATTTTAATAGATTGAACGAAAAGAACTTAATGCAAACAATGAAAATTTTGGACAAATCACACATCATTTACCAAAAAATAACTGACCAACTCTGCTGCACAAGTAAATGTGCCAGTTCCAAATTTAATACTACTTGTCAGAATCATGCAGTTTTCGGTTTTAAGGTTCAGTTCATCTATTAATAGCTTGTATAGTTTAATATCATTTATTGGCTGCAGTCTAGATGAGACCTTCATCGCAACAACCTGACTTCATCCATTAATAGTGTCTATAGTTTAATACCATTTATTGGTTGCAGTCTAGATAAGAGTCATCGCAATTAGCAACAACCTTACATCATATAGAAGTTATTCATGCAGCCAAATGGTGTAAAATTCGACAAGTAATGTTTACTGAAGGTTTGAAAGGCTTTTTTCAGTAGTCATTTAAACTATGGGCAGAAAGTATATACAAAATGAAAGTAGAAATGGAAAAAATGAAATATTTCACATGATTTTAAGTGACAAGCACATGACAGCAGGATGCATTTGAAGTAATACCACCAAGCAGTTCTTCCAACAAAAAAATCGTGATTTGTGGTCAATGAAAGAAAGTAAAGCCCACGGACCATGGACCAGATGGTACCCCCTCGCCAAAAGGATCAGGGCATCTTAAAGAGATAGGGTTTGAGGACATCTTATGACCAAGGAATTCCTATAAGGTGAGCCAAGGCTCTTGAAAAAACAAAAAGAAAAATTGATATGCAAAAGTAATTATGAATGCAAAAAAGTTTCAAATATACCTTATAGAGGCTTAACACTTCTGTTGTTAACTTGGTAGCATCATACCATGCACGCCTATTCACCACTTGAGTAATTTCTGTTCGCAGTAAAGGACGAATCAAGTGCTTCTTCCCAAGTGCAGTGCGCATGAGTATCCTTGCCAAGCCTGGAACCACTTCTCTGGACAAGCTGGCATTTAGCAATACCACACCTTGAATCGCAACCTGAATGATGTAAAACAAATTAGATAAAAGAACAGGGGGAATACCGAATATCTTGCAAAATGAAGTGATGTTTTATAGGATGTCTTAACCAATCATATACAAATCAAGAGTCGAGTTAAATTAGTTAACATCACCCAGACTTCAAAATGTAGGCTTGTAAAGCAGATGAAAGGACCAATAATATGTGATGAAACATATCTTGAAAGGACACTGAATATTTGTGCTTTTAACTGTCAATACTTATTATGGTTACTAAACGGCCTCTTAGTCTCTGTAAGCACCTATGGATATGTTCTGCAGTGTACCAAATGCAGAAGCATCATGAAATTAAGGCCATCAACAGCCCTGAAGACTATGAGACCTAATATTTAAATGGACAAAAGAGCATGAGATCATACAAAGGACATAAACAGCAAAAGCAATATTTCAAAACTATAAAAAAATATCAATTCTTGTTCTCAATAATACGAAAGTATTCACTCAACAAGCATAATGTTAGATATAAACAGAAAATCACTTTGTCCCAGCAAAAGATTTTGCACATAGTATATGCATGCACATATATCCAATTAAAGAAGGTAAAGTTAAGCTATGTAACTTTATTCAAGTGAAAGACATTGTGTTGCCGGCAGAAGAGAACCAAGAAAACTTACATTGAACAAATTCGATAATTGGACTTTTTGTGCAGCTTTTAAAGAAAGCAAACCCCCATCGTCATGGCCAACAAGCACCACTGAAGAAAACCCCATCTCAGAGCAGAAAGAAAGAAGCAAGTCAACCTGAACATATTGAAAGTATGAGATTTAGATTTAATTGCGTGATTAATTCCAAAAAATAATGGAGAGCAACAATACAAAAGCTTTAAAGGAAGAAATCTGGTCATAGGATCCACAAAAATGCCAGGTACCTAAGATCAGTATAGGATGAAAAAAGACCACTAATGCTTATTCTGCAGCAAGCTACAAATACCTAGCAGTGAATAACAACATGAACATCGTAAACTGAGATACTAGACCTATCTATAAGGAGAATAATGTTAAATGCAGAGAGCTATACTTGGAGGCATATTATCTTTCATTCCTCTGCCCTCCCCCCTCCTCCCTCTTCTAATTGATCTATACTGTCAGAACAAAATTTTAAAAGGACCTCTAAATCCATCTTTCCATCCTGAACACTACAGCTTATAGAAAACAAACCGAATAACATTAAAATCCACAAAAGCAAATTACCTGAGTTTCAAGTTTGTAAGGATTAGGCAATTCGTTTTCCTCCCAATCTTTCCGACGAGGCCTAGAAGTTAATCCCCAGCCAGGCCGATCAAATGCAGCAACTGCACAACCAGTTTGCCTAGCCAGAACCCCCATGACATGCCTCCATGAAAATACTCCTCCTCCGAACCCATGTACTAAAACAATACCAACCTGACCATTTCCCTCCAAATCTTGCTCTAGAGAGCCCAAATTCATTTCTTCCTCCTCAACTGTATCATCTAGGCTAAGAACAGGTATATCTTCAGAAAGAACAGTAGAAGTTGCAGAACCATCCAATAATGGAGCATAGAGAGAAGAGCTGTGAAATTGATTGCTGTAGCTCCTGTGAAGATGGTGGTATTGCGTTTTTGATAGCACACTAAAGGCTTGTCTTTCAAGCTTTAACCTCCCCAAAGACATTTGTGGAGTGATTCATCTTGAATTGGGTTCGTGAAAGGTGGCTGACGATAAAGAACGAGGGGGTGAACCAGGCAAACAGAGCTTGTAATGGACAGTAAGGCCTTGGCATGTAAGAAATAAGCTGTCAATGTCAGCAAGTAATCTGACAGGAAGTTCCCCCTCATCACGAGCTGTTCCTAATGGCTTTCGCCTCATCTCACTATCACTCTTTGGGGTTTTCCCTGCAGAGGGAGTGGGAGATCTTGGAACTTTCTGGAAGCCAGAGAAAACATTTTTGCATGAAAGAACCTGAAATTTAATATAAGGACCAAAAAGTGAGATTTTTATGTATCAACAGTTTCAACCATACAATACTGGTGACAACTATTTTCTTGCAGAATTGAAGATTTACCCTGATTACACAGGAAATTCACTACCTCGTATACATACAGAATGATAAACAAATGCTTGAAACTACTACAAACTTACTGCTTCTGGATCAACACGGTGAAACAGGAGTTTCCTTCGTGCTCTGCAACTTGTTCTATATGCTACGACAGTGTGGCCAAGGGCAAAAACTACAGACGAAAGAAACAAGACTGGCATTCCCCATGACTTCTTCAGATGCAGTCTTTGCCTTGAAAGGGATGAAGAAGCTTCAGCCTCAAGCTGAGAATTAACAGTAAAAAGGCATGCCTTCACTGAGAGAAGAAGAATTGAAACAAAAGAGCAGAGTGTCACAGTTCCAAGGTAAGGACCATGTGAGAGAGCCGGGGCATCACACATCGAATATACACCTGTGATCACAAAACAATCAATAACCAAATAGATCGACTGTATATAATCAATTATCAATACAATCTACTTCTAATTTGCATCTGTAATAATTTCATAGTGGATTTCAATGCAGAAGAAGAGAATAAGTAAGGCCACTGCATGCTTCATGTTATTTTGACTTTTGGAAATCAAGAACTAAATTCAACTTAACTTCACTCATGAATATAAGTTTATTATTACAACTATTATTTCTTGGCACCCGTAAAGAAAAAAGAAAATGATTAGTTCACTCAAGTAAGCCAGCTAGGTGATAAATTATTCCTTCTTTTTCTCTCAGCAACTTTTCTATTCTCCATCCAAGCTTTCTCATCAATTAAACATAAAGTTCAAAATCTTAATACATATTTAAAAAATGAAGAATCATCATAGAAATAGAAACTTTTACTAAAATATTCATTTTCGTTTTTCAGAAAAATGAACGGAAAAAAGAAAATAAACTTCATAAAATATTTCATTTTCGGACTTTCCTACACTTTCTCAGCAACCAAATACATAGTCAAAAACCCACGTCTAACTAAAACATAAATCAGATAAACGCTCAAAATAAGTACAAATACAGCACTTTAAGCAAATCCTTCATTTTCTTTCAGACGACTCAGATTCTAAATTTTCCTCCAATTCATCAGCAGAGAAACAAGAAGTTAATAAAAAAAAATTAAATGAAAAAAAATTGAAAGAGCCTAAACATCCAAAAAGAAGAAAAGAAAAATAACACTGATCGGTTAAATAATGATGACGATGATCATATTCATACATACATATAATAGTAAGAGATCTGACGATCGAAACGAAAGGAATGTCCGTCAACGAGCTCTTGAAATCATATCTACGCAAATGTTCCTTAAATCCATAACAACTCACACACGTGAAGCTAGAAATCAGAACGCACGGTACCAACACGTCACCGACCGCCACCAGAACTGGCAACGACGATGCCATCAGCGATGCCACCATCGCCACCATAAAGAACACCGTCCTTACAATCCGCCGCAGTTTCTCCAACACCAGCCATCCCTTTGACGCCATCGTATCAAACAAGATACTTGATAAAAAAACAAAACAGGACTATAAAACCAAAAAAAAAAAAATTAAAAATCAATACTCTCGTTTATGTCGGACTTGAAACCCTAGCAAATTTGAATGCGAAGTTTCGCTCTCGCGGCGGTTCATTGGCCATTTCTCGTACAATCTCCGGCGAGGAAGGGGTATAACGGTAAATTTTTTCTTATTCACTTAAGGTTGCCGTTAACGGAGTCAAGAAGGCAAACAAACGACGCCGTAGCTAGGGTTCCAAGACGATCAGTAACGATATGAAGAGAAGATTTTTCTGTTAATGTTTTGAAATTTTGAATTTCTCATGTGTTTCTTCTTCTCTTCTCTTCTATTGTCTTCTGTTTCTGTGTTACTTGTTTTTATATTTTTCAAGTTTCTGTTTTATTTGTTTTTAAATTTTTAATTATAATTAAAATTAGAGAAGAAAAATCATCATTAATTAAGAATAATTTTTGTTTATTTTAATCTGACACTACTTGATTCCGGCCTGGAGCATATCTGGCAGCCTTTTCGGCATGGACGAAAATAACCCCGGTTTTGGTGTGAAATGCGTATTTCACGTTTCTTGATTGACTATTATGCCCTTGCTCCATTTTTTTTTTTAAATATTTTTGGCAACCCTATTTTTTTTGAGATTATATTTTAGAATAATATTTTGATGCTACAATTTCAGCCAAGCATTGATTTGTTTGGGTGTCAAATTACTAATTTAGTTTAATTAAGGACCAGGCTATATACTATCAAATTTTAATGCATCATTAAATCTTTAATTTATTGCTTTGTCCAATACTTTATTTACTTTTTCTTTGAAGTTTTGGAAAAAAAATAAACAAAATCTAATTTCTATACTAGGAGATAGTATAATTAAATTTAATAAGTGGAATAAAATTTATGAACTCAAGATTAGATTAGTAGAATAATTATTTTTAAGGAGAAAAAATCAAAATATATTATTAAATGAACAAAGACCAATTTGTGTTAATAGATTTTACCAATAACAAATCAAAATACTAAATGATTGAAAGTATAAGAAAATAAGTTATATTATTAAATAAATACTAAAAACGCTTAAACATTGTATTTTTTAAAGTAAATTGTATTTATTAGAAAATATATAAAATTGTTTTATTCATCAATATAATAAATATTTTATCCGCCAATAGTTTTAAGACACGTTAAGACAATTTAAAAAAAAAACAATTCATAAAAATGGAATAAATAATTAAATTAGGGGTATTTAAGGAAAGTTAAACTAGGCTTAAAAGGGGTTGCAATAAATAGAGGGAGGGAGGAGTAAGCTAGAATTAGAAAGGAAGAATGAAAGACTGAAAATGGAAATTCAAATAGAGCGAGAGTACCAAGAACGTGACCGTAAGAGAGGCATTAGACTCTAGAGTAAGAGATCGTGGTCGGGACCAAACATCAAAAATTCGTCCCACTCGCAACGGGTACGTCAACATCACTACTTACCAGCTTACCTGTTCTGTTGAAGTGGGTCCTATCCTCCTCCAGCCTGTCTACGGGTGCTTGCCGTGTACTCTTTACACCCTGTCTCTTCTTATTCCTTCAGTGGACCCCTTTACCGGAGTAGAATTAGCAACGGTCACATTTCTATGCGCAAATGTACGGTGTAACCATCAATTTCAGTAAACTTAATATATATTTTTTTTTTATTCCATCATCGTGATAATATAATTCAATAAAACTATACTTACTTACGATTTTATTAACCATCTTATTTCTATGTAAATATAATATATAGTATTTAATTATGTATTAATACTCGTACTAATCATAGGATAATAGATGATTAGTAAGAGGGATAAGCATAACATTACTCATTATAATTATGATTAATAATTTTTATAACTTAAAAATAAAAATATATCTATTAAATATGGTTCAATAATTGTGTCCAATATAATCATATTGTTAATTTTATTTATATAATTTTCATTAGTCATGAATAATGCAAATATGAAAAACTACATATAATATTTTGAGAAAGAGAAATTTCACTATATATTTCGATTTGTAGATTCTCTTGAATATGAAATTTGATAGTTATATAAATTATAGTATTGGATAGTTGTGCCTATATCATATTGATAATTTTTATTTAATATAATTTTCATTAGTCATGAAATGATGCAAACATGAAAAACTACATAATAATTATTTTGAGAAAGAGAAATTTCAAACTTATATTTCGATTTGTAGATTTCTTGAATATGAAATTTGATAGTTATATAAATTATAGTATTGGGTATTGTTGTGCCTAATTTCCTGACGGTCAAATTGTGTCACGCGTCCCTAACGTATTCAAGATCATACATGTCAATCTTCCCACAGTATCACATACGATTGTCTACATAGTATCAGTATATAAACATATTAGTAGTCATTTAGCATGACACAGTCTGTCAGAAACATAAAAATTATTGACTCAGATCCTAATCAAAGGATTTGTGTGCAATCAACCCATGAACTCATTCTCAACCACTGTCAGACGAACCAAGTATAAAAAGGAGTCTACAACCTCCGTTTCAATTGATGACAATTCCAATTTATTAGGGAGTTAAGAGAAAAAAACACACTTACCTGTTTAAGAGAATGTTAAAGAGAATAGGTCGCAATAGTTAAATGTCTTCCATTTAGCTTGCGAACTCTCTCCGTAACCTCATTCAACCCTGTAACGTCCTCTAGCAATAATATAACAATAGATGTAGGTTTGGTTCTATACTGAGACACACTATAAAATCTCTTTTATTCTTTACTTTATTAAGTTGTTTTTACGACTGTGGTTATCGGTAACCACTCGTATATCTACTTGATCATTTCCAATGTGGATTAAGTATCTGTACAAATTTGGTATCAACAAGAATGTTTTAAATTATGCCTGAATGTAGGGTCAATGGGACAATTTCCCAAGATTAAAAGAAAATCTTTTGAAATTTATTTAAGAGTACAATTAGTCTTATATCGAACAGTAATGCTAGGTAGCTCAATCATTGCCACAATTATTGGTTTTTTTTTTTTTTTTTTTTGGGGCACCACAGTTTAATAATTAAGTTATTTAAATTAAAATAAGAAATTAGAACACGGGTTTAAATTAAATACATGAAATAAAATAAATAATTATAACAGGAAGATTTTCTCGTATTGATGGTACATATATTGACTATGTTGTATTATTGCTTAAGAATCAAGATTCTATCTCCAAGACTCCAACCTCCCCCGAGGTTCGGGAAAGATACCAACACCATACGTAATGAGATTTAATTAATCATATCCCGCACCTTCTTCTTGTTTCATTAATGAACAATAAAAAATAACTAAATGAGAAATTAAAATGTCAATAATCTCAATCCACATAAATAAATCGTTTTGCAATTAGAGTTATGAAATAAGAAATTACTATGCAGAGATTTTTTTAAAATTAAGTTATGAAAAAATAAAATCTTATAGAACTAGAATGTCACCGGAACAATGAAATTCAGAGTAAAATTAAGTTCGATGTATAAAAACAAATTATATCAAATAATAGATTGGAAGGAGTTGAGCGTATTGGTTCCATCGTTAATTCTCAAAGCAGTACATTTCTTAAAATAAAATATGGAAAGATTACAACTGAGGTATTGGGCCAACTATATGCATCTTGACTAATTTTTAGAGGAGTAGTTCACAAACACTCATCATTACGACTTTCAGACAAATATATATTTTACGCTTAATCGGGAATCAAACTGTTAAGACTATGAGTCTTAACTATTTGTAGCCTCTTGATTCGCCCTTACCACTGTAACCATGGTGGGCATAGGTCTGTAATTTCTATTTCACTTACAGTAATGTTCGATCACATAAATTTATTATTATTGGTTGTTGCAAATTCATTCTTCTATTAAAGTTTATCTTAGTATTATAAATCATCCTTTTAAAGTTATAAATTTAACTATAAATGTTAAAACTATATAATTGAATTTATGGTGAATGTGAACATAAGAATCTAGGAAAGTACACTGTTACGGTGAGGCACTAAATATTAGACACAATAAATAAATTTGTAATAAAAATCAATTCAAATTATTAATATTTATTACGTCAGCTACGCCCCACCTTGTCTCCGTGTGTTCTTTCTTCCGTGAGCACACTGAATGGAGAAACAAAACTTCCGCGGGGCCACAGACTTAAGAAAAGATACTGTTTCTGTGGGTCCCAGAGCTCTAAAGGTAAAAAGCGACGGTGGTGATCTCTCTTCAGAAATCTGCCGATATTAAATCGTACGGCACTGCATGTTTTGGATGTTCTGATTTGTCGTGTATCCAAAGGCCAAATACCGCGAGCCGAAACGTTCTGTTAGTTGGAAAAAAAAAGCTAATTTGTACCGTATCATGGTTTTACACAACAGTAATAAATGAAAAAGAAACGTCACCATATGGTTCTGTTCGAATGCTGAAATAAAGTGGAGTTCCGTTTTTAGCTTTTTGTCATACCACGACAGCATGGCGTTTCGTGTCTGTATTTATTTACATATTTATTATTTGTTTTATTAATATTTATTTCTAAATAATAGGAAATTTAAATAAGACATAATATTGAGTAAAATAAAAAACATTTGCTCAATTATAACATGTGGAGACAAAATTGCCCATAGTCAATAGACAGCAAGACGAGGAAATGACAGTACTATGTCGTTTCGGGGGCCACTCTGAAATGTAATTTTAAGGTGAAAATACGAGGAAATGTTTTTTTCTAAACCTATTATGAAAGGGTGGGTTATTTTCTACGAGGATGACTTTAATTTTTTTTATAATTTTAAAATAAAGTTTATATTATATTTTTTTTCTTTTTGTATTGGTAGGAACTACGATTATAAAAACATGTGCACATGATAACATGTACAGTGGTCAAGTCAATTGACCAAGTGACAGAATTTTGGACTCGCATCACATGGATATTTATTGCTTTATTTGACTTATTATAATCTTTTTTGCGCCGTGACTTCGCCGAATTTTATTATTTTCAATACTAATTGTACATATTGCTTAAATATGTATTTTGAAAATGTTAGTACATATACTGTTTTTTTGTTTTAATTTAATATATTGTCACTATAAAGATAAAATACAATTGTTTGGGGATCAAATCTATTGTACTCCTCGTCTCGTTACGAATTTTCGATTTGGATATGAGATTAGGATGTGAAAGCCATTTTTTTTAATAACCGGGGTCGAGGGTGTTGACCAACTTACGCGCACCTCAACTAATCTTAGATCTTAAAATTACAGTCAGTGAAAGAACTTTAGTGGCTATCCCTATTAATAATTGATAAGAAACTCGAACTCATAAGCTTAAATAATAAACTAAGAGTTTCTATCGAACAGTTCGACCAATAGAGATAGTTATGTGAATGTCATTTTATGGATGGGAATGGGATGACAATCTCACTCTTATACTCGAATTTCCCCTCTAATTAAAATAAATGTAGAAACATTAAAAATCTCAATAATATGCGATTAGAACCTTTACCATATATGCTCACAAACAAGCAAATACAATCAAAATCATAGTTTCCGACTTCAAGAAGATCCCGAAGAATCTTTCTCAAATAAAAACATAGAAGAAAAATAAGAAGAAAAGAAATCATAAGCGCAAAAGGCCAAAACGGTCATTTCAGATGAACCAAAAAAGAAGAAAAGCAGGGGCATTAATGACAATTCACAACTGACTTTCGGTTGTAAATTCATAATTTGTTGAAGGAAATAAAAGAATAGAAACTTTTTTCCCATGATGTATGAGACAAAAGGAAGACTAAAAAGCAGAGTGACTAAATAAAAAATTATAAAAGCAAAAAAAACAAAAAAAAAAATGTGAGTCATTGTATCCTTTTGCAGCTCAGCTGATGATGCAATGGGCCCTTGATGTCTCTACAAATTGAAAGTGGATACTCTTGAGCCGAACAGATCCCCTTTTCAGAGAATGGAAGAATTGCAAAGAAAAAAAAATTATTTCAAAGGAAAGTTTTCTCGTGAGAAAGAAGGAAGAAGGAAAATTTTAGCAAAGAAACGTTCAAAACTTAGTGATGGAATTAGAGGCAGTGGAGAAATCAATCAATTGGTGTTAATATGGAAAGCAACAACTTCTCAATTGGAGAGCTAAAAAGGAAGCTTTACTTTTACTTGAGATAGAATCACAAAAATTGAATTTTGTTTTTTTTTTTTTTTTTGTTGTTGTTTGTTGTTTTGATGGGCGGGGATGTCTGGACCAATTTAAGCGCACCTCAAAAATCTCCTAAGATTATGAAACTATCAGTCAGGTAAGAACTCTGGTAATTACTTCTATAACAGCCGAGAAGAGACTTAAACTTGAGTAATACAGTGCACTAACCAAAATATACTAATCAAGTATTAACAACAATTGAAATTTTGAAATTTTTAGTTTTTGGGGGGAACTGACGTGGCAATAAGAGATGTCTGTCACAGCAATTAGTACTTGGATTAATATGGTTGGTTAGGCATATAGTATTATTCCTTGAACTTAAGACTTCGTGAATAAACACCCAGGAGCCCCTATCGAACTTCGACTATCTAAAGGTAGTTGGGTGGTATTTAATATAATTTATAATTTCTCCCGAGGTTTAGGGTTTCATATTCAATTTAATGAATCAAAGATAACATTAATATGTATTGGGCTCAGATTCTTATTGAAGTAGAGTTTATTAGAGAAAAATTTATGAAAATTTGTTAATTATTTGGTGAGAATAATGTAAAGATCTTTTTAGTATTAATTTATGAGTTGTCTTAACCTGTACCCTAAAACCACTACCACACAAAATATTTGATTATTTCAATATATTTTATGTACAAAAAGATAACGATTGTGCCTATTAGTGCCTTTAACACGTGACTTAAAGGCACATGTTTAAGACAAACAATAATTTATATACCAAATAGGGTAAATTGCATAGTTGGAGTAAATAGTGAAATGAAATAATTGATGTAAATAGTTGAGTGGGTTGGGTTGGTTTGTTAAATATTGTATAAGGTGGTTGTGGTTTTATATAAATTATAAACATTTGAAAATTAGGTAATGAATTTAATGTCTTATGTCTATGTCATGCAAGTGGTGGAATTAAAAATGTAAATTGGTAGTTTCATTTCATGATGGAGAATTTGATTCTTGAAATGTAAAATTATCTCGTTGACAATAATAAGCTCATTTCATTTTCAAATAATCTATTTCTTATCCTAATGGCCATTATGTGGGTGGCTAATTTAATAATGTTTTTGTTGTGACAATTATCATCCATACATTTCTATCTAAGTCAATTAATATAATAGTGCTTATGAAATAGGGAAAATAATGTTTAAAGTTCCATAGTTGTAGCCATAGAAAAACAACAAATGATCTGTGAAGTGAGCTGTTTAGAATTAAATTATACATAATTTCTTGGAATGTTTTAAAGCTTCAAAACTATTTTTAATATTAAGGTGTCCTACCAGACAAAGAAGTTGTCAGGAGAGATATCCACTCCAAATTATTAACCTTTTCTCCCATGTGAATTCCATATTATTGGTGTCAAAGTTCAACATCAGTTAAGAGATAAGTCATCGGTTAAGAAATGATAGTTTTGGTCACTTATATAGTATAAGGACACTCTCACCACCTAGAGACGCTTT
This sequence comes from Pistacia vera, assembly GCF_008641045.1. NCBI lineage: Eukaryota > Viridiplantae > Streptophyta > Magnoliopsida > Sapindales > Anacardiaceae > Pistacia > Pistacia vera. The sequence continues at coordinate 339,688 of NW_022196203.1, forward strand.
TTTTAGGATAAAATCATACGAATCTTAGAGTCCAAAAGGAACAATACCTCTGAGAACCCAACTACTATGTGTATGAATTCGACATACATTAACAGTTGGCGTTGGAAGGAGGGTTTAGGCTACTGCTAAGCCCCTCACCCTTTAGAGGGTTGTGTTGGTACCAAAGTCTCACACTCATTAGGAGATAAGAATCTCAAGGGTTTATATAGCACATAGACATCTTCACCACCAAGAGATGCTTTTTTTTTTTTTTTTTTTTTTAACAAAATCTTTGAGAATACACCTATTATATGTCTAGATATAACATACATCCAAGGCAGTGTGTATCTATTGCCCACTCCAATGTAATTAAATAAAAAATATATATATTCACCAGGTCAGACATCCATTATCGTTTTCAACTCCAATCACTATTATCGACTGTCTGTCGTCTGTTTGATTACATAATTAGTTTTTTCAACCATTTTTAAGTGCACTTTCTCTTTCTGAATTTCTTCGGAATTGAAAAAGTATTTGTCCATGGGGAAGAATCAAAATCCAGGTAAGTTACTCCAATGGCAGAAAAGAATTCAGTGGTCCCTTGTGCAGGATTGGCAGGCAGTCACCAACTCTGATAAGAACACAATTTTGTATATGTCAAAATATCAAACCCTAAAACTATTTCCAACTTTTTGCACCAAACGACAACCATATACTTCAATTTCTTCTTTATTATTATTGTTTTTTGTGCTGCCAATCTTGTGCAATTCTCCAAATAACACTGCAAATTCTGTCTATTAATTCAACCCAACAAGTGATATTGATGATCTTAAAGTAAGTTTTTAACACCGATAGAGATTTTGAACACTTTTGTTTGGTAATTAAGATGTTTCAGTCAGTTTATATGTATCTTAATTAATCCCCAAAATCCATTGAACACTATATGATAGATAATCTCAATATTTGAATCTAAAAATTCAAATGAAGGAGCAATCCTTGATTATCCATGGAGGATGAATAAAGAATGAAATAAAGAAATACAGCAAAAAAAAAAAGTTGGACAGATAAGAGATGAATTGATGATTAAAGGGGTTAATCGGCTAGACTGGCATGAACAATATCTTGATTAAAGTTTCAAAAAAGATGCACCAACTACTTTATTATTTTTAATTTAATCTTGTCATTACTTATGAATAAACTTTTGTCTAACTTACATTCAACAACGGTAGCCGTTGTGTTGAAATTTTGAACTCATGGAATGGAACACTTACAAAACCCCATATAATAAACTGATTCCATGTTTTCTGGTCAAATATCATGAATTCTATTTTTTTTTTTTTAAGCAAACTTTAGGTGTCCGAGAAACGGCTAAAGCTGTAATTTACTTTTATAATAATAGTAAAAAATACGAGTACAGGATGTGAAAAGCATCCGGGATAAGTTAACAAGAACAAAATCTGAAAATAAAAGAGTGGTATCTATCCCTATTAACAACTTGATAAGAAACTCGAACTCAATACGCTTAAATAATACACTTAAGAGTTTATCGAACGTTCGACCATCTAGAGATAGTTATGTGAATGTCATTTTTATGGATGGGAATGGGATGACAATCTCATTTATACTCGAATTTCCCCTTAATTAAAATAAATGTAGAAATACATTAAAAATCTCAATATATGCGATTAGAACCTTTACCATATATGCTCACAAACAAGCAAATACAATCAAAATCCTATAGTTTCCCGACTTCAAGAAGATACCTGAAGAATCTTTCTCAAATAAAAAAAATAGAAGAAAATAAGAAGGAAAGAAATCCTAAAGCGCAAAAGGCCAAAACGGTCATTTCAGATGAACCAAAAAAGAAGAAAAGCAGGGGCATTAATGACAATTCACAAATGACTTTTCGGTTGTAATTTGACATAATTTGTTGAAGGAAATAAAAAGAATAGAAACTTTTTTCCCATGAATTATGAGACAAAAGGAAGACTAAAAGCAGAGTGATAAATAAATAAAATTATAAAGCAAAAAAAAAAAAAAAAAAAAAAATGTGAGTCATTGTATCCTTTTGCAGCTCCAGCTGATGCGAATATGGGCCCTTGATGTCTCTACAAATTGAAAGTGGATACTCTTGAGCCGAACAGATTCCCCTTTTCAGAGAATGGAAGAATCGCAAGAAAAAAAAAAAATTTTCAAAGGAAAGTTTTCTCGTGAGAGAAGAGAAGGAAGGAAGGAAAATTTTAGCAAAGAAACGTTCAAAACTTGAGTGATGGGAATGAGAGGCAGTGGAGAATCAACTCAATTGGTGTTAATATGGAAAGAACAACTTCTCAATTGGAGAGCTAAAAAAGGAAGCTTTACTTTTACTTGAGATAGAATCACAAAAATTGAATTTTTTTTTTTTTTTTTTGTTTGTTGTTGTGTTTTGATGGGCGGGGTGTCTGGACCAATTTAAGCGCACCTCAACTAATCTCCTAAGATTATGAACTATCAGTCAGGTAAGAACTCGGTGTACTCTATTAACAGCGAGAAGAGACTAACTTGAGTAATACTATGCACTAACCAAATTATACTAATCCAAGTATTAACAACAATTGAAATTTTGAAATTTTTTAGTTTTTGGGGGGAACTGACGTGGCAATAAGAGATGTCTGTCACACAATTAGTACTTGGATTAATATGGTTTTGGTTAGTGCATATATATATTCTTGAACTTAAGACTTCGTGATAATACACCCAGGAGCCCCTATCGAACTTCTGACTATCTAAAGGTAGTTGGGTGGATTTTAATATAATTATATTTCTCCGAGGTTTAGGGTTTCATATTTAATCAATTTCCCAAGATTAAAAGAAAATCTTTTGAAATTTATTTAAGAGTACATTATTAGTCTTCATAATCGAACAGTAATGCTAGGTAACTCAATCATTGCCACAATTATTGGCTTTTTTCTTTTTTTTTTTTGACACCACATGTTTAATAATTAAGTTATTTAAATTAAAATAAGAAAGTAGTACAGGGGTTATAAATTAAATACATGAAATAAATAAAAAAATTATAACAGGAAGATTTTCTCGTATATGATGGTACATATATTGACTATGTTTGTATTATTGCCTTAAGAATCAAGATCTTATCTCCAAGACTCCAACCTCCCCCGAGGTTCGGGAAAGATACCAACACCCATACGTAATGAGATTTTAATTAATCATATCCCGCACCTTCTTCTTGTTTCTATTAATGAACAATAAAATCTAACTAAATGAGAAATTAAAATGTCAATAATTCCTTCAATCCACATAAATAAATATCGTTTATGCAATTAGAGTTATGAAATAAGAAATTACTATGCAAGAGATTTTTTTTTAAAATTAATGTTATGAAAAAATAAAATCTTATAGAACTATGAATGTCACCGGAACAATGAAATTCAATGAGTAAAAATTAAGTTCGATTGTTATAATAAACAAATTATATCAAATAATAGATTGGAAGGAGTTGAGCGTATTGGTTCCATCGTTAATTCTCAAAGCAGTACATTTCTTAAAATAAAATATGAGAAAGATTACAACTGAGGTATTCGGGCCAACTTATATGCATCTTGACTAATTTTTAGAGGAGCTAGTTCACAACAACTCATCATTACGACTTCTAGACAAATATATTATTTTTACGCTTAATCGGGAATCAAACCTGTTAAGACTATGAGTCTTAACTATTTGTAGCCTCTTGATTCGCCCTTACCACTAGGCTACCCATGGATAGGGCATAGGTCTGTAATTTCTATTTCTACTTACAGTAATGTTCGATCACATAAATTTATTATTATTGGTTGTTGCAAATTCATTCTTCTATTAAAAGTTTATCTTAGTATTATAAATCATCCTTTTAAAGTTATAAATTTAACTATAAATGTTAAAACTATATAATTGAATTTATGGTGAATGTGAACATAAGAATCTAGGAAAGTACACTGTTACGGTGAGGCACTAAATATTAGACACAATAAATAAATTATGTAATAAAAATCAATTACAAATTATTAATATTTATTACGTCAGCTACGCCCCACCTTGTCTCCGTGCTGTTCCTTTCTTCCGTTGAGCACACTGAATGGAGAAACAAAACTTCCGCGGGGCCACAGACTTAAGAAAAGATACTGTTTCTGTTGGGTCCCAGAGTCTCTAAAGGTTAAAAAGCGACGGTGGTGATCTCTCTTCAGAAATCTGCCGATATTAAATCGTACGGCACTGCATGTTTTTGGATGTTCTGATTTGTCGTGTATCCAAAGGCCAAATACTGCGCGACCGAAACGTTTCTGTTAGTTGGAAAAAAAAAGCTAATTTGTACCGTACGTCATGGTTTTTACACAACAGTAATAAATGAAAAAGAAACGTCACCATATGGTTCTGTTCTGAATGCTGAAATAAAGTGGAGTTCCGCTTTTTAACTTTTTGTCATACCACGACAGCATGCGCGTTTCAGTGTTTCCTTGTATTTATTTACATATTTATTTATTTGTTTTTATTAATATTTTTATTTCTAAATAATAGGAAATTTAAATAAGACATAATATTGAGTAAAATAAAAAACATTTGCTCAATTATATAGTGTGGAGACAACATTGCCCCATAGTCAATAGACAGCAAGACGAGGAAATGACAGTACTATGTCGTTTCGGGGGCCACTGTGATAATGTAATTTTAAGGTGCAAAATACGAGGAAATGTTTTTTCTAAACCTATTATGAATAGGGTGGGTTTATTTTCTACGAGGATGACTTTTATTTTTTTTATAATTTTAAAATAAAGTTTATATTATATTTTTTTTCTTTTTGTATTGGTAGGAACTACGATTATAATAACATGTGCACATGATAACATGTACAGATGGTCAAGTCAATTGACCAAGTGACAAAATTTTGGAGTCACATCACATGGATTATTTATTGCTTTATTTGACTTTATTATAATCTTTTTTGCTGCTGTGACTTCGCCGAATTTTTTATTCTATTTTTAATACTAATTGTACTCTATTGCTTAAATATGTATTTTGAAAATGTTAGTACATATACTGTTTTTTTGTTTTAATTTAATATAATTGTCACTATAAATTATAATAACTAAAGATAAAATACAATTGTTTGGGGATCAAATCTATTGGACTCCTCGTCTCGTCTACGAATTTTCTGATTTGGATATGGGATTAAGGATGTGAAAGCCATTTTTTTTAATAACCGGGGTCGAGGGTGTCTGACCAACTTACGCGCACCTCAACTAATCCTTTAGAATCTTAAAATTATCAGTCAGATAAGAACTTTAGTGGCTATCCCTATTAATAATTGATAAGAAACTCGAACTCAATATCGCTTAAATAATACACTTAAGAGTTTCTATCGAACAGTTCGACCATCTAGAGATAGTTATGTGAATGTCATTTTTATGGATGGGAATGGGATGACAATCTCACTCTTATACTCGAATTTCCCCTCTAATTAAAATAAATGTTAAGATATAACCTAAAAATGCATTAAAAATCTCAATAATATGCGATTAGAACCTTTACTATATATGCTCACAAACAAGCAAATACAATCAAAATCCTATAGTTTCCCGACTTCAAGAAGATACCCTGAAGAATCTTTCTCAAATAAAAACATAGAAGAAAAATAAGAAGAAAAGAAATCCTAAAGCGCAAAAGGCCAAAACGGTCATTTCAGATGAACCAAAAAAGAAGAAAAGCAGGGGCATTAATGACAATTCACAACTGACTTTTCAGTTGTAAATTTACATAATTTGTTCAAAGGAAATAAAAAGAATAGAAACTTTTTTCCCATGAATGTATGAGACAAAAGGAAGACTAAAAAGCAGAGTGATAAATAAATAAAATTATAAAAGCAAAAAAAACAAAAAAAAAAAATGTGAGTCATTGTATCCTTTTGCAGCTCAGCTGATGATGCAATATGGGCCCTTGATGTCTCTACAAATTGAAAGTGGATACTCTTGAGCCGAACAGATTCCCCTTTTCAGAGAATGGAAGAATCTGCAAGAAAAAAAAATTATTTCAAAGGAAAGTTTTCTCGTGAGAAAGAAGGAAGGAAGGAAGGAAAATTTTAGCAAAGAAACGTTCAAAACTTGAGTGATGGGAATTAGAGGCAGTGGAGAAATCAACTCAATTGGTGTTAAATATGGAAAGCAACAACTTCTCAATTGGAGAGCTAAAAAAGGAAGCTTTACTTTTACTTGAGATAGAATCACAAAAATTGAATTTTTGTTTTTTTTTTTTTTGTTGTTGTTGTTGTTGTTTTGATGGGCGGGGATGTCTGGACCAATTTAAGCGCACCTCAACTAATCTCCTAAGATTATGAAACTATCAGTCAGGTAAGAACTCTGGTAATTACTTCTATTAACAGCCGAGAAGAGACTTAAACTTGAGTAATACTATGTGCACTAACCAAATTATACTAATCCAAGTATTAACAACAATTGAAATTTTGAAATTTTTTAGTTTTTGGGGGGAACTGACGTGGCAATAAGAGATGTCTGTCACAGCAATTAGTACTTGGATTAATATGGTTTTGGTTAGTGCATATAGTATTATTCCTTGAACTTAAGACTTCGTGACTAATACACCCAGGAGCCCCTATCGAACTTCTCGACTATCTAAAGGTAGTTGGGTGGATATTTTAATATAATTTATAATTTCTCCCGAGGTTTAGGGTTTCATATTTAATTTAATGAATCAAAGATAACATTAATATGTATTGGGCTCAGATTCTTATTGAAGTAGAGTTTATTAGAGAAAAATTTATGAAAATTTGTTAATTATTTGGTGAGAATAATGTAAAGATCTTTTTAGTATTAATTTATGAGTTGTCTTAACCTGTACCCTAAAACCACTACCACACAAAATATTTGATTATTTCAATGTATTTTATGTATAAAAAGATAACGGTTGTGCCTGTTAATGCCTTTAAGATGTGACCTAAGGACATATGTTAAGACAAACAATAATTTATATACCAAATAGGGTAAATTGCATAGTAGGAGTAAATTGTGAAATGAAATAATTGATGTAAATAGTTGAGTGGGTTGGGTTTGTTTGTTAAATATTGTATAAGGTGGTTGTGGTTTTATATAAATTATAAACATTTGAAAATTAGGTAATGAATTTAATGTCTTATGTCTATGTCATGCAAGTGGTGGAATTAAAAATGTAAATTGGTAGTTTCATTTCATGATGGAGAATTTGATTCTTGAAATGTAAAATTATCTCGTTGACAATAATAAGCTCATTTCATTTTCAAATAATCTATTTCTTATCCTAATGGCCATTATGTGGGTGGCTAATTTAATAATGTTTTTGTTGTGACAATTATCATCCATACATTTCTATCTAAGTCAATTAATATAATAGTGCTTATGAAATAGGGAAAATAATGTTTAAAGTTCCATAGTTGTAGCCATAGAAAAACAACAAATGATCTGTGAAGTGAGCTGTTTAGAATTAAATTATACATAATTTCTTGGAATGTTTTAAAGCTTCAAAACTATTTTTAATATTAAGGTGTCCTACCAGACAAAGAAGTTGTCAGGAGAGATATCCACTCCAAATTATTAACCTTTTCTCCCATGTGAATTCCATATTATTGGTGTCAAAGTTCAACATCAGTTAAGAGATAAGTCATCGGTTAAGAAATGATAGTTTTGGTCACTTATATAGTATAAGGACACTCTCACCACCTAGAGACGCTTTTTTTAGGATAAAATCATACGAATCTTAGAGTCCAAAAGGAACAATACCTCTGAGAACCCAACTACTATGTGTATGAATTCGACATACATTAACAGTTGGCGTTGGAAGGAGGGTTTAGGCTACTGCTAAGCCCCTCACCCTTTAGAGGGTTGTGTTGGTACCAAAGTCTCACACTCATTAGGAGATAAGAATCTCAAGGGTTTATATAGCACATAGACATCTTCACCACCAAGAGATGCTTTTTTTTTTTTTTTTTTTTTTAACAAAATCTTTGAGAATACACCTATTATATGTCTAGATATAACATACATCCAAGGCAGTGTGTATCTATTGCCCACTCCAATGTAATTAAATAAAAAATATATATATTCACCAGGTCAGACATCCATTATCGTTTTCAACTCCAATCACTATTATCGACTGTCTGTCGTCGGTTTGATTACACAATTAGTTTTTTCAACCATTTTTAAGTGCACTTTCTCTTTCTGAATTTCTTCGGAATTGAAAAAGTATTTGTCCATAGGGAAGAATCAAAATCCAGGTAAGTTACCCCAATGGCAGAAAAGAATTCAGTGGTCCCTTGTGCAAGATTGGCAGGCGGTCACCAACTCTGATAAGAACACAATTTTGTATATGTCAAAATATCAAACCCTAAAACTATTTCCAACTTTTTGCACCAAACGACAACCATATACTTCAATTTCTTCTTTATTATTATTGTTTTTTGTGCTGCCAATCTTGTGCAATTCTCCAAATAACACTGCAAATTCTGTCTATTAATTCAACCCAACAAGTGATATGATGATCTTAAAGTAAGGTTTAACACGATAGAGATTTTGAACACTTTTGTTGGTAATTAAGATGTTTCAGTCATTATAGTATCTTAATTAATCCCCAAAATCCATTGAACACTATATGATAGATAATCTCAATATTTGAATCTAAAATTCAAATGAAGGAGCAATCCTTGATTATCCATGGAGGATGAATAAAGAATGAAATAAAGAAATACAGCGCAAAAAAAAAGTGGACAGATAAGAGATGAATTGATGATTAAGGGGCTAATCGGCTAGACTGGCATGAACAATTCTTGATTAAAGTTTCAAAAAGATGCACCAACTACTTTATATTTTAATAATCTTGTCATTACTGATGAATAAACTTTTGTCTAACTTACATTCAACAACGGTAGCCGTTGTGTTGAAATTTTGACTATGGAATGGAACACTTACAAAAACCCATATATAAAATGATTCCATGTTTTCTGGTCAAATATCATGAAATCTATTTTTTTTTTTTTTAAGCAAACTTTAGGTGTCCGAGAAACGGCTAAAGCTGTAATTTACTTTATAATAATGTAAAAATACGAGTACAGGATGTGAAAGCATCCGGGATAAGTTAACAAGAACAAAAATCTGAAAATAAAATCAAAGAATAATTTAATTGATTCCCAACTTGATCTAATATTTTTAATATTACTAGATGACCCTGTTAAAAACAAATTAAAGTAATATAAAGCATGTTTGAAAGGGCTTATCCCCGACATTAAATTCAAAACTTTTCTACACGGCTCTTAACCTCAAGTTCAAGCCACGTATAAATGTGGTAATATTTACATAAAGTGACCCAGATCATTCTAGTTCACATTCTTCCCCCGACCAACGTCAATTGCCAATCGATTCAAACATTGTTGTAATCTCAAACCACTACCATTCTCTTTTTCGATCATCATCACCAAAACCCTCAAAATTTACTCTTGCCGACCCTGCTAATCACCAACAATCGAGTAATTAATGTTGATTTACATACCCATTCCAAGGTCAAATTTCAACTAATCACAACCACCAAAATCTAACATTCACCATCACAAAGACACTGGTCTCCCTTCTCAAACACGCTTAACAACTTAGTCAAGTTTGGCTCTGTTCAAGCCGAATGAATTCCTCTTCACTGTTTTGGGTTCACGTCAACGTATCATTATATATAAATGTGAATATAACAGTCGACTATTTACACATTCGCTGGGGCTGGAACGTATCGTCTAACGCCTTTGGGTGGCAACCGTCGTTTTATCATCCTATCTTGCGGTAGGGTCTTATGTTGTTCTACATTAAATTTAACGGGTACTTAGCGCGTCTCTGTGGTGATTATGAACCGTTTTGTGTCACTTGTTGCACATACTTATCAGTCATCATGAGTTCTTATTATTGTGATATTACCGTACCTAAAATATTTTAAAAAAAAACCGAACAACGCTCATGTCTCTACACGTCAGCGATACTTTCGAAGTTCCTCAAGCCGTTGCTACGGCTCATCTTTTGATACAGACTTTTCACACTTTGTGCGTCCACATCTTAACCTCAACCTAGAACCCCAGAACCTGTGTTGCCGACGATCCGATGATTATCTCCCGTGACAGTAGTGAACTCGGATTACTGGGTGCCTTGACTTATGGGGAAGTTATTTGAATAAGGTTTCGTGTGAAGTTTGAGCTAGGAATATTGGTGTATTCCAGTAAGTCGGTTGTGCGTTTTGACGATGAAAATGTTGGCTAGGTTTGTTATATCCTTGCTTTTTTTGTTGTTGGTGAATCTGGGTCTGGTGAGTTATGGGTACGCTTTAGACGTATCCCTCTACTTGACAAAACGCGGTATTTCATAGACTCTTAGCGTAACCAGAGGGTCGACATCCCAGAGTTCTTTGAAGTATCCACTTAAGGGGTCGCCATCGGTTATCTGCACTTAAGTGATTCTGAACTTCTAAGGTAGTTAATTTGCGTAACCGACAAACATTTTGTATTTCACACGATAGTGGGTATTATGCCAACGTATAAAGATGTGTGGGAGACGTCCTTATAAAGGTCATGTTGGATTCATCTTAATTCAAACATTGTGTACGGCTGCACATTTTTTCAATATTAATCTCCCCCTATCCCTTTTCACGTGCCACCACCCCCAGTTACTGGGCCCAAGCTTTTTTTGTATGTCTATTCCCTTAGGCGGACCCCCTTCATTTAGGTGATGCTGCGGTGATTGCGATTGCGTCACATTGCGACAGTGCGTTAGTGAATAGAAGAGTTACGTGAATGTATCAGTGTTACTTTTAGAACCTAAAGAACGTTACTGACATCCTTAAACAATCACGTATCTAATAATCCACATATTGTGCCCAACGCAACAGCGCCCATTATTATCGCTGAAAATCTGGGACTTACTTGGCGTCTTGGCCCTTTGTGAACGTGACTAAGACCTACAAAGGTAGCCTTTAGCTAAAGTTCCAACGAGGAGATTAAGTGGCGAGTGAGGCACCCTCCTGGTTCGGCTGGATGTGACACCTGCGCGGGGGATTGATGTATTGGATGGGACTATTCATTTGCAACCAACCAGTATATGCGAGAATTATAATTGATGTACCAAACAGATCATGCACGACTGCCCATGCAGCAAGCAGGAGGCCTGAAGGTGCAATGCTAATGAGATTGCATGGCGTAGAAGATTGAGGGTCATTGATGCGAGGATGAATAAAAGAAGGCAAATTAGCCCACAGAACAGTCAATTCCCCCCAGCCGACGCCGAACCCCCTAGATATGTAAAGGATGGTCTCGTCGGCACCATTGCCGGCCCCGCCCTACATAGGCAGGATATCATGACTGAGACACTCTGTGAGAAATATATAAGAGGAATAGCCATTAACAAGGAGACAACGATTGCAAGAAGAGGATGAATAACCAGGTTGAGTTGCCCAAACCATCAGGGTGGAGTAGAAAACAAGAATTAACGACACATTGAGGGCCAAGACAGCGAGCAGCGCATTTGTGCGAGTAGCCAAGAAAGATGTGGCCAACAGAATTGAGAGCGCTGGGTGTGCTGGGCAGCGTCGGGGTGAGGATGTGGAAGCCTGCTGGCGGGGGATTGTCTTGGTTGTTGGTAATGGGTGTTGACTGTGGTTATTAGAGGAGACTTAATGAGAGAGTGAAAATTGCAATTTTCATGAAACGAATTGTATGGATGAGTTTGAGTTCATGCGCAGAAGTTGTTTGTGAAAATGCGCTAGTGGTCAAAGTTAGTTTAGTAGTTGGGTTTTCTGATGTTGATGTACGGTGGTGATGGTGGCTTTCACGGAGGACCCGGTTTCTTTTCCTATTTCTAATATTGATAATGACTTGAAAGGGTTTAATTCCAGAATTTTGCAGCTGTGCCCTTCTATTTAGTTTAAGGATGAAATTGTCACTACCTCCAGAATCACGAGGAACTAGATATAGATACGCATTGTATTATGCATTCCAATCTTCATTTATATACAAGTAGACCTGCTATTCGATTCTTCTTAATATAGAGAACATATCATTCTAATCCATTAATTAGTTCATATAAATATAGGATCTTCACTAACATATAGGGTTTGTTGTAAGAATTTTAATTAGAATCATTAAGCATAAAAAGATCATTCTATTAGCTTGGGATGGATATATTATTTTATTGTCTCCAGCTAAGGAAGGAACAAGAACCAAGCTAGATGTTGATATTTTCTAGAATAACTGCAGTACATTACATTTATGGCTTTGGTTACACCAAGCTTCTTGCTTTCGTTGTTTGTCAGGCGACAATGCATTCAATCCCATAATTTAGTGTATCTGTTAATCGTTGATTCATTCCATAACCAAACTTAGTTTTCTTATTGACATATTTTAAGCTGATTTCTTTCATTATTCTGTTAGTCTCCTGAGTTCCTTTTTTCAGTGATTTGTAAATGGGTGGTGTCTGCTCAATCACAGTATTCTCATGTGATGCCTTCTCTCCCGTTTCTTAGATTGCACTGTCAGAAAGGCAAAATATGTAAGTGAGCTTGAAGATAATTAGTTGCCTTGCAGATTGAATTGCAAAAGTTAATTGAGACAAGGAACGATATGATGAGGAGGGTTCTTATTGCTGAACAACAACAAATGAAGCGGATGGACCAAGTTCAAGGCTGGCTTTCAGGGTAACGTTGTGGAATTGAAGTTGGGGAACTGCTACAACTTAAATATCAAGAAGTTGATAAATATTCGTGCATTGGAGGATACTGTTCCAAGAACTGTAAGTCAAGATGAGTATGGAGAAAAAGTGATTAAATGCTGAAGGTTGCAGCACTTTAAGGTTGAAGGAGATTTCAACGAGGTAGCTGAGAGATTACCAGAAGATCCTTGATTGAAAGACCTATGAAAGGCAATAGGGGTCTAGAATCAACATTTGAAGGTTTGGAGATGTCTTGGAGAAGAAAGGTCGGATTATTGGCCTAGTATGGGTGGGGTCGGTAAAACTACTCTACTAACCCAGATCAAAATAAGTTTCTGAAACAGAGAAGATTTTGATGTTGTGATATGGGTAGTGGCGTCTAAAGGCTTAAGAATTGAGAGGATTCAGGAAAAGATCGGTAAAAGAATAGGTCTTTCGAAGACTATTTAAGAAGTGAAAGTTTTGAAGAAAAAGCCTCTAAGATATTCAAGATATGAGCAAGAAGAAGTTTGTATTACTATGGATGAATATGGGAACGAGTTGATTTGAATAAAGTAGGTGTTCCTACCAAACCCAAAATGGCATCCAAGATAGTTTTTACAACTCGTATATTTGATGTTTGTGGCTTCATGGATGCTCACAGAAATTTTAAAGTTACATGTTTGACATATGAAGATTCTTGGAAGTTGTTTCAATCGAAGGTCGGAAAAGAAACTCTCGACAGTCATCTGATATTCTTGAGCTAGCCGAAACGTGGTCAATGAATGTGCTGGTCTGCCGCTTGCATTAATTACCATTGGTCGAGCTATGGCTAACAAGAAAACACCTGAAGAATGGAGCTACGCTATTCAAGTTTTAAGACGATCTGCCTCGAATTTGCCAGGATGGGAAAAGAAGTATACTCTTCTAAAGTTCAGTATGATAGTTTGTCGAATGATACACTAAGATCCTGTCTCTTGTATTGTGCTTTATTTCCTGAAGATTATAACATTTTCAAAAGGGACTTGTAGATTATTGGATTGGTGAAGGATTTTTGGATGAATATGATAATTGGGCAGCACAAAACAAGGGTACTACATCATTGGTGTTCTTCTTGATGCATGCTTATTAGAAAAAAAAGACGATGATTATGTAAAAATGCATGATGTGATTCGTGATATGGCTTTATGGATAGCATGTGACATCGAGAAGGAGAAGGAGAACTTCTTGGTTATGCAGGTGAGGGGTTAACTGAAGCAAAAACCATTATTGAATGGGAAGGGATAAAAAGGTTATCATGATGGAAAATAAAATTTGCATCTATACTAGCTCTAGATGCCCTCAACTCCAAACTTTATTTCTCAACAGAAATAAGTTAGGCAGCATCAGAAATGATTTTTTCGAATTTATGCCTTCACCGAGTTTTAAACCTATCTCATAACTGTTATTTGTGGTCACTACCAACAGGAATTCACCATTAGTTTCACTTCAGTGTCTTGATGTATCAGGGACAGACATAAAATTATGCCAATAGAATTGAAGGCCTTGAAAAATCTTAAATGTTTGAACTTGGAGTAACACTTTTCTGAATAGAATTCCACAGAATCTGATATCAAATTTTCCGAGGTTACATGTATTGAGGATGTTCTCTTGTGGTTACTTGGGTCAAACTGCCGAATTTTTGGTGGAGGAATTGCGCTACCTGGAAAATTTAAATGTCCTGAGTATTACCCTGAAAAGTTTTTGTGCTCCGAAGATTTTGGACTCTGAGAAGTACAATGTTGCACTCAATCTCTCAGCCTCGAAGACTTGACAATCAGAAGCAATTAATGTTTTATCTTTAGCAGAAATGAAGCATCTGGGTGTGCTTAATATTTACAGCTGTGCTCATTTGGAAGAGTTGGCCATTAACAATGCTGAGCAAGCACAAGTTATCCGTCAGAATCATGGCTTTCACCACCTCGTATGATTCATATAGAGTCTTGTTTTAAATTCAGGGATTTGAGTGGCTTATTTTTGCTCCAAAAAACGAGATCATCACATATCAAGCTGCCAGGAGGTTGAAGAAACAATCAGTGTTGCAAAATTGTCTGCAGTTGAAGGTTGGTGTCCAGAAATACTAAACCATTTGCAAAATTACAATATCTTACTTTAGAAGATCTCAGAAATTTGAGAATTATGTCAGAAGACCTTGTTCTTCCAAGATTTGAAGGAGGCTAGAATAAGTAATTGCCCAAAGCTTAAGAAGCTTGCATTTATATCCGAAAGATGAGGGATTGTAAAATTTTTGTTAATGGAGAGGAACAGGGACGGGAAATTGCTGCCTGGAGGACAAAGCCATTAAAAATCTGAACCTAAGTTGCTGAAGCAGTTAATTCTGGTTGGTCCTCTTCTGTTTATTTACTCTTCTTGTGTTTTTTATTTGAATTTATTATTTCTTCCTTGATTTTGTATATTTTTTTCTTGTTCTTTGAGATCACAATAGTAGGTTGCTCAGTATGATAAGCTTGTGGAACTCATGGCGAGCTCAAAACAGGATGGTTTGTGTCAACGTCGCTCACCATACCAACTACCGAGCAAGGTGGACTTCCTTGACCCAGTTATGGATTTTCAGATTTCTTGTTTGATATTCCTGGCTTTGTGTGACAAAGGCAGATTCTGTCAGACAAGAATTCTTTTCATCAGTGTTGTTAATTATTTGCTTTCCTATTTTCTTTGTTTGGATGTGTACATGGCGGCAATAACTTTTAACATTCAATCCAAAGATACTACATTATTGGTATCTTCTTCATGCATTTATTGAAAGAAAGCAATAATTTGTGTGAAAATGCATGAGTTGTGGTTCCTGATATGGCCATGTGGATAGCATGCGAAATTGGTAAGGAGAAAAGGGTGTTCTTGGTTCATGCAAGAGCAGGATTATTTGAAGGACCAAATATTGAAAACTGGGGAGGGATCAAAAAGACTGTCTTTGATGCAAACTGAATTACCAATCTATGCATCTTCCAATCTTATGCCCTCTCTTAGAGTTTTTAAGCCTGTCCCGAAATCCTCATTATGGAGATTACCCTTCAGAAATATCAAAACTGGTCTCTCTAAATTCTAACGTTCTTGCACGGCCATAAAATCATTGCCAATGGAGTTAAATGTCTTGAAAAAATCTCAAAGTGTTTGAACTGCATCGCACACCTCATCTCCCTGCATTTCCACAACAACTGATATCTAGTGTTAAAATGTCTGAAAGCTGGTAGACATTTATCAAGATTTGGAGGAAATTAGAATAAAGAAGTGTCCAAAGCTCAGAGATTTCCAGTTGGATCTGAAAATGGAAGTGAATGTAAAGTTTTCTAATGGAGAGAGGTTTGGTGGAAGTAATTAGGTCTTTCTGAGTATGATTTTTTTTTTTTTTTTTTTTTGTGGTGCTCTGTGTTATGTATCACAGCTCTCTGTTTTGGGTATTGTATTTCTATTTTTAATTTATACTATGCAATTTGATGTAAAAGTTTGCCAACATTTATGAGAGTTCCTAGTTATTACTAAGTGACTGGATTTCTTGCATTCTAACCAAAGCAAAGAATTCTATAATTCTTTTACTTAATCGCCTCTTAAAAGGCTAAAAAATTGGATGATTGAACGAGAGTAAACGATTTTTCCCACCTAGGTTTGCCTTAATGACACTTTCAACCCACAAAGTTTCAAAATACCGCTTTTCACCCAAAGCTAATTCTGGCTCTGAAAATTTTCTCTGTCATCACCATTTGAACATCCGGTCTCCTGTATCAAAACCTCTCTCACTCTGACACTTGATTTCTCGTAGATTGTCGATCATCGCAAAACTAAAGTTTCTTTCTTAATTGATTTTGCTAATCACGGCGGCGAATATTCAATCGGTCATCATTATTGTATCTACCGACCTTCATTTATAAAACTTCTTTCACCTTAGTTCCTGGTAACTTGTAGAACATTGACTGAGAAAGTAAAATGTTTTTGGGTAGTAACGGAATATAAACTTTACATAAGAAAGTAGTATTTTGAAACTTTTTTTTTTTTTTTTTTTTTTTTTGGTGAAAAAGCGTCATTAAGCGGAACCTTGGGTTGGGAAAAAGTCGTTTACTCTTGAACGAATAAAAAAGCAGTGAAGTAAATAACACAGCTTTTTAGTACAACAAATTATTTATGTAGTAAATGATATTTAAGGAGTTAATCCCAAACCTCAAATATAGTTTACAAGAGATAAATGGAGAAAATGTTCTGCTACATTAATGTTAGGTCATGTTATATCAAGGTGGCCCAATGTGACTTGCCTATTGTAGCAGCACATAGAGAGAGAATCGCCTTATTTATGGACAAACTTCCTTATTAATATTCCGTTTACACATAATAAATATTTTCTTCGGTTAAAAGTGAAAACAGAAAAATGTATTGGTTGACCTAAGGCCTATCCGCTTTATGGGCTCCGGTCCACAGGCCGGTTGGTGAAAATAGCTAGATGGGACCCATAAAAAAAGCTTACATTATTATTTTACTCTTTGTGATTGGTGTGTTTTGATGCACACCTCAACTAATTTCTCGCGATTCTAAAATTATTAATCAGATAAAAATTCTAGTAGTTACTTTTATTAGTAATAGAGAAGAAACTCGAATTCGAGATATTTTAAGTAATACACCTAAAAGTCCCTATCAAATAACTTGATGACTATAAGTATTTAACTTATATTATGTTTACATTCACATACCTACACCTTTTAAATCCTTAAATTTAAGTCAAAAAGTCAAACAAAATGTTTTAATTTTATTTTATACGAGCGCTTATAGTTTCTAATTTAATATACATAGATATACTAATATTACACATACAAATTATCCAAACTATATCTCCTTTCAAATTTTGGATAATCTTCTTTATTTATAATGAATAAAATTATAATAAGATGATTCAATTTCGTCCTTAGCTTCCTCTGATTGAAAACAATTCAATCAATTTTTAACGGCCACAAATTTTTACCAGCAAATGCATAGTAATAAAGTACATTTATTTCAAGAATAATGTAATAAGGTTTTTTTTTTTTTTTTAGTTTGACCATCTATTATATATGTGTCTTATTTGACCAATATAGTTTATAAGATATTTAATAAATCCTATAAATTAGTTAAAATACATATAAACTGGACCGGACCGAACATTTTGGCTTCCAAACAAAAAAAACCCTTGCTTACCGAAGAAGTGCAAAAGCTCATATGGTACTGAGGATCCATGGAATCATCACCAAATCAGCCAATGATGAAATATGATTAAACCATTTCATAACCTAACCCATAGTGGTGGGCCCAATCAAACCACTTAGTTCATTAGCCATGGCCCACGATCACTTTCAGTCCACCAACCCCCTCACCCACCCACCCCAAACCTCCACATAAACCACCACCCTCACCCAATAATCGGTGGTTGGTGAAATCACCACACTTAATCTCTCTTTCCCCCCCCCTAGAAACGCGTTTCGAAACGCTTCCCCATAGTTAACTCATTGATAAGGTTTGGAGATGTCTTGGAGAAGAAAGCGTCGGAATTATTGGCCTATATGGTATGGGCGGGTCGGTAAAACTACTCTACTAACCCAGATCAAAATAAGTTTCGAATACACAGAGAATGATTTTGATGTTGTGATATGGGTAGTGGCGTCTAAAGACTTAAGAATTGAGAGGATTCAGGAAAAGATCGGTAAAGAATAGGTCTTTCCGAAGACTATTTAAGAAGTGAAAGTTTTGAAGAAAAAGCCTCTAAGATATTCAAGATTATGAGCAAGAAGAAGTTGATTTACTATTGGATGATAATGGGAACGAGTTGATTTGAAATAAGTAGGTGTTCCTACTCCAAACCAAAAATGGCATCCAAGATAGTTTTTACAACATCGTATATTTGATGTTTGTGGCTTCCTGGATGCTCACAGAAATTTTAAAGTTACATGTTTGACATATGAAGATTCTTGGAAGTTGTTTCAATCGAAGGTCGGAAAAGAAACTCTCGACAGTCATCCTGATATCTTGAGCTAGCCGAAACTGTGGTCAATGAATGTGCTGGTCTGCGCTTGCATTAATTACCATTGGTCGAGCTATGGCTAACAAGAAAACACCTGAAGAATGGAGCTACGCTATTCAAGTTTTAAGACGATCTGCCTCTGAATTTGCCAGGATGGGGAAAAGAGTATATCTCTTCTAAAGTTCAGTTATGATAGTTTGTCGAATGATACACTAAGATCCGTTCTTGTATTGTGCTTTATTTCCTGAAGATTATAACATTTCAAAAGGGACTTGATAGATTATTGGATTGGGTGAAGGATTTTTGGATGAATATGATAATTGGGCAGCACAAAACAAAGGGTACTACATCATTGGTGTTCTTCTTGATGCAGCTTATTAGAAAAAAAAGACGATGATTATGTAAAATGCATGATGTGATTCGTGATATGGCTTTATGGATAGCATGTGACATCGAGAAGGAGAAGGAGAACTTCTTGGTTCATGCAGGTGAGGGGTTAACTGAAGCAAAAACCTATTGAATGGGAAGGGATAAAAAGGTTATCATTGATGGAAAAAAAAATTTCGCATCTATCTAATGCCTAGATGCCCTCAACTCCAAACCTATTCTCAACAGAAATAAGTTAGGCACGCATCAGAAATGTTTTTCGAATTTATGCCTCACTCGAGTTTTAAACCTATTCATAACTGTTATTTGTGGTCACTACCAACAGGAATTCACATAGTTTCACTTCAGTGTCTTGATGTATCAGGGACAACATAAAATTATTGCCATAGAATTGAAGGCCTTGAAAATCTTAAATGTTGAACTTGGAGTACACACTTTTCTGAATAGAATTCCACAGAATCTGATATCAAATTTTCCGAGGGTACATGTATTGAGGATGTTCTCTTGTGGTTACTTGGGTCAAACTGCCGAATTTTGGTGGAGGAATTGCGCTACCTGGAAATTAAATGTCTGAGTATTACCCTGAAAGTTTTTGTGCTCTCCGAAGATTTTTGGACTTGAGAAGCTACAATGTTGCACTCAATCTCTCAGCCTCGAAGACTTTGACAATTCAGAAGCACTTAATGTTTTATCTTTAGCAGAAATGAAGCATCTGGGTGCTCTTAATATTTACAGCTGTGCTCATTGGAAGAGTTGGCCATTAACAATGCGAGCAAGCACAAGTTATCGTCAGAATCATGGCTTTCACACACTTCGTATGATTCATATAGAGTCTTGTTTTAAATCAGGGATTTGACGTGGTTATTTTGCTCCAAAACTCGAGATCATTCACATATCAAGCTGCCAGGGGTTGAAGAAACAATCAGTGTTGCAAAATTGTTGCAGTTGAAGGTTGGTGTCCAGAAATCTAAACCCATTTGCAAAATTACAATATCTTACTTTAGAAGATCTCAGAAATTTGAGAAATATTGTCAGAAGACCTTGTTCTTCCAAGATTTGAAGGAAGCTAGAATAAGTAATTGCCCAAAGCTTAAGAAGCTTGCATTATATCCGAAAGCATGAGGGATTGTAAAATTTGTTAAAGAGAGAACAGGGACGGGAAATTGCTGCAGCTGGAGGACAAAGCCATTAAAAATCTGAACCTAAGTTTGCTGAAGCAGTTAATTCTGGTTGGTCCTCTTCTGTTTAATTTATCTCATTTTCTTGTGTTTTTCATTTGAATTTTTTATTTCTTTCCTTGATTTTGTATATTTTTTGTGTCTTTGAGATCACAATAGTAGGTTGTCAGTATGATAGCTTGTGGAACTCATGGCGAGCTCAAAACAGGATGGTTTGTGTCAACGTCGCTCACCATACTCAACTACCGAGCAAGGTGGACTTCCTTGACCCAGTTATGGATTTCAGATTTCTTGTTTGTATATTTCCTGGCTTTGTGTGACAAAGGCAGATTCTGTCAGACAAGATTCTTTTTCAGTGTTGTTAATTATTTGCTTCCTATTTTTTTTGTTTGGATGTGTACATGGCGGCAATAACTTTTAACATCAATCCAAAGAACTACATTATTGGTTTTCTTCATGCATGTTATTGAAAGAAAGCAATAATTTGTGTGAAAAGCATGATGTTGTGGTTCCTGATATGGCCATGTGATAGCATGCGAAATTGGTAAGGAGAAAAGGGTGCTTCTTGGTTCATGCAAGAGCAGGATTATTGAAGGACCAAATATTGAAAAACTGGGGAGGGATCACAAAAGACTGTCTTTGATGCAAACTGAATTACCAATCTATGCATCTTCCAATCTTATGCCCTCTCTTAGAGTTTTTAAGCTGTCCCGAAATCATTTATGGAGATTACCCTTCAGAAATATCAAAACTGGTCTCTA
Source organism: Pistacia vera (assembly GCF_008641045.1). Taxonomy (NCBI): domain Eukaryota; kingdom Viridiplantae; phylum Streptophyta; class Magnoliopsida; order Sapindales; family Anacardiaceae; genus Pistacia; species Pistacia vera. The sequence goes on from NW_022196203.1 coordinate 360,755, forward strand.
TAATATCTTAACGTTTCTGCAAGCCATAAAATATGCCAATGGAGTTAAATGTTGAAAAATCTCAAAGTGTTTGAACTTGCATCGCACACTCATCTCCCTGCATTTCACACAACTGATATCTGTGTAAATGTCTGAAAGCTGGTAGACATTTATCAAGATTTGGAGGAAATTAGAATAAAGAAGTGTCCAAAGCTTCAGAGATTTCCAGTGGGATCTGAAAATGGAAGTGAATGTAAAGTTTTTCTTAATGGAGAGAGGTTTTGGTGGAAGTAATAGGTCTTTCTGAGGATGATTTTTTTTTTTTTTTTTTTTTTGTGGGTGCTCGTGTGTTAATGTATCTCACAGACTCTCTGTTTTGGTTTGTATTTTTTGTTTTAATTTATACTATGCAATTTGATGTAAAAGTTTGCCAACATTATGAGAGTTCCTAGTTATTCTAAGTGATGGATTTCTTGCATTCTAACCAAAGCAAAGAATTCTATATTCTTTTACATTTAATCTCTTAAAAGACTAAAAAAATGGATGATTGAACGAAGGTAAACGACTTTTTCCCACCTAGGTTTGCTTTAATGACACTTTCACACCCACAAAGTTTCAAAATACCGCTTTCTCACCCAAAGCTAATTTGGCTCTGAAAATTTTCTCTGTCATCACCATTTGAACATCGGTCTCCTGTCTACAAAACCTTTCACTTGACACTTGATTTCTCGTAGTAGATGTCGATCATCGCAAAACTAAAGTTTTCTTTCTTAATTGATTTTGCTAATCACGGCGGCGAATATTCAATCGGTCATCATTATTTGATCTACCGACCTTATTCTATAAAACTTCTTTCACTTAGTTCTGGTAACTTGTAGAACATTGATGAGAAAGTAAAATGTATTTTGGGTAGTAAGGATATAAACTTACATAAGAAAAGTAGTATTTTGAAACAGCTATATTTAGAAGTACTCCAAAGGCAGTGACTAGGCTCATCTTTCTTGATAAAGATTTTCACACTTTGTTGAGTCACCATCCCATAACTCAACCTAGAAACCCTAGGAGACAGATATAAATTTTTCTAGAAGAGACAAGGATAGAGTTACTAGTGGACAAGTAGTTTGAATTAAGTTTAATTTGAAGTTTGATTCATTGAGGAATATTGAGGTTGGTGGGATGTATTCATGTAAATGGTTTGGTAGGTTTTGAGATTGAAATGGTTTGGTAGGTTTTGAGATTGATATCCAATTTGGACTTTTTTTTTTTTTTTTTTTGTTGGTTGAATTGGGGTGTTTGGGTGAGCTTATGCGTACTTTAACTAATCCCCCGATACCTTAGAATTACTGGTCGGGTAAGAATTCCAATAGTTATCTCTATAAGTAACCAAGGAGGGACTCGGACTCAGAGTCTTTTGAGTAATACACTTAAGAATCTCTATCGAACCACTCAGTCATCCAAAGGTAGTTAATTTTGAATGTAACGACATAAACATTTTTCTTTCAAAGATAAGTGGGTATTTATGCCCAAGTATAGAAGTATATTTGTAGATTCATTACTAAATATATTTTGAGAATGTCTTTAGATTCAAAAACTAATTTTGAATGTAACGGCACAAACAATTTTTTAATCAATAATACTAATCTCACTAATCCCTCTCACTAACCCCATATGGGAGTTTGTGATTGGCTTGGTTAGGCAGGACCTATTATTGAATAGGTGAGGCCTATGTGAACTGACGAATTGTAAATTGACATGTAGCGTTAGTGAGAGAAAGTTAGTGAGAAGTGTTAGTGTTATTCTTTTTTAATATTAAAGAACGTTACTTAGATCATTCCATTTTAAATGCAAATCAAACGTATCTTAAATTTAATCAACAATATTGTTGGGCCCAAAAGCAAGAAGGCCCATTTATTAATTGTGTAAATTGGGCTTTAACTTGGGTTTGGCCCATTTGGAAGTTTACTAAAGTAACCTTAACAAAGGTAGGTTCCTTAGTAAGCCCAATAAAATATGGCCCAACGGAGGAGTCTTTGAGAAGTCGGGTTGGTGATGCGTGGCAGCGTGGGGGTGAGGATGTGGAAGGCTGCTGGCGGGGGATTGTCTTGCTTTTGTGGTAATGGGTGTTGACTTGTCGTTATTTAGAGGAGACTTCAATGAAGAGTGAAAATTGCAATTTTCATAAAACGAATTGTATGGATGAGTTTGAGTTCATGCGCAGAAGTTGTTTGTGAAAATGCGCTAGTGGTCAAAGTTAGTTTAGTATTTGGGTTTTCTGATGTTGATGTACGGTGGTGATGGTGGCTTTCACGGAGGACCACGGGTTGTCTTTTTCCTATTTCTAATATTTGATAATGACTTGAAAGGTTTAATTTCCAGAATTTTGCAGCTGTGCCCTTCTATCTTAGTTTTAAGGATGAAATTGTCACTACCTCCAGAATCACGAGGAACTAGATATAGATAACGCATTGTATTATGCATTCCAATCTTCATTTATATACAAGTAGACCATGCTATTCGATTCTTCTTTAATATTAGAGAACATTCTTAATCCATTAATTAGTTCATATAAATATAGGATCTTCACTAACATATAGGGTTTGTTGTAAGAATTTTAATTAGAATCATTCTAAGCATAAAAAGATCATTCTATTAGCTTGGAGATGGATATATTATTTTATTGTCTCCAGCTAAGGAAGGAACAAGAACCATAGCTAGATGTTTGATATTTTCTAGAATAACTGCAGTACATTACATTTATGGCTTTGGTTACACCAAGCTTCTTGCTTTCGTCTGTTTGTCAGGCGACAATGCATTCAATCCCATAATTTAGTGTATCTGTTAATCGTTTGATTCATTTCCATAACCAAACTTTAGTTTTCTTATTGATTGACATATTCTTAAGCTGATTTCTTTCATTATTTCTGTTAGTCTCCTGAGTTTCCGTTTTTCAGCGATTTGTAAATGGGTGGTGTCTGCTCAATCACAGTATTCTCATGTGATGCCTTTCTCTCCCGTTTCTTAGATTGCACTGTCAGAAAGGCAAAATATTTAAGTGAGCTTGAAGATAATCTAGTTGCCTTGCAGATTGAATTGCAAAAGTTAATTGAGACAAGGAACGATATGATGAGGAGGGTTCTTATTGCTGAACAACAACAAATGAAGCGGATGGACCAAGTTCAAGGCTGGCTTTCAAGGGTACAAGTTGTGGAAATTGAAGTTGGGGAACTGCTACAACTTAAATATCAAGAAGTTGATAAATATTCGTGCATTGGAGGATACTGTTCCAAGAACTGTAAGTCAAGATATGAGTATGGAGAAAAAGTGATTAAAATGCTGAAGGTTGCAGCCACTTTAAAGGTTGAAGGAGATTTCAACGAGGTAGCTGAGAGATTACCAGAAGATCCTGTTGATGAAAGACCTATTGAACAGGCAATAGTGGGTCTAGAATCAACATTTGATAAGGTTTGGAGATGTCTTGGAGAAGAAAGCGTCGGAATTATTGGCCTATATGGTATGGGTGGGGTCGGTAAAACTACTCTACTAACCCAGATCAACAATAAGTTTCTGAACACAGAGAATGATTTTGATGTTGTGATATGGGTAGTGGCGTCTAAAGACTTAAGAATTGAGAGGATTCAGGAAAAGATCGGTAAAAGAATAGGTCTTTCCGAAGACTATTTAAGAAGTGAAAGTTTTGAAGAAAAAGCCTCTAAGATATTCAAGATTATGAGCAAGAAGAAGTTTGTATTACTATTGGATGATATATGGGAACGAGTTGATTTGAATAAAGTAGGTGTTCCTACTCCAAACCCAAAAATGGCATCCAAGATAGTTTTTACAACTCGTATATTTGATGTTTGTGGCTTCATGGATGCTCACAGAAATTTTAAAGTTACATGTTTGACATATGAAGATTCTTGGAAGTTGTTTCAATCAAAGGTCGGAAAAGAAACTCTCGACAGTCATCCTGATATTCTTGAGCTAGCCGAAACTGTGGTCAATGAATGTGCTGGTCTGCCGCTTGCATTAATTACCATTGGTCGAGCTATGGCTAACAAGAAAACACCTGAAGAATGGAGCTACGCTATTCAAGTTTTAAGACGATCTGCCTCTGAATTTGCCAGGATGGGAAAAGAAGTATATCCTCTTCTAAAGTTCAGTTATGATAGTTTGTCGAATGATACACTAAGATCCTGTCTCTTGTATTGTGCTTTATTTCCTGAAGATTATAACATTTTCAAAAGGGACTTGATAGATTATTGGATTGGTGAAGGATTTTTGGATGAATATGATAATTGGGCAGCACAAAACAAAGGGTACTACATCATTGGTGTTCTTCTTGATGCATGCTTATTAGAAAAAAAAGACGATGATTATGTAAAAATGCATGATGTGATTCGTGATATGGCTTTATGGATAGCATGTGACATCGAGAAGGAGAAGGAGAACTTCTTGGTTCATGCAGGTGAGGGGTTAACTGAAGCAAAAACCATTATTGAATGGGAAGGGATAAAAAGGTTATCATTGATGGAAAATAAAATTTCGCATCTATCTAATGCTCCTAGATGCCCTCAACTCCAAACTTTATTTCTCAACAGAAATAAGTTAGGCAGCATCAGAAATGATTTTTTCGAATTTATGCCTTCACTTCGAGTTTTAAACCTATCTCATAACTGCTATTTGTGGTCACTACCAACAGGAATTTCAGCATTAGTTTCACTTCAGTGTCTTGATGTATCAGGGACAGACATAAAATTATTGCCGATAGAATTGAAGGCCTTGAAAAATCTTAAATGTTTGAACTTGGAGTACACACTTTTTCTGAATAGAATTCCACAGAATCTGATATCAAATTTTCCGAGGTTACATGTATTGAGGATGTTCTCTTGTGGTTACTTGAGTCAAACTGCCGAATTTTTGGTGGAGGAATTGCGCTACCTGGAAAATTTAAATGTCCTGAGTATTACCCTGAAAAGTTTTTGTGCTCTCCGAAGATTTTTGGACTCTGAGAAGCTACAATGTTGCACTCAATCTCTCAGCCTCGAAGACTTTGACAATTCAGAAGCACTTAATGTTTTATCTTTAGCAGAAATGAAGCATCTGGGTGCTCTTAATATTTACAGCTGTGCTCATTTGGAAGAGTTGGCCATTAACAATGCTGAGCAAGCACAAGTTATCCGTCAGAATCATGGCTTTCACCACCTTCGTATGATTCATATAGAGTCTTGTTTTAAATTCAGGGATTTGACGTGGCTTATTTTTGCTCCAAAACTCGAGATCATTCACATATCAAGCTGCCAGGAGGTTGAAGAAACAATCAGTGTTGCAAAATTGTCTGCAGTTGAAGGTCTGGTGTCCAGAAATCTAAACCCATTTGCAAAATTACAATATCTTACTTTAGAAGATCTCAGAAATTTGAGAATTATTTGTCAGAAGACCTTGTTCTTCCAAGATTTGAAGGAAGCTAGAATAAGTAATTGCCCAAAGCTTAAGAAGCTTGCATTTATATCCGAAAGCATGAGGGATTGTAAAATTTTTGTTAATGGAGAGAGGGACAGGGACGGCAAATTGCTGCAGCTGGAGGACAAAGCCATTAAAAATCTGAACCTAAGTTTGCTGAAGCAGTTTTTTGTGTCCTCTTCTGTTTAATTTATCTCACTTTTCTTGTGTTTTCTATTTGAATTTTATTATTTCTTTCCTTGATTTTGTATTTTTTTTTTCTGTTCTTTGAGATCACAATAGTAGGTTGCTCAGTATGATGACTTGTGGAACTCATGGCGAGCTCAAAACGGATGGTTTGTGTCAACGTCGCTCACCATACTCAACTACCGAGCAAGGTGGACTTCCTTGACCCAGTTATTGATTTTCAGATTTCTTATTTGTAAATTTCCTGGCTTTGTGTGAAAGGCAGATTCTGTCAGACAAGAATTCTTTTCATGAGTGTTGTTAATTATTTGCTTCCTATTTTCTTTTGTGGATGTGTACATGGCGGCAATAACTTTTAGCATCAATCCAAAGATACTACATTATTGGTATTCTTCTTCATGCATTTATTGAAAGAAAGCAAAAATTTGTGTGAAAATGCATGATGTTGTGGTTCCTGATATGGCCATGTGGATAGCATGCGAAATTGGTAAGGAAAAGAGTGTTTTCTGGTTCATGCAAGAGCAGGATTATTTGAAGGACCAATATTGAAAAATGGGGAGGGATCAAAAGACTCTCTTGATGCAAACTGAATTACCAATCTATGCTTCTTCCGATCTTATGCCCTCTCTTAGAGTTTTAAGCCTGTCCTGAAATCCATTTATGGAGATTACCCTTCAGAAATATCAAAACTGGTCTCTCTACAATATCTCAACGTTTCACGCACGACCATAAAACATGCCAAGGGAGTTAAATGTCTTGAAAAAATCTCAAAGTGTTGAACTTGCATCGCACACTCATCTCTCCTGCATTTCCACAACAACTGATATCTAGTGTTAAAATGTCTGAAAGCTGTAGACATTATCAACTGGCGTCATAGATTTGAGGAAATTAGAATAAAGAAGTTCGAAAGCTTCAGAGATTTCCAGTTGGATCTGAAAATGGAAGTTAAAGTTTTCTTAATGGAGAGAGGTTTGGTGGAACTAATTAGTCTTTCTGAGTATGATTTTTTTTTTTTTTTTTTTTTTTGCGGGTGCTCGTGTTTAATGTATCTCACAAGACTCTCTGTTTTGCAGTTTGGTAGTATTTCTATTTTTTTTTTTTTTTTAACTTAACATGCAATTTGATGTAAAAGTTTGCCAACATTTATGAGAGTTCCTAGTTAACTAAGTGACTGGATTTCTTGCATCTAACCAAAGCAAGAATTCTTAATTCTTTTTACTTTTATACCCTCTTAAAAGACTAAAAAATTGGGATTGAACGAATCAAAAACCAGTGAGAAATGACTGAACTTTTTAGTACAACAATTTTTTTTTTTTTTTTTTTTCAGGATGTTTAGACTAACTTGCGCGTACCTCAACTAATCTCGACACCCTGAAATAAAAAGTCGGGTAAACCTTCAATTGTCACCCCTATTAGCAACTGAGGTTAATCGAACTTATGACCTCTTGAGTAATACTTCAAGAGTCCCTATTCAACCACTCGATCATCCAAGGGTAGTTAAAAAGTGATGTTTGTTTAGTAAATGATATTTAAAGCAGTTAATCTCAAACCTTAAATATAGTTACAAGAGATGAAAGGAGAAAATATGTCATAATTAATTATTCTGATACATTAATTTTTTTATTTTTATTTTTTGTTTTGTGATCAGGCCAGTTTGTTTGCACTTAAACTAATCTTCGGGACTTGAAGTTAACAGTTGAATAAACCTCCAGTAACCACCTCTATTAGCAACCGAAGTAATATTAGGTAATATTATCTCCAGGTTGACTAATGTGACTTATTGGTCCGATTAAGGGGTTGAATATCACAATTAATTACTTGCCTATTGTAGCACATAGAGAGACATAAAAATAGAACATCACCGTATTTATGGACAAACTTGGTCATCAATATTGCATTTACTCAATTGTTAGACTTAAATATTGAATATTTTCATTTTTTTAATTAAAAATGAAAATAGAAAAATGTATTAGTGGACCTAAGGCCTATCCGCTTTATGGGCTCTGGTCCATAAGCCGGTTGGTGAAAGTGGCTAGGTGGAACCCATCAGAAAAACCTTACATTACATTTTCGTTCACATGCCTATACCTTTTAAATCCTTTAATTTAAGTCAAACAAAACATTTTATTTTTAATTTTCATGCCAGAGCTTATAGTTTCTAATTTAAATTACTGTATAATGAATAAAAATTATAATAAGATGACTCAATTTCATCCTTAACTTCCTCTAACTGAAAACAATTCAATCAATTCTAAGACGACTCTGATCACCCAAAATAACAATACACCCCTTTTGTTAGAAAAAATGACAAATATATCTTATAAAAATTACAAATATACCCTAACTGTTTGCAGAAATTACAAATACACTCTGCATAGCCGACCTCAGGTCCATGTCCAATTCTGAGTCCATATCCGATTCCTAAAATGGTGGAACCGGACTTAGATTGGCATAATGCTGGTTCTACCAAATTTGAAACTGAAACCGACGCCTCAGTACCCATCAGATTTGGTTCTACCCTTAAAAGATTGCACACCCCCATTCAGCAAAAGCTCATATGGTACTCAGGATCCATGGAATCACCACCAAATCAGCCAATGATGAAATATGATTAAACCATTTCATAACCTAACCCATAGTGGTGGGCCCAATCAAACCACTTAGTTCATTAGCCATGGCCCACGATCACTTTCAGTCCACCAACCCCCTCACTCACCCACCCCAAACCTCCACATAAACCACCACCCTCACCCAATAATCGGTGGTTGGTGAATCAACACACTCAATCTCTCTTCCCCCCCTAGAAACGCGTTTCGAAACGCTTCCCCCATAGTTCACTTCTTTTCCTATATACTCTTCCCCTGTACTTTCCACCGTTACTCTCCTGACAACTCCCTCACAAAATCCGGCTGCTTTCTTTCAAGATTAGAGCCTGCGAAAACGATGCCAGAAACGCAACCAGAAACGAAGCCCGAAACGCCACCGAATTTCTGGGGCTACATGCCGGAAGAAGAGTACTATACCTCTGAGGGAGTACGAAACTCGAAGGAGTACTTTGAAACTCCCAATGGGAAGCTCTTCACGCAGAGTTTCTTACCGTTGGATCAGAAAGTCAAAGCCACGGTTTACATGAGTCACGGCTATGGATCTGACACTGGTTGGATGTTTCAGAAGATTTGCATCAACTTTGCGACGTGGGGTTACGCTGTTTTCGCCGCTGATCTTCTCGGCCACGGTCGATCGGACGGTATACGTTGCTACTTAGGTAGGTGATCAACTTTACGTAGTTTCTTTCCATGTTTCCTAAGATAAAATATTAAAATGTGAATAATATTAGAGGAAAATATGAAGCTTTAATTAGATTTTGATAAATTTTAATTAATTGGGATCAATGTAGCGTGTGATTATTTTTAATGGTATAATTAATTCCTTTATAAGGTGGTTTAATTATCTAATTAAATGTTATATTTGCTAAATAATATTAAATAATAATAATCATGACACCATTGGTTTGATTAGGATGAGCGGTTCCTGGTACCCTACATTTTTTTAAGGAACTAGAATCGGTCGGTTCCTGACATTTGGAATCGGAATCGGAATCGAAACTGGCCGGTTTCGATTCCTAAAAACCTAAAATCGGAACCTAAAACATAGGTTTCAGTTTCGGTTCTGGGTACCCAGGTTAATTTCAATTAGCCCCTATTTTTAAAAAAATTGACAAATACACCCTAAAAAATTACTATACACCCCCAACAATTTACAAAAGCTAAATTCAGTCTCGGTTCCTACGTAGATACCCTAACCTCGATTCCGGTTCCGGTTCCAACTTCCAACACTATAGGAACCAGAACTGGACCTAGGAATTTGCGATTCCAATTTTTCAGAACCGAAACCAAACCCTAATGGGGTCAGTTTCGGTTTCGGTTCTACCTTGTACCCATGCTCACCCCTGTTTGATTATACCTTCTACCTTGTACCCAGGTTAATTTTAATTAGCCCCTATTTTTAAAAAAATTAACAAATACACCCCAAAAAATTATACACCCCCAACAGTTTACAAAAGCTAAATTCAGTCTCGGTTCCTATATAGGTACCCTAACCTCGATTCCGGTTCCGGTTCCAACTTCCAACACTATAGGAACCAGAACTGGACTTAGGAATTTGCGATTCCAATTTTTCAGCTTCGAAACCAAACCCTAATGGGGTCAGTTTCGGTTTCGGTTCTACCTTGTACCCATGCTCACCCCTGTTTGATTATATTTTGCCGGATTTATTTTTACAAAAAAAAATGGAATTTTGTTATTTGTTATACATTTTAGATTCATAGACTGTAAAACTGGAAAATATATTACATTGTATATGCAATGTTGCCAATGTAGGTGAAATGGAGAAGGTAGCTGCCTCGTCCTTATCATTCTTCAAGCATGTGCGCTACAGCGAGCCATACAAAGACTTACCCGCCTTCTTATTTGGTGAGTCCATGGGCGGATTAGCAACAATGCTAATGTACTTTCAATCAGAGCCCAACACGTGGACGGGCCTGATGTTCTCGGCCCCACTTTTTGTCATCCCAGAGAATATGAAACCCAGTAAAGTCCATCTCTTCATGTACGGTCTCCTCTTCGGATTAGCCGACACGTGGGCTGCCATGCCTGATAACAAAATGGTGGGCAAAGCGATCAAGGACCCAGAAAAGCTGAAGATCATAGCATCAAATCCACGGAGGTACACGGGAAAGCCGAGGGTGGGGACCATGAGGGAGATTGCTAGGATGTGCCAGTACGTACAGGATAATTTCTCCAGAGTTACGGTGCCGTTTTTGACAGTGCATGGGACGGCGGATGGGGTCACGTGCCCTACGTCTTCCCAGTTGTTGTATGAGAAGGCATCCAGTGCGGACAAGAGCATCAAAATGTATGATGGGATGTACCATTCTTTGATTCAAGGAGAGCCTGATGAAAATGCTGAGCTTGTGTTGAAGGATATGAGGGAGTGGATTGATGAGAGGGTTGAGAGGTATGGGCCTAAAAATGGATAAAATGGTTGCATTAATGCAAAACTGTTGATTAATATGGAGGAAAGAAGGGTTATTCTAATTGAATAAGAGCAATGAATGGACCTATTTTATAATTATAATCTGTGTTCTATGAATTTATTCTTTTTATCGTGGATGTCGGACCAATTTATGTGCACCTCAACTAATCTCCCGTAACCTTGAAACTATCGGCCATGTAAGAGTTCTGGTGGTCACTCCTATTAATTGTGTAATTGTTCTTCTATAATGCTACCTAGTAAAGTTCGACTGGAGAAATAGAAATTAATGGCCTTTCAATCATTAATAAAACTCAATAGCAAATTAAAGCATCGGTCAATCCCTACAATCAATTTGCATATGGAATACTTTTACAAACTTTAGCAAGTGAAAAAGAATGACTTTTAAATCACTAAAAATTCTCAAAACTAAACCCTTTAATGTTTGAGAAGTGAGAAAGAATAACCTTAAAAAACTCAAAATTATAGTATCCATTGAACCCTATAATTTTTGGGAAATGAGAAACAATGACCTTTGAAAACTCAAAACTAGAGCATCCCTCAAAGCTCAAACCCTATAATCTCTGGGAAATAAGAAACAATGACGTATGTAATTAGAGTAAAAGACTATTTCCCACCCAAGGTTTGCCTTAATGACACTTTCCCACCCAAAAAGTTTCAAAATACCATTTTTCCACCCAAAATTAATATTTCATTACTACCCAAAGCCGATTCTAAATGATTCTGATGACGAAAATTCTCTTCGTCACCACAATTTAAATCTCTGGTCTCTTCTCTACAAAACCTCTCTTATTTCGGCACCTGATTTCTTGTTGATTGCCGACCATTATAAAACTAGGGTTTCTTGTTCATAGTTGATTTCTAGTTGATTCTGATTGTGAATATTCAATCGGTCATCACTATTTGATCTACTAGCTTCCACTTTACAAAACCCCTCTTACCTTGACTTTTGGTAACTCGTCGAACGCTAATTGAGAAAGTGAATTGTATTTTGGATATTAACAAAATATGAATTGTGATAAAGTAGTATTTTGAAACTTTTTTGGGTGGAAAAATGTTATTAAGGCAAACCTTGGGTGGGAAAAAGTCGTTTACTCCATGTAATTATGTAGATACTAGTAAAAGTAAACCATAAACTTGACCGTTCGGCTACCTCTTGTGAGTTAACCATGGTTAGTCTTCATCTTCTATTAATTAAATTAGTGGAAGACTCTTTGAAGTTTGAATTATAATTCAAAAATGTTAGACCAACAACACATTCTCACAACTTTCTTCAACAATCTGTCACGTGTCAGTTTGCTATTTGTCAACTGCAATTTTATCAAGTGAAATTATTATAGTTGATATGTGATGATTTATGAATGAAAGTTGTGAAAAGGTGTTGTTGGTCTCATTATAATTTTACACATAATTTCAGTGCTCCAGTTTTCAAAGCTTCTACCCCATTAAGTGGCAAAAGAATTCGTGGGCTTATTGTTGGTCTGGGCTTTTTTGCAATATGAATTTCATGGGTACGGGCCTTGGCCCATAAAAATTATATTCGAATCAGTGGTCTTTGTAGTGGGCCACAGGTAATGATACAAACGTAGACGCATTCTAAGACGACAGGGCTGTCCCGTAACGGAATATATAAGAGGTGACGTTTGGCAACTCGATTCTGTTTTGTTTTTGTCTGTCCCGTTGGAAAATTGCGTGTTGAAATTCGTGCCATCAACTCAATTCTCGAGGAAGGTTGGGTCATATCATATCTGGCCCTTTAACTTTTTCATACGTGGCATCATAGTCATCGTTGATATAGCCAGAAACGAAGCCCGAAACGCCACCGAATTTCTGGGGCTACATGCCGGAAGAAGAGTACTATACCTCTGAGGGAGTACGAAACTCGAAGGAGTACTTTGAAACTCCCAATGGGAAGCTCTTCACGCAGAGTTTCTTACCGTTGGATCAGAAAGTCAAAGCCACGGTTTACATGAGTCACGGCTATGGATCCGACACCGGTTGGATGTTTCAGAAGATTTGCATCAACTTTGCGACGTGGGGTTACGCTGTTTTCGCCGCTGATCTTCTCGGCCACGGTCGATCGGACGGTATACGTTGCTACTTAGGTAGGTGATCAACTTTACGTAGTTTCTTTCCATGTTTCCTAAGATAAAATGTGAATAATATTAGAGGAAAATATGAAGCTTTAATTAGATTTTGATAAATTTTAATTAATTGGGATCAATGTAGCGTGTGATTATTTTTAATGGTATAATTAATTCCTTTATAAGGTGGTTTAATTATCTAATTAAATGTTATATTTGCTTAATAATATTAAATAATAATAATCATGCACCATTAGTTTGATTAGAGTGAGTGGTTCCCGGTACCTTGCGTTTTTTTAAGGAACTAGAATCGGTCAGTTCTTAATATTTAGAACTGGAATCAGAACTGGCCGGTTTCGATTACTAAAAACCTGGAATCGGAATCTGAAACATAGGTTTCAGTTCCGGTTTTGGGTATCCAGGTTAATTTTAATTATCCCCTATTTTTTTTAAATTGACAAATACACCCCAAAAAATTACTATACACCCCGAACGTTTTACAAAAGCTATAATTCAGTCTCAGTTCCTATGTAGGTACCCAGACCTCGATTCCTGTTCTGGCTCCCTGTTTCAGTACTATAGGAGCTAAAACCGGACCCAGAAATTCTCAATTTCAATTTTTTAGAATCGAAACCAAACCCTAATGGAGTCGGTTTCGGTTTCGGTTTCGATTTCGATTCTACCCTTTACCCATGCTCACCCTTGTTTGATTATATTTTAACGGATTTATTTTTAGAAAAAAAAATAGAATTGTGTTAGTTTTTATACATTTTAGATTCATAGACTGTAAAACTGGAAAATATATTACATTGTATATGCAATGTTGCCAATGTAGGTGAAATGGAGAAGGTGGCTGCCTCGTCCTTATCATTCTTCAAGCATGTGCGGTACAGCGAGCCATACAAAGACTTACCCGCCTTCTTATTTGGTGAGTCCATGGGCGGACTAGCAACAATGTTAATGTACTTTCAATCAGAACCCAACACGTGGACGGGCCTGATCTTCTCGGCCCCACTTTTTGTCATCCCAGAGAATATGAAACCCAGTAAAGTCCATCTATTCATGTACGGTCTCCTCTTCGGATTAGCCGACACGTGGGCTGCCATGCCTGATAACAAAATGGTGGGCAAAGCGATCAAGGACCCAGAAAAGCTGAAGATCATAGCATCAAATCCACGGAGGTACACGGGAAAGCCGAGGGTAGGGACCATGAGAGAGATTGCTAGGATGTGCCAGTACGTACAGGATAATTTCTCCAGAGTTACGGTGCCCTTTTTGACAGTGCATGGGACGGCGGATGGGGTCACGTGCCCTACCTCTTCCCAGTTGTTGTATGAGAAGGCATCCAGTGCGGACAAGAGCATCAAAATTTATGATGGGATGTACCATTCTTTGATTCAAGGAGAGCCTGATGAAAATGCTGAGCTTGTGTTGAAGGATATGAGGGAGTGGATTGATGAGAGGGTTGAGAGGTATGGGCCTAAAAATGGATAAAATGGTTGCATTAATGCAAAACTGTTGATTAATATGGAGGAAAGAAGGGTTATTCTAATTGAATAAGAGCAATGAATGGACTTATTTATTTTATAATTATAATGATATAATCTGTGTTCTGTGATTTTTTTTTTTTTTTAATCGTGGATGTCCAGGCCAATTTACGCGCACCTCAACTAATCTCCCGTAACTCTAAAACTATCGGTCAGGTAAGAACTCCAGTAACCACTCCTATTGTTTGTGTAATTGTTCTCCCATAATGCTACCTGGTAAAGTTCGACAGGGGAAATAGAAATTAATGGCCTTTCAATCACTAATAAAACTCAATAGCAAATTAAAGCATCTGTCAAACCCTACAATCAATTTGCATATGGAATACTCTTACAAACTTTAACAAGTGAAAAAGAATGACTTTTAAATCACTAAAAATACTCAAAACTAAACCCTTTAATCTTTCAAGTGAGAAAGAATGACCTTAAAAAACTGAAATTATAGTATCCATTGAACTGTACAATTTTTTGGGAAATGAGAAACAATGACCTTGAAAAACTCAAAACTAGAGCATCCCTCAAACCCTATAATCTTTGGGAAATAAGAAACAATGACATATGTATCTAGAGTAAACGATATTTTCCACCCAAGGTTTGCTTTAATGACACTTTCGCACCCAAAAAGTTTCAAAATACTATTTTTCCACCCAAAATTAATATTTCATTACTAGCCAAAGCCGATTCTAGATGATTCTGACGACGAAAATTCTCTCGTCACCACCATTTGAATCTCTAGTCTCTTCTCTACAAAACTCATCTTACTTCGGGACCTGATTTCTCGTCTATTGTTGATCATTGCAAAGTTAGGGTTTCTTGTTTTTAGCTGATTTCTAGTTGATTCCTACTATGAATATTCAGTCGGTCATCACCATTTGATCCATCGACTTTCACTCTACAAAACCTCCCTTACCTTGACTCCTAGTAACTCTTCGAACGCTAATTAAGAAAGTGAATTGTATTTTAGGTATTAACAAAATAAAAACTATGGGAAAGTGGTATTTTGAAACTTTTTGGGTGAAAAAGTGTTATTAAGGCAAACCTTGGGTGGGAAAAAGTCATTTACTCCATGTAATTATGTAGACACTAGAAAAAGTAAACCATAAACTTGTGAGTTAACCATGGCTAGTCTTCATCTTCTATTAATTAAATTAGTGGAAGACTCTTTGAAGTTTGAATTATAATTAAAAAATGTTAGACCAACAACACATTCTTACAACTTTCCTTAATAATCTGTCACGTGTCAGTTTGCTATTTTATCAATTGCAATTTTATCAAGTGAAATCATTATAATTAACAAATAGAAAACTGACATGTGGTGAATTATGAGGGAAAGTTTTGAGAACATGTTGTTGGTCTAACATCGTTCATTATAATTTTACACATAATTTCAATGCTCCAGTTTTCCAAGCTTCTACACCATTAAGTGGCAAAAGAATTCGTGGGCTTATTGTTGGTCTGGGCCTTTTTGCAATGTGATTTCATGGGTCCGGGCCTTGGCTCATCAAAATTATATTCGAATCAGTTGTCTTTATAGTGGGCCACCGATAATGATACAAACGTAGACGCATTCTAAGACGATAGGGCTGTCCCGTAACGGAATATATAAGAGGTGACGTTTGGCGACGCGATTCTGTTTTGTTTTTGTCTGTCCCGTTGGAAAATTGCGTGTTGAAATTCGTGCCATCAACTCAATTCTCGAGGAAGGTTGGGTCATATCATATCTGGCCCTTTAACTTTTTCATACGTGGCATCATAGTCATCGTTGATGTAGGCACCACAACTTGCTACCGCAATCAAATTGCTTTTTGACTANGTCTCATTATAATTTTACACATAATTTCAGTGCTCCAGTTTTCAAAGCTTCTACCCCATTAAGTGGCAAAAGAATTCGTGGGCTTATTGTTGGTCTGGGCTTTTTTGCAATATGAATTTCATGGGTACGGGCCTTGGCCCATAAAAATTATATTCGAATCAGTGGTCTTTGTAGTGGGCCACAGGTAATGATACAAACGTAGACGCATTCTAAGACGACAGGGCTGTCCCGTAACGGAATATATAAGAGGTGACGTTTGGCAACTCGATTCTGTTTTGTTTTTGTCTGTCCCGTTGGAAAATTGCGTGTTGAAATTCGTGCCATCAACTCAATTCTCGAGGAAGGTTGGGTCATATCATATCTGGCCCTTTAACTTTTTCATACGTGGCATCATAGTCATCGTTGATGTAGGCACCACAACTTGCTACCGCAATCAAATTGCTTTTTGACTATTTACGGCAGGTTGTACGTGTACCATTAAAAAAAGATCCCAAGATATTTATAGAAAATAATTACTTAGAGATTAACGTTCATATATTAACCTTTTATTTTATATTTTTTATAATATGAGTATCCGACAAATTTACGTCTATTCCAATTAATATTAAGAAATCTTAAAACTATTAATAATAAGATTTTTAATAAATACCTTCATTAATAATGAAAGGAGAAAGCGATCTCAAAATTTATTAAATAATATATTAAAAATTTCTATTAAGCTACTTAATCATTCTAAGAAAAAATTATGAGTTATGAGAAAGAACAATTACGAGTAAAAATATTCAAATTTTCTCTTTTATCATATCTTTCCTCTCCCATAGAAAAAAAAATAATAATAATAATCTTGGTATTTATCAAAATTACAAATGAAATGAACAATTGACAACTTAGTATAATTTGTTTCATAAAAAGGGGTCAATTACAAAAGTCACATCCCAACGATTTGAAAACAACAGGTAAGAGTGGTCACAGCCGTTCACTCAAAAAGGTCTCTTTAACATCAAATTGATATTGCTATTATTAAGTCACGAGTTACATGCCTCTATCATCCGTCCCCATGGGCTTCTGGTGAACCAAGTTTTGGCTCCTTCTTATGCTATGTACGCACATATCAATTTTTCAATCTTAGTTTTGATTATTAACCTTGTTGACATTTCATATATAACTCAAATTTGGATTCTTCTTTTCTTCTTATTGCGACAAAATACAAGTCTAATAGAGGGAGAGGTGTACTGCCAAGCCTAACACAATTTAGCACGGTTTATCATGTTTTAATTAGATTGTCAAACTATATTGTTAAACATGAGACTATCTAGTATTGTATAGTGTAGCAATATATCTTATGAATACATTATTTATTATTTTATTAAGGATATCATAGATAGATTATCAGATTTTATGATAGATTTGTTCTTTTAAATAAAACCTGCACATTTTGGAAAATTATATTTATTGAGTTACATGGGCTTCTAGTGCACACGCTTTGGCTCCTATGTATGCACAAATCAATTTTTCCTTGGCCGAATGACATCTTCTCACTCGAAGTTTGCCTTAATGACAATTTACTACCGAAAAAGTTTGAAAACAACGATTACCCACCAACAGTTGATTTTGTCCGTTACCTTGAGCTGAAGAAGGATAGGATGGTAAATTCAAAAATAATCAGAGGGTAATTATGTAATTTTAATCCATATATATATATATATATATATATAAACCCTAAACCACTCCTCCCATATTTTTCTTCTTCTTCTTCTTCATCTCCCCATCCGGCCAAATCGCACTCGGTCGGTGCGCACCTTTGACCACCAATCACCAAACCCTAGTATTTTCTCTCGCAAATCGTTGGCCATTGCTGGCTTTTTTCACGTGTCCCACAACTATTTTAAGCCGGATTTTGATAGTGAAAAGCCTAGCCGTCACCACCCTTTCACTCACTGACATCCCCCTTCAAAACCCCCAAAATAACGAACATGATAACCTTTCATTCATCATCGCCACTCATCTTATTGGAGGCTGTTTTTGAGTTGTTTTGAATTGGAGATTGATTGTGTTATGGAATTGAATTGGAGGCTGTTTTTTAGTTATTTTGAATTGGAGATTTGGTTGTTGATTGATTGAGTTTTTTGGGGGCAATTTTCCTTGCCATCGATCACCATTTCTTTAGGCTATGTTAATTATAAAAATAAAATAATTAAAATTAAAAAGAGAGATTCTTTATAAAATTAAAATTAAAGAGAGAGAACCGACACGTAGCCCCCATGCAAACTGAGACAAGAATTTTAAAATGTTAGATTTTCTAGCTACATGGAAAATTACCATTATATCATTCTTTAAACAGATTTTACTAATAGATCTTAATGGTGGGTGGGAAACTGTCTAACAGATCTTAACGGTTAGTGGGTAATTGTCATTAGGGCGAAATTCGGGTGGGATGATGTCTTTCAACATTTTTAATTCTTAAATTTTGATTATTAATCTTGTTGACATTTGACATAAACTCAAATTTGGATTCTTCTTTTCTTTTCATTGTGACAAAATACAAGTCTAAAGAGAGAGAGAGAGAGAGAGAGAGAGAGAGAGAGAGAAAGAGAGAGAGAGAGGTACACTTTGGTCTTTTATATGCATGCTTGACATGTCATATTGAAGTATATGATGTTTTTTTAGATATTTAGATATATAGTTATTATCATTAATTTTAATTCCTAAAATATTAAGGGGCGTGTTTGGCTTATTATTTCTGCCTATATTCTCCATCCTATTCTCTGAATAATGTGTAGAAATATTATCCTATTTTTTTAATTACTTTTAGACCCCATAAGGTTATTAATTTCATTAAATACACCCTAAAAAAAAGTTTAAAAATTATCAAAAACACCCCCGCAACCCATACTTGCTAGATTCTGGCAACTACCGTCGGGGGTAGCTGGAATCTGTACAACGGCCTACCTGCTGACTAGAAATAGCCAGAAGTTCACCGATCTGACCTTTTCTAGCCAGATCCACCACGGATTTGGCTAGAAAAGGCCAGATCTGGCCGTGAACGACGGCCAAAGAAATGGCCGTCGTTGAGGTCAATGACGACCAAATTTTGGCCATTATTGACCGAAAACGACGGCCAAAGACATGGTTGTCGTTTTGACATTTTTTGGTCGTCGCGACCACAACAGGTCATAGATCTGGCCTTTTCCGGCCAGATCTATGGTGGATCTGGCCGGAAAAAGCCATAAGGACGCGTTACGACACAGATCCGATCGGTCTGTGTCGTAACACCATTTTCCGGCCAGATTCTGGTGATGGTGGCCGAAATCTGGCACTGCAGGTGGTGGGGGTGTTTTTATTATTTTATATATTAGGGTATTTAATTAAATTAGCAAACCTATGGGCTTTTTCATAAATTTTTAAATTTTACCTCGTAATACTTCCCTATCTAACTACCCAATATTATTCTCAAAATCCTATCCAAAATAATAAACCAAACGCACCCAAGGTTATGTTTAAATGACATATGTAGTCATAAAATCACATGATTTAACTTAAATATTCTTCATAAAAACAATAAGGATAAAAATAGACAGAATGTATTGGATTACTAAATTTAGCACTATGTAGCATGCTTTAATTAGACTATTAAACTATATTGTTAAACACTAGTGCGTGGAGGTCGAATCTTGTATAGTCTATTGATAATAAACTTATTGGACAATGTATATAACTATAGGACTTATGTAATTAAGACATGTTTTAAATTATTTAATTCAAGACAAAGATTTAAAACATTAGACACTTGAGTCTGAAAATGCTAACTGTTACCCAAATGACATTGATTGATAACTATTATTAATCCCACGTTTGACCAATTTTAATGGGTTCATTAGTATAGTGAAGCTGCCCAATAAGTCAAAAATAATTTTTAATATTTTTGTTTTTGTTTTACTTTTGCATGAAAAAAGCACATATCATAGTGTTTATTTTGAAAGCATTTTAAGTAGTTTTTTATTCGTAAATGTGTGTTTTATTTTCTTCACCAATAATGTTAAAATAAAAATAGTTATTACAATTTATTGATATAAAATATTGTAACATAAAAGAAATTTAACAATACCATGATAGAGATCTAAATATTTTATCAAGTTTTTTAGAAAATAAATTATATTTTTGGTAGATATTAAAAGTTGTAAATCAATATAAACATGTATACCTTTTTAAAAAAAATGGTTCTTATAAATATTTAAAACAAGGGTTATTATTCATTGGAGGACTTTTCTTTTAAAAATTAAAGAAAAATGATAGAAGTTTCATTTTTATCATTAAACGACACTTTCATCAATCAAAAGATATTTAAAAAAAAAAAAAAATCTGTTAATAAATAAAAAGTGTTTGTTTATTGATAGAAAAATGTTATTAACATATGTGTCAATTTATTGATACAAATTAAACTGTGTTTTTTAAAAAAGTGTACTTCAATGAATAATAACCCTTAAAACAAACTAATAATTTCAACTTCCCTTCGCAAAATCTAAAAAACAATATTAACATTTTCAAAAATCACATTTCTAAATTCTAAAACAAGATGCAAAACAAGTGTTTTTCTCATTTTTTTTTTATTTGGAAATCAAATACAAAATATTATTGCTTAAAAAAGATGATATTAGATTGATTAAAATTTAGTGGATAGTAAAAACACGTTTCTTTCAAATTTAAACAAAATAACCTAATGGTCAATTAAAACTAAGGGTTAGGACTGGACTTCCAAAACCTGCAAGTGTTCACTACGAAAAAAGATCAAACATAGGGGTGAAAACAAAGCCGAGCCGCTCATGAGCGCTTGAGCTCAAATAGCTAGAATACTAATTTGAGTCGAATTCGATTATGGTACAACTCTATTCGAAAAGCTTAATTAAAACTCGATTAAAGCTCGAATTCGAACTTGAATTCTAATTTTAGATACCAATTTCGAGATCGAATTTAATTCCCTAGGCTCGGTCAGGCTCAAATTTGAATTTGAATTCAGTACTGTAGTAATCTAGCGGAGTTTGAGTAGTTAGATACTCGATTCAACTTGATTTCACCTCTAGGACTCAAACACATAGGATTTTAGATTGAGTTGGAATATATAATTTTTATTTATTTGTAAAAACTTGACTTAGCGGGGCTAAAACTAAAATTATCTACAATAAAAGTTGGATTGAATATTCTATCTTATTTTTATTGCAAGACATTATGTATATACAATACAGCATGGGATGGAATATTTACATGGGAAAAATGGACCGGCTTTTTCTATTTAGGCTGCCGAATTCGGTCTTATTCTTCCGTCAAATTCTTGGAAGGAATTTTTGGACTTTGACTTGTTTTCACACCCCAGCTTTTAATTTGAATTTGCAAATGAACCTTTTGCTTTTATAGCTTAAATTTCAACCTTAAGTTAAGGAATATTATTTTACTATAAATTTCAAATTTATTTATTTATTCTGAATAATATGAAAATGTCATGCATTAATTGTTAAATATTATGCACAATGTATTAGTACGAGGTCTTACCAAACAATAAACTTTCCAAAAAAATTAGTATTACGAAAACACCCCTTTAGATCTTATAATATAATTATAAATATAACATATGAATAACCATAATTTCCATTTAACCAAAATTGGTATCTACAACTGTTTGGTAAAGGCGAACTAAGGGGATCATGCATGACTTTAATGCACAGTTTAAAGTTCTATTCTCCGATGGACGCAAAAGTATATCCTAGGGATTACCTGGGAGGTGCGACAATGAGTTGATGTGAAATAACTTTCTCTGAGGATTTAATCAAGATATATCGTAAACTGACTCGGATATCTCGATCAACTAAAAAAAAAAAAATTAATCCATGGTTAAACCCTAAACTTCGGCGCATGTATTTTGGAAGCATAGCAAAAGCTTAAAATGGAAGGTCATTGAATTGCAAGTTGCTTATATAAAATACATGTTATGATTCCAAGAGGCGCTCTTTTCAATTTATATACGCTAAGTTGTGGCCTTTTGTTTTGTGCCCCCACTTTGGAAATTGAGGAGGCATGAAGCCGCCCCAATTTATATAAAATATGCTTTTTAATTAATATTACCTTTAAGTAAGCATATCTACTCCGCTATTACTGCCTTCACTTTCTACTATGAATATTCTTTAAGATACCATATAAATAAAACTATAATTGGAGTATTATATTTAATTTTTTTTTATGACCGGGGTGTCCAAAAAGCTTACACGTACCTCAGTTAATCATCAGGATTCATTGAATACTATACAAATTCAATGTTCCTGATAAGCCATAAATACAATATATTTAAGAAAAAATAATAAATATATTTGATTGTTAAGAAAAAGTAATAAATATATTTGATTGTTTAATGAATACACTATATTAGTGTACAATATTGTATTTTCAATTGGTATTTTTTTTAATTTGTAAACTAAATATCAATATTGAAAATTAAAGGCGTAAACATATTGAAGTTGGCTTGCCACCAACCTTCAATGTTTGACTTAGAATGAAAACAATGGTCTTTAAGGTCATTTTTGCCATGTGAAATTAAAAAACTTTCAAATGCAAGCAGCTGTTTGATTAAGACTCAAATCAACCTATTCATGAAAATGATGTTTATTTTGCTTTTACAAATATATAATAAAGTGCTCAATTGGTCATTATACGGCTTAACATATTACCGATTTTTTTTTTTTATATAAAAAAATTATAAATTTTATTATTAATATTGTTGAAGGGTAAGTTTATTAAATATGGTTATAAATTTATTGTTTTTATTTTTTGTTTAAAATAAATTAAAGCTAATAAACCCAAGAGGTTAACCTAATGGTCAAGGAGATTTGTTCTCTTTTTTGAGTTTTTGGGTTTAAACTTTGGGATCACCTATTATAATAATATTATGATTTATTTGGTCTTTTGAACTTATAGGGTGTTCAATGAATCTAAGATTCGTTAAGATATGCACGAGCTTGCTTGGATATCCCGATTACCAAAAAAAAAAAAAATTAAAGCCAATAAGGGATATGCATGTACTTAGCAAAAAAAAAAAAAAAAAAAATAAATAAATAAATAAAAATGATATGAATGTTTCACGCTAAAGTAACCAACAACTCTTCTAATTAAGCACGTGCCGGTTCATGATTCAGCATGCATTCTAATTTGACGAGGTGTACCTCGTTGTCAACGACGGAAAATGCAATTGACAAAAACATATAATGGACCATCTTATTATGTCACGTTTATTATTTCAGAATATAGTTGGAATTTAATAACTCTTTGTGAAGAATCCCTTCTGTAATTGCCACATTATAATAAACCATGGCATATCGATTCAATAATATTCCTTAATAAAAGAGTAAATTGCTTTTTTTTCACCCAAGGTTTGTTTTAATGACACTTTCCTACTTAAAAAATTTCAAAATATCACTTTTCTACCTAAAGTTTATATTTTGTTAATCCTTAAATTTTTTTTTTTTTTTTTGTTTGTTTTTTTTTTTTTTTTTTGTTTTTTTTTTATTAGAGTTTTTTTTTTTTGTTTTTTTTTTTTTTTATTTTTGTTTTCTATTTTATATTGGTCTTCTGAATCAATCCAAAATTAGCTAAGAACGGAAAACCCTAGATTTGCGATGATCTTCAATGGACTAAAAATCAGGTATTGGAGTGAGAGAAGTTTTGTAGAGAGGAGACTGAAGGTTCAAATGGTGATGACGGAGAAAATTTTCTCTGTCGGAATTGATTGGAATCAATTTTGGATAGTAACATAATAATAACTTTGGTTGGAAAAGTTGTATTTTGAAACTTTTTGGATGAGAAAGTGTCATTCAGGCAAACTATGGGTGGGAAAAGTTGTTTACTCTAAATAAAAATATGAATGTTGGTTTAATAAATTATAAAAATTTGATAAGAAAAATAAGATTATTACGCTTTTTAGAGATGAGGGCTTCGGTTTTCATAATTCTTAAATATAAATTAATAGAGAGAGGCTTTCAAATTTAGAAACTTGAATATAGGCATTTTATGGTATTTAGGGTTGAATTAGTGGATAAAAAAGAGAATCAAGCTTGATTCATTCTCTCAATTAGTTATCTTTTCTTGAGGGCACAATGACACATGTCACCATGTGAAATTTTAGGTATAATATTTTC
Organism: Pistacia vera; assembly: GCF_008641045.1. Lineage (NCBI taxonomy): Eukaryota > Viridiplantae > Streptophyta > Magnoliopsida > Sapindales > Anacardiaceae > Pistacia > Pistacia vera. Next base: position 385,050 of record NW_022196203.1, read on the forward strand.
CTTTTAATAACAAAAAATAATTACATAATTTTATTCAATGTTTTGAATTTAGATTACGAGTAGATCTAAAATTACTTAAACTGACTACCAATATAAAAGGTAAATTTAAAAATAAAATAAAAATCTCAAATTTCTTAAAATAAATAATTATATATAAAATAAAATGCCCACAAGTGAACGAAGAAGCCACACGCTTACACAAGTATGGTCTTACATGTTACTTTCATAGCCCTCATGAATCCCCACAAAGCATTAAAAAAGTGAGAAATATCTTAAGCCCATTTCCGTCATTTCAGAGGATCCTTCTGCGATTCTTTGCCCTTTGACTGTATCCCACTCTTCAACTTTTCACTGCTTCACTTCCACCTGTTCTCTCTTAAATCGCCTCCATCAAACCAACTTTGTCTTCTTATTAACAAATTTTAACACCATAATCACAAACAAACAAATCCTCCTTCTGCAATTTTTTTTTTTTTTTTTAATTTAGAGATGAAAGCATTTATCTCTCAAAAGTAGTTTTTTTTTTTGGTCTGGGGTTGGGAGGGTTTTTGTTTTGTTTGTTACCTTAGCGTGTGAAAGATAACTTTTTTTTTTTTTTAAAGAGAAAGCCAACCCTATTGTTTCTTTGAGAGGAAAAAACTTTCTCCAAGCCACCACCTTATCTCAATCTCTCTGTGGAAATCTCTCTTTGAGAAAAGCTAATAGTGGGAGGGGAGAAGATAGAGATATGGAAGCTGTTTTGCAAACAAGAGGGCTTCTTTCTCTACCATTGAATCCCAAAATCAGAACTTTGCAACCATCTAATGGGTTAAAGCAGAGACTTTTGGCTGTTAAACCGAAGCCCTTTGGTGGGTTTTCATTATCTTCAAATGGGGTTTCGAAAGTCTGTGGCTCTGTGTCAAAACCACAAGGGTTGTTTGTCTCAAAGGAGAGACCTTTGCATGTTTGCAAAGCTGAGGCGGCTGCTTCAGCTGATGGTCAGCCTTTGTTGGGCGAGGATGATTCACCGAAGTTCTTGGGGATTGAACTTGTGACTCTGAAAAAGATTATCCCTCTTGGGTTAATGTTCTTTTGTATTTTGTTTAATTACACAATCCTTAGAGACACAAAGGATGTGTTGGTTGTGACGGCGAAAGGGAGCAGTGCTGAGATTATCCCATTTTTGAAGACTTGGGTCAACTTGCCTATGGCTATTGGGTTCATGTTATTATACACAAAATTGGCTAATGTCTTGTCCAAGAAGGCCTTGTTTTACACTGTTATTGTCCCCTTTATTGCCTTTTTTGGGGCCTTTGGATTTGTTTTGTATCCTCTTAGCAATTATATCCACCCTGAGGCTCTGGCTGATAAGCTTCTTCACACACTTGGCCCAAGGTTTCTTGGTCCTCTGGCAATTCTGAGGATTTGGAGTTTCTGTTTGTTCTATGTCATGGCTGAGCTTTGGGGCAGTGTGGTGATTTCTGTTTTGTTTTGGGGATTTGCTAATCAGGTGATTAAACAATTTTATGAACGCTTATTATTTATTATTTTTTTGCTCTTTTAATTTTATGGATATTCTTTTTTATGTTGATTTTAATTCTGGTGTCAGAATAATTTGTTTTTACATATTATTTGTTCATCTTATCTGCACTGATAAAACTCTTGTGGTAGAGAGTCCTGATTGTTTGTTCCTGCCACATATGCTGCTTAAACACTGAAAAATGTCTGCCAATATTGAATTTGTTGGTTGATCATCTTTGTCACTGATTGAATTTATTAGGTTGAATCAAATTTATGATTGTCTTAATAACTTCTCGGGTGCTGGTTGGTGATGTTTTTGGAGTTACTCATGTACTTGGTTGTCTCTTCATTGGATTGGTAAATGATAATTATGGTATAAGATTGTAGCCCTTAAGTAATAGCTGTGAAAAAAATACGGGCAATTTTCTCAATTATGCTGTGAATTCAGAAACAAGTTAGCGTAATCAGTCAGATGTTTCAATTGAGGATGTTTCCTTCTGATTTATACATTTCTCATCTTTTTTTTGGCATGCATGAGATGTTTTTGAATGCACTTTGTAGGTTATATGATGTATTGTCAAATGTTGCAAGAAATATATAGTTATGCGATGCATTTTTGACAACATATTTGCTCTTTGAGTTGTTCCGTTTACATTTGATTTCTACTAAATGGTTTGCAAATGTCGGTGTGATTTTGTTTTTGCTTGTTTATGGATTTATTTAATAATTATCACGACATAATTACTAGTATAGGTGCTCTAGGTGTTTTCTTTCTCATCATAGCATCTCTCATGGCCTCCTCCATCCATTATATCAGGGTTAAATTTTGGTGTCGAAGAGTAAGAAAATACCCTGCAATATAATGTCATTTGTACTTTCAAATAATTGGTTCAGCTTTTAGCTAAATTTGCAGAAGCATTGCTGCTTTCTTTTAGGATATAGGCAATTTGTTGATATAAAATACTTCTTATTTTTGTTTTGTTGGCATTTTTAGTGATTTTGGTTCTGCTTTCTTTGTTTTGTCTCTAAAATGATGTTTAGCTTCATGTATAATTTTCCAGAAATTAACTTGTGGTTGTCTGAAATTCCCCTCAGTTAATTCTCGATTTTCTTTGGTTGTTGGGGATATAAAAGTTTTAAGTAAAATACTATTTACATTTGGTGCAGATAACTACCGTTGACGAAGCCAAAAGATTTTACCCTCTATTTGGACTTGGAGCCAATGTTGCCCTTATTTTCTCAGGCCGAACAGTGAAGTATTTCTCTAATTTGAGGAAAAATTTGGGTCCTGGAGTCGATGGCTGGGCCGTCTCCTTGAAAGGAATGATGAGTATTGTGGTTCTGATGGGGCTTGCGATCTGTGCTTGTTACTGGTGGGTGAACACTTATGTTCCTCTTCCTACCCGTAGTAAGAAGAAGAAGGTATTATTCTGCTTTCATAAGATGTTTTTATAATGGTATTTGGTTGCTTCAATTATTAGGTATCTGAGTCTGTTCATATATTAATAGATACAGAAAAACAATTTCGCTATTTCATTTTTCAGTGCAGGAAAAACTATATTTGTTTTCATAGGATAAACTGCACTCCTAATAATATCTGTTTAGCATCTCAAGTGAGCAAGTATTGTCCTTATATTTATCAAAACCATCCATGAATGAAATATTTTGAATTTACTTTATATCATTAACATGCAATGCGAGTATATTAATTAAGATAAGACACACCCAATAGCACACATTTGTAAAAATAGGTGCAAAAACATGTTTTTTATGAACAGTTACTTGTGATTGGTAAACTCACTTTTTTCCCCATTTTTGATTCCGTTTGCAGGATAAGCCAAAGATGGGAACAATGGAGAGCTTGAAATTCTTGGTATCTTCAAGATACATTAGGGATCTTGCTACTTTGGTGGTTGCATATGGTATAAGTATCAATCTTGTAGAGGTTACCTGGAAATCGAAGCTCAAGGCTCAGGTAATTGCATTTGTTTATTCCTGTATCTTCTTTCTTTATCATGGGCTTAAAAATATCGATGTTTTATTTATTTATTTTCACATTCTCTTACCTACAATTTTGTAGTTTCCAAGCCCAAATGAGTACTCATCCTTTATGGGCGACTTCTCAACTGCAACTGGAATAGCAACATTTACGATGATGCTTCTCAGCCAATTTATATTTGATAAATATGGATGGGGAGTGGCTGCGAAGATCACACCATCAGTCCTCCTGCTTACAGGAATTGGTTTCTTTTCTCTAATATTATTTGGGGATCCCTTCGCACCTGCTCTTGCAAAGTTTGGGTTGACTCCACTTCTTGCAGCCGTATATGTAGGTGCCATGCAAAACATTTTCAGCAAGAGTGCCAAGTACAGCTTGTTTGATCCTTGCAAAGAAATGGCCTATATTCCTTTAGACGAGGACACCAAGGTTTGAACTTCTTACTTGATAATCAGGTTTTTGGAGTTCTGTGTGGCATTCAACCTAGTTGTGTTTAATACCAATTACTATCTAAAAATGTTAATTGTCTTTGGTGGTTCAAGTTTTATTGTAAAAAGGGTAAAATCGGTTGAGGTATTGAAATGTGGGCATTTTTGAAGTTTGATATGACACACTATCTAGCACTATCTATAGACTGAAGTTCGTGCCACAGCCCATATTTTGTTGACTTTGCTGATTAAATGCTATTTTCTTCAGGTTAAAGGAAAGGCAGCCATTGATGTTGTGTGCAACCCATTGGGGAAATCTGGAGGAGCTCTTATTCAGCAGTTTATGATCTTGACCTTTGGGTCGCTGGCGAACTCAACTCCTTATCTTGGAGGGATACTTTTGGTGATTGTTCTTGCATGGTTAGCGGCAGCCAGGTCTTTGGATACCCAGTTTACTTCTCTGCGACAAGAAGAAGAGCTTGAGAAGGAGATGGAAAGAGCTGCTGTTAAGATCCCAATCGTGTCTGGAAATGAAAGCGGAAATGGTTCTCTTTCAAGTGGTTCAACATTCAATCCCGCAACAGGTGACTCAACGAGCGAAACTTCTACTCCCCGCAATATTTGAAATAATTCTTTTATTTCTTGTTGCAAGAAGAATGGGGAGCACCGTTACATGAATAGTTTGTTGTAGGACTTTTTCTGCGAATTACAGAAATAATAGCTAAAAACATGTCTGCTCCCAACTGTTTTAAGTCCTTTTTGCAGTAGATAATGAGCTTAGTATCTGTTTATTTTGACATTCCTGTATTTTGTAGAATTGCATTTTGATATCATATTAATAAAAACCATTTAATTTATATGAAATTCACCCTCATCAGAGTGTTCGATTGATTTTTCAGAAACTGTACTTCCCTTCTTTAATTTCCTATTGCAAGTCTGCTGTTCTGCTTTGTTATTAACTGGGTAGCATAGTCTTGAAGAGCTGAACTGCCCTCTCATTTGTAAATAATCTCCATAAGGTTTGCAAGCTATATCTTCAATTTTACTGTCTGAATCCGCATCTAAGTAAAATATTGTCCACTTTTGGTTCAAGATCTTCACCTCTGCTAAGAGACTCAAACTCGTTGAATAATATATGAGATATATAGTATGGTATAGGACAGGCCCATTTTAGGCAGTGGTGGACTGGATGTTTTGAATGGCTTTAAGGCCTATTTCTTCAAGAAGAACTGTGTGTAGTCTAGAGCTGGGAATGTCTGCAGGAGAATTACAGCGTGGGGTGTGGTCCATTTAGTTAGAGGTTCGACCAAGTTACACATGGATACAGTAAGTAGTGGCGGCCAGAGATGCAGATGCTGGATACCAAACAGACAAATCAAGAGTTCACGTGTTGGTTGTACCATGCAAAAGCATACAAAAACTGGGATCATAAATTTAATGCTCTCTTTTTGTACATTTCTTTGCATAACAGTTGGTACATTGCTTTCCTTCATCTTCCTTTCTAATCATTTAATTAAGAAAGCCAATTTACCCATCAATTAAATTTTGTTCCCCCACCACGAAAAGGTTCTCTTTCCCCACACCATTCACAGTATCACTATTGCAACAAGACGCAGCCTGCGAAAGTAGACGTTCATTTGGAAATTACATATTTTGTCATCTCTCCCACATAAAACGCTCGCATATATAGAAACATGCAGATAGCTAGCATTTGTACATACATCTGAGTTTTTATCTGAACAAATACAGAACTGTAATCCATACAAAAATTTCATTGAAAATCAAGAATAAATCTTGAATAATACACTTGAATCGTAAAAACACGTCACATATGAGGTGTATAGAGAGAGGGAGGGAGTCCTTATCAGTTTCAAGTCTCTTTCAGAGCTTGGGTGGAAATAGCTATATATTTTACGTTGTTTCTGCACATCAGAGAATGAATATAACGATGTGTCGAGTGTCGAATATAACGATGTGTCGAGTGTCACTGGATCATGGGAATATTGCGCATTTAAAGAAACTTGTCTTCACTCTCCATCTCTTATCCTTCTTCCTGTTCATTCACAACCTCTCAAACCCAAACGGTATTATTACAGTAGTACTTATTATATAATCTCTTTTCACCTCAGTTTTACATTACTTTATATAAACTATATACATTCCACTCTATTCCTTCTATACTACAACTCCATCATCAACAAAATTAACAACCCCATAATGAAGAAATATTCCCTCCCGGATTCTGTTACTTGCCCGGGAAAACCATCCCAATTTGCTGACTGCTGGTTTGACGATGCCTGCATTCTTGACATGGACTATTTTGTTAAGACCATAACGGACATAAAAGCGAAGGGGGTCCGGCCTGACCTCATTGGCTCAATCATAGCTCACTATGCATCAAAATGGCTACCGGACCTCTCCAACGACGTCATGAAAAAGGGTCTAACCAACTTCGAAGAATCACCGGAAAGTGTCACTGCTTCATGGATGAAGAAGAGGTTTTTTGTTGAAACTTTAGTGGGAATTTTACCTCCCGAGAAGGACTCCCTTCCATGCAACTTTCTTCTTCGTCTTCTCCGGACTGCCAACATGGTCAACGTTGAGCCGACCTTCAGGGACGAGTTGGAGAAGCGGATTTCATGGCAACTGGACCAAGCTTCATTGAAGGAGATTCTGATACCCTCGTTTAGTCACACCTGTGGGACATTGCTCGATGTTGAGTTAGTTTCAAGGCTGGTGAAGAGGTTCATTAACTTGGATAGCGAAGGGGCTAAAAGTGGAGCTGCTTTGGTTAAAGTTGCGAAGCTTGTTGATTGTTACTTGGCTGAAGCCGCCATGGATTCGAATTTAAGCTTATCAGACTTCGTTGAACTTGCTAGTGCCCTGCCTAGCCATGCCCGTGCAACAGACGATGGGCTGTACCGCGCCATTGATACTTACCTTAAAGTAAGTTTTTCAACACTAAAGTTTTGTTTTGTGTTTGTTTTTTTGAGCTTTGTGATTCATTAGTACTGGTTCTTTCCTTGCCATGTTCAGTCCATTGTTTCTTTCTCCAATTAGACAGTCTTTTGACCGTGAAGAAAATCCTTAACATTAATTTCTTTTAATACTCTGTTTTTTGCATTAAAAGGGTTCTTGACTGTTAAGGAAAACTGTTTTTCTAATAGTGTAATTCAATTATTCACTTAAACAACATAGTGCATAGTAATGTTCATTCTAATACTATATATCACTGACCCAGAAGAGGATACATGAAATTAATCAGCAAAGGAAACAAGAAAAGGGAAGAAATTAGAGGTACAATACAATCAATTTTGGACCAAAGCAGTAGTGGTTGTTGAGGTGTTGTCACCAACAAAAGATTCTTCATGTGACCAATTTGGTGGTTAAAATCTTGCAGGTTGTATGTTAATTGAAATAGATGCCCCTTTATCTTTCTTGTGGTGAACCTAGACCTGAAATAACTTGGATTTTCTGCTGTCCACTTATAAACCATCTGGAAAATGCATTACTTGAAAAGCCAAGCCAATTGGCAGTTGACTCTCTGCCTAAAAACTAACATAGTCTTTCAACTTATGTCCATTTCTTAGTGCAAAGATTCCTCTTCAAACCCCGACTAGCCCCTCTAGACTTGTAGTGTATTCAATAGACTCTCGGGATTAGTTGAGGTACGCGGAAACTACCTGGACACCTTGGTTACCCCCCAAAAAGAAAAAAAGAAAAAAAGAAATTCCTCTTCACTTAAATGTCTCCACATTTATTTATCTGTTTCTAAAATTTACTTTATGTTCCTTCAAACGTCCCGTGACACTTTTCTTAGGTTTTTTGAACTCTTAAGGCTTTGGATATTTAACAACTCTACTAATAATGTTATGAAATATGGCGTCGGAGAAGAAGCTGCTTCTTTCCTGGCATAGAAATGTGTCGGAACTAGTGTGACTGATTCATATTATCCCGAGGAAACAAGCGTCGGTGCATAATATCTGTGCATTGAAATTTGTGCATGACTGCATGCATCGGGGACCAATGTCTCCAACAGACATTTCCTGACGATTGTCAGGTGCAATATCCTGTACGTTAATCCAGAAGCAAGAAAGCTCGCACTCGATGCAGGTTCTGCCCTGGGGGAGAACTTTATTTTGGTGGTGAATGTAACCTCTATTTAAACTATGGTATGTATAATTATATTGCAACTATAAAATAATCAATTTCCTTGTAGGCACATCCTGGGGTATCAAAGGAAGAAAGGAAGCTTCTTTGTAGATTAATTGACAGCCGAAAGCTCTCACCAGAAGCATCACTTCATGCCGCACAGAATGAACGTTTACCTGTTCGAGCTGTGATTCAAGTGCTTTTCTCCGAACAATCTAAGCTCAATAAACAGCTCGATTGGAGTGGCTCATTTAACGGAACCAGGAGTCCTTATCTCGGGCTGGACCCACCTGCAGCTCGTTGCCTATCAAAACGTGAAGTGAACGCTCAGCAAATGGAGATAAAGAAGCTGAGAGAAGATGTGCTGAGGCTTCAAAGCCAATGCAACTTCATGCAGGCGCAACTGGAGAAGTTGGTGGATAAAAAGAAGGGTTTCTTCAGGTGGAAGAAACTGGGAATAATGCCTTCTTCATTGAAGACTACTCTCAGCGTTGTTGAGAGGATTGAAGAAGGTGAAAGAGAAGGAGATGACATGTATGGATATGGAAGACAAACGCCAGCAGTGGACATGAAAACAAGATTGGTTAAATCACGCAGGACTCCTTCTAAGTGGAGAAAATCCATGTCGTAAAAGTTGAATTTGAATTCTCCTCTTATCCGAGTTTAAATCAAAATATCATAAATCAAAGTATCTGATTATGCTTTGGCAAAACTCGGATAAGGAGAGGATTTAATTTCAACTGCATGCATAAAAATGGAAGAATTTTAATTGAAAATGAGTTGTGTATTAATTTCATTTAAATTGTGTTTGCGAAATAAAAATGTAAGGGCTGAATAAGATTATCTTAATATATAAGAGTTAATTAGAAGAAGAAGAGGGATTTACAATTAGGTTTGAAACTTCATGTACAAGCAACAACAAGTGAATGTACTGTTTGTTCATTGTTAATATATATGTCTTAATTACTATTTTCATTATTATTATTAGATGAACATTAAACAGAAAAAAGTAGGAGTCAGCGTGGGTAAAGGGTAGAATTGGATCCGACGGGTACCCATCTGTAGATTTCGGGTAGGAACAGGAATCGACCTCATTAGGGTCCGATTCCAGTTCCTACAATGCTGGAATTGGGAATTAGAATCAAAACCGATGTCTACGTACCTGGGGTAGAAACCAAAACTAAATTATAATTTTTGTAAACTATTAAGGGTGTATTTGTCATTTTTCAAAATGTATGGGATAATTAAAATTTACCAGGGTACCCAGAACCGGAACCAATATCTATGTTTTAGGTTCTGGTTCCAGATTTCTAGGAACTGGAATTGGTCGGTTCTGGTTCTGGTTCCAAATCTTAGGAACTGACCAGTTTCTGTTCCTTAAAAAAATATAGGATACTCGGAATTGATCACCTCTAGGAAAAAATATCAGGAAAAGTATCTAATAGAGAGAGTGTGTAATTCTTCTACTTCAAAGTCTAAAAAGGGCCTTTATAGATTGTTTTTCCACTGTTTTTTCACACAAATCAAACACAATAAAAATTTATGTCGGTTAATTTTTAAAGTTATCTATTCCACTGATAATCGTATCTTTTTGATAATAAAACATTGTTGGAACCAAATGCAGGAAAATTAGATGACCCGAAAATAGAGCAATAAGTAATATTCATATTATTTTCTGTAAGGGTAGAGAAAGAAAAGCCAATTAAAATGACAAGAAAGTAAAACAAAATTAATTAAATACTGGGAAGAAGTAATAATATAAAAGCTAAAACGTCAGCGTTTGCTCAGTGTTTATTTCTTTAAAACATTCCCCACTTTATCTTCTATCTAGCCGTTTAAAACCTCACACAAAACCCCAGCGATGCTCTCTACCTCTATCTTCAACAATGGCCATTTTTGCTAAAACCTCCCAAATCCCTTTCCACCAAAACCACCCTCATCTTCAAAACCCCGTATATATCAAGCCTAAAGCCTTGTTTTTCTCTCATAAGCTTAAAACCCACCGTTTCTCCTCAAAACAAGCTCAAAATGTCCAAGTCCTTAACACCGAAAACACCAATTCGCTATCCACTCAAAATCCCATCTCACGTTTAAATGAACTTTGCCTTAATAGGTCCCTAGAACAAGCTTTAAAATACCTAGATTCAATGCAAGAACTGAATATTTCTGTTGATGAAGATGCTTTTGTTGATTTGGTTAGGTTATGTGAGTGGAAGAGAGGTCATGACGAGGGGATTCATTTGCATTATATTGTGTCAAAAGCGATGACTAATATGAGTGTTAGGCTTGGTAATGCCTTCTTGAGTATGTTTGTGAGGTTTGGTGATTTGGGTCATGCGTGGTATGTGTTTGGGAAAATGTGTGAGAGAGATTTGTTTTCATGGAATGTTTTGATTGGTGGGTATGCAAAAGCTGGATTTTTCGATGAAGCGTTGAGTTTGTATCAAAGAATGTTGTGGGTTGGTTGTGTTAAGCCTGATGTGTTTACATTCCCTTGTGTTTTGAGGACTTGTGGCGGTGTACCAGATTTAAAGAGAGGAAAGGAGGTTCACGCTCATGTGCTTAGGTTTGGCTTTGAGGCTGATGTTGACGTTGTTAATGCTTTGATAACTATGTATGTGAAGTGTGGTGATCTTGGGGGTGCGAGGTTGGTGTTTGGTGGAATGCCTCGCAGAGATAGAATATCGTGGAATGCAATGATTTCTGGGTACTTCGAGAATGAAGAGTGTGTTGAAGGGTTGAGGTTGTTTGTTATGATGAGGGAGGGTTTGGTGGATCCAGATTGCATGACCATGAGTAGCGTAATTTCAGCGTGTGAGATTGTTAGTGATGAAAGATTAGGGAGAGATATACATGGGTTTGCGTTGAGAATGGGGTTTCGTGATGATGTTTCAGTGTCAAATTCATTAATTAAAATGTATTCTAGTTTTGGCAATTTGGAGGAAGCAGAAAAAATTTTTAGTAGAATGGAATTTAAAGATTTAGTGTCATGGACAACAATGATTTCAGTTTATGAGAATAATATGCTGCCTGACAAAGCTGTGGAAACTTATGAAATGATGGATGCAGAGGGTATCGTGCCTGATGAGATCACTATAGCTACTGTTCTATCAGCCTGCACTTGTTTAGGGAATTTGGATTTGGGTATTAGGCTTCATGAGCTTGCTAAGAAGACAGGGTACATATCATACATCATTGTTGCAAACTCACTTATTGATATGTATTCTAAGTGTAAATGCATCGATAAAGCTCTAGAAGTGTTCCACAGTATACCTCACAAGAATGTAATTTCTTGGACTTCAATAATCGTTGGGCTTCGGCTCAATAATCGGTGCTTTGAGGCCTTAATTTTCTTTCGGCAGATGCAGTTAAATTCAAAACCAAACTCTGTTACCCTAGTTTCTGTCCTATCTGCATGTGCTAGAATAGGAGCTTTAATGTGTGGGAAAGAGATTCATGCTCATGCATTAAGGACTGGGGTAGGATTTGATGGCTTTCTACCAAATTCGCTTCTGGACATGTATGTACGGTGTGGAAGGATGGAACCTGCATGGAACCAATTTAACTCAAACAATAGAGATGTCTCAGCTTGGAATATTTTGCTGACAGGGTATGCTGAGCGGGGACAAGGGGCATTTGCTGTTCAGTGCTTTGGTAGAATGATAGATTCTAAAGTGAATCCAGATGAGGTTACATTTGTCTCACTGTTATGTGCTTGTTGTAGATCTGGAATGGTAACTGAAGGTTTGGAGTATTTTAATAGCATGAAACAGAAGTACTCAGTCACCCCAAATCTGAAACATTATGCATGTATAGTTGATTTACTTGGTCGTGCGGGGCAATTGGAGGAAGCTCTGGAGTTTGTACAGAAAATGCCTATGAAGCCAGATGCAGCCATATGGGGAGCCTTATTAAATGCATGCAGGATCTATCGACATGTGGAGCTTGGGGAACTTGCGGCTGAGCATATTTTTGAGACTGATACGAAGCATGTTGGTTATTATATTCTCTTGTGTAATCTCTATGCTGATAGTGGGCAATGGGATGAAGTTGCAAAAGTTAGAAAGATTATGAGAGAGGAAGGGCTGGCTGTTGATCCTGGATGCAGTTGGGTGGAAGTAAAGGGAGAAGTTCATGCTTTCCTCAGTGGTGATAATTTCCACCCTCGCATAAAGGAAATAAATGCTGTTTTGAAGGGATTTTATGAGAAAATGAAAGCATTTGACTTTGGTGGTTCAAAATGTGTTTCTATTGATGAAGTTGAGTCTTCCGAAGCTGAGATCTTCTGTGGGCACAGTGAGAGGCTGGCTGTTGCATTTGGCCTCATAAATACCGCCCCTGGTACGCCTATTTGGGTCACAAAGAATCTCCACATGTGCCGAAGTTGTCACAATATTGTGAAATTCATCTCCAAGGTTGTACGCAGAGACATTTCTGTTAGGGATACTGAACATTTCCACCATTTTAAGGATGGAATCTGCTCTTGTGGTGATGAAGGTTATTGGGAAGAATGGAGTAGTAGATAAGTTGGAGCTATGGAAGAGTTTTCAAATATTTATAACTTGTAAAAACAAATACGGGAACTACACTCGATGTTGTGGGAGCAGTTCGTATACTTGGGAGGTGATTTGTCCCTTGGAACTAAAATACACAACATTCTAAGCAATGAACAGATCGTTATAGCTGGTTCTCTGTTCGCTTTGCGGCTTACCCTTTGATCAAGGTAATCGACCTGGGGACTTTGTGTTGTGATACCAACGGAAAATATTTTCGGTCTTACTTCTTGCTACCAAAAAGGTACTACATTCTAAGCAATGAACAGACAATTATAGCTGGTTTTCTATTCACTTTGAGGCTTACCCTTTGATCAAGGTAATTGACCTGGGGACTTCGTGGTGCGGAGCCAATGGAAAGTAGTGTCAATCAAATTTCTTACTTCCAAAAGAAATGGTGTCAATCAAATTTCTTACTTCCAAAAGAAATGGGTAACGTAATCACTTCTGTTGTACTTGTAGGGAAAGTGCTCTCTTTTTGTTGTATGTGTATATTTCCTGTGAAATTGGATACAAGAATTCATCAAAAAGTTGAAGACAGTATGAATAAAAAAGTACAGATTTATTATCACTTTCAGCTTCTTGTGTCATTCTTGCAATCTTTGTCTTCTTGTAACTGAGTCCAATTGGTTTCGAGGGCTGAACAACACAAAGAAACTCGTGAAATTTTGGACTCTCATTCCTACTTTAAGTGATACGATGATATCATCAACAATCCAAATAAATTTGATTAGTAACATCTGTCTATTACTGGATTTCATGTTCTTTACTTTGATTTTTTTTTCACTGGTGAAGACATTTGTTCTGAAATTTAGAGGATGAATAATTTGTCATTAAAGATATGTTTTCTTCCGGTGACAGATTGTTGTGTTCTTCCTATTGACAAGGCCATGATTAATTTCTTATCCATCTTTGGTTGCTCAATGTTCATTCTCAAAACACGTTGCTCTTCGAGATATATGCAATTGGTGCAATTCTTGACTGCAAAGGAAGAAGAAAACATAGAGAAAGTACTATCACTCTGTTGAGGATTCACCAGATAAGTTAACTGAAAACTGGAATTATTTATAAAACAACAAGCTGTTATTGTAACTGGCACAACCAAATATTATACACACACTAACACAATTGAATACTCAAATTCACTCAATTATTAGGGCTCACTGAAAACAAATGAAAAAAAAATAAGTAACAATGTTTTAGATACAAAACAAATGTATAGACCTAACAGTGGAAGTCTTATATCTTCACTGCTCTCTTGATATTCTTGATGGATGACTTGATGAAATTGTTGCTAGCAGTATGATCCTCATAACCCTCATCTTCGCCAATAACCAGGGGCTTCTTGCGCATGCAGTCTACTCCCTTTTTCAAGATCAAAGATGGAGAAGATGGGATTCTCCTAAAGCCCCTGGCACTCTCTGACCTCACTAACGATTTCTCCTTCACCTGTTGTTTCTCCATTCTTTCCTTCCCTTCAAAGCTCTGGCTACCTCCAATTCCTTCAATGACATTACTTGCTTCTACTGCATTAATTTTATCTGTCACAGGCTCTATCTATCTCAATGATCTTTTCTTCTTTCCTCTTTCCAACATCCTTCTCCTCAGGTACATGTATATCTTTGTCTTTCTGCGGATACTTCTGATCTAGCTTTTTTATTATGTCGTCAGTCTTGCCTGTTTCTACTGGGTTTTCATCTTGACATTCCTGCTCTTCTTGAGTGTTGTCCAACAGCATTTGCAGCCACTTCTCGACATTCCCTTTCCCACGCTGCTTTCTGCTCTCTTCATCTTCCTCTATTTCGGGTTCACGAAGTCCTTTCTCTCTCCCAATTTCTAGCCTCTTAAGCTGATCTTCAATAGAGTTGTGATCCTCAAAGGCAACAATGGACTTATCATGCTCCTCAAATTTTTCTCTAGAATATATTTTCCCCAGGTTCGGTAGTTCTTCAACTTCATCATGCTTCCTTTCATCACTTAAAGACAATCCAGCCTCTGATGCTTTCTGTTCCTCCTCTAGAAACATTCTCAGTTCTTTGTGTAAGGGTGTTCTTGGCCTGACTCCAGGAAGATAAAGAACTGTTCTACTGTCTTTCTCTTCAAACAAGGTATCCTCCATTCTTGATCTCTTCCTGGCTTGCTCCAACTCAGGCCTTATCTGATTCTCAATTTCTTCACGTTGCTTGAATTTCTTGTGAAGTTCTTTTTCTGAGGCATCACAGATAGCTTTCTGAGCTTCAAGCCTTGCCATTAGTGCATTCGTTGCAGCTTGGTTCAACCTCACTTGTTCCTTATAAACAACACTCCTATATAACAAACATATATGTTACTCTTCCAATTTTAAATACATATCAAACTGAACATATCAATTTGTTGACATTAAAACAAAAGGGTTTATCAATCTTACTGGTGCATAGCATCTCGAATCATCTTCTCGAGCATCGTCCTATATGAATTTTGTGCTTCTGCTAGGCGCCTGCACTTTTCTGCTCTTCTTCTACGTTTTATCAGCTCGAACTCCAGGTCTTGAATGGCAAGCTTTTCTTCTTCATTTTTTCTCCTCATATCACTCACATCATCCTCCAATTTCTGTATTTCAAATTGCATCTTTTGACTTTCTTCTCTTTGTTTCACGGAATCCCTGGCCAAAACAATAGCTTGATATGGATTTGTAACAAAGTCCGGGTTCTCATTTTCTTTCGAGACATTTTGTTTCCCTTTTCTCGCTGGTAACACAGCCAAAATGACACAAGTTAATACTTACTTATTCAGTAACACAAGCAAGAATAAAATCTAACTGTTTGAATTTTTTGTACTTACCAATTGCAGGAGATTGTGACCTCATCTGCCTATTGTAATCCAATGATTTTAAGGCCATAGAAGAATCATGAGACTCCCTTCGAGAAAGTACAATGGCTGCTGGAGCTAGGCCTAATTTCTCTTTCGATTCTATGAAATGATGCGGAAAACAATGTGACTCAACAGTCTGTGAGTCATTTATCTCTTCATTTTCACCTTCCAAGAACAAGAATGAAAACGCCCTATGCCTGCCAAAATTGCAAACAAAATGTGTCTTCAACATTAGATTTTCACACCAAAACGTATAAAAAGTGTAGAAATCAGTAGCAAATCCCACCTGAAATCCGAATTTGAAGAAGCAAAGATTGACAAGAACTGGTTTATAGATATACCCAGTTGCAAATCCCACCAAGGTACAAGAAACTCAAGCTTATGATGCTTTCTTTTGTACACTTGCCGTTGTATTATCCTCAAATTGCTCGGAACTGTCAATCCTCCCCCTAAGAGATTCAAAAGATTTGCATAAGTTAACCAACAATTCATAAACTGCATTAAAAAATAAAAAGTGAGAGACTTAAGGCCAGTTAATAGAATTACTTGAGCAAGGAAACCAGTGATCAATGTCCCAAGCAAGAGGAGAAGCAGAATCAGCATGATAGTACAACACATTTCCATAAGGGTCTACTCGAATCACCGCAGGATCAAACCCAGCATTCCTACAATTCAATGCACAAAACTTAATAAATTCTTTGCACATTCTTCAATTTTTGATGCTTTAAAGTATAATTTTTTAAGCTGTTACTTACCCAAGATGGTTGAGTTGTTTCCACAATAGACTCAGAAAAATCTTCGGCTTGTTAGTTGGTTTCGCTTTCGGATCAATAATTGGGAACATCTTTTCTAATTCTTTAGCTCTCAAAGTCTGCAAAAACAAGAAATCATTCTCCGTTTGGTTCCCGAGATAAAGCTAGAAAAGAAAATACGTTGAACTCAAAACATCATAGAAAAAGAAACCCAGATCCCCATTTCCATTTTCTTTCACTTTCTATCCATTCAAACAAAAAATCTTACCTCATCCGGCTGCAAACTGTAAGGCCTGAAACAAAAGGGAGGGCCATGAGTGTGTAAACCGACGCCGCGGTCTCTACAGATTTTCGCGTAAGCTTTCGGGTACCCGACTCCGTCGTCGACGACCATGTCATCGTCAGTGAACATGTACTCGGCGGCCATTGTTTCTGAAGATTTTGATTTTCTATTCTATATTGTTCAACAGAAACAGATTGCTCTGTTTTTCTCTTTGTTAAGGAAGCAGAGGAGGTAACGGTCGAATTCCTGTTTAAAAGAGTTCTTAAAAAATAAAGGATTCGGTGCCACGTCGGCAGACGGTGGGTGTAACGGCTAGATAAGGAGGGTCCCAGTGAGTGATTAAATATTTTATTTGATCATCAAAGTCTTGCTACTAGCTGTCGTTAATTGGCATATCTGCTAAAAAGACCAAAATACCCTTTAGTTTAAATAATAGGATTTTTTTCCCCTAATATATGGGAGAGCATTTTCAATTTTTCCATTTACTTATTCAAGTGGACCGTTGTACTTGAAAGAGATATTCAATTTTGTATGTATATGTGAAGTTTACAATTTAACTCTTAAAGTTAATGTTTTGTTATTTGAGTAATGTTATATTTATAATTAAGTCATATATTCAGACAAAAACAAAGGATAAAATAGTCATTTTACATGAATTTTGCTTCATTGTATGACTCTATTGTAAGCAAAAAATTATTGTATTTTAACAGTTTAAGGGTATATTTATAATTACCCTCTTATCGTCAATGTTTCGTTGTTTAATTTAAAATACTGAAAATTAATATACGTTGTTAAATGACATAGATACTAAGAAACGTTGACAATAAAGAATAAATTATTTGAGGGAAAAAAATCTATTAAAAAACTTCGATAGAAAATCAGATTAAACCTATTTTGAAATGATATAGTTATGTTTGTTGGAGGGGTTTTTAAATTGAGTCAAAAAAAGCAAGATTTTCAAAAAGATTATTGCACATTAAAATATAGTACATATTTTATCCTTTATTTACCTCTCTTTAGAATAATTTGACTTTTTTTTTGTTTTTTTTTTTTCAAAAATAGAGTGATTTTATCTCTCTTGGTTGGAGGGCATTCATAATAAATGAAATTGAATTAGAAACAGAAAGCAAGTGAGATGTTATAAAAAGGGTGAGGTCAATTTTGTTTCTATTTGGGTCCATTTAGATTTAGACTTTTTCAAGTTTGAAACTAAAAGTTAAGTAATGATTAATGTAACCATTATTGTTTGAACTAAATAAATTCACATGTAAAAGCTAATATAAAGTCACTTTATTCACTAAGTACACCTACAAAAAGATTGTTCCATATGGGCCCTTCAACAAAACCAATTTGTATTGTGTTTTAGGCTTGGTTGGGTTTATCCAGGACCAATTATGGTCCACTAGCTCAATAACATCTACATTAAATGAATTTAAATAATTCATACATAATACTTTTTTTATTCACTCTTTGACTCTTTCATTTCTTTTTTACCACATTACCTTATATAAAAAAATTTATAAGATTTTTTTGTACGTTTAATATTATTAAAAAATAATACTATATTTATAAAAACGGTATACAAAGTTTTTTATACAAAGTGACCTGTTAGAATATAACTAAATGAATTTATATAAAAGTCAAGTTAATAAATATACATTAAAGGGTAGTAAATGATATAAATGTCACTTCCTATAAATAACCTTGTATAAAAGTGTAATACTACTCTAATTTAAAAGGAAAACATTGCTCTTTTTATATTATTTAACAAGTTAATATCTAAATGTAGGGATAACAATCTCTACCCTAACCCCCACTTGTCCTCGCTATATCTAAGAAAAATACTACGTTTACAACCCAATCTCACAACCTTCTCTTACAACCCTAACTTTGTACTTTGTAGTAGAGTTAGCACAACCATGTTAATTGACAACTTTGACTAAACTATTTCTTAGAGACGAACCGTTCGTTTATAAACAATGACTGTTCTATTAATAAGAAATAATTATTCCTTATGAATAAATGATTCTTATGAGGGAATAATTATTCTTTATGAAGGAATGATCGTTTGTCCCTAAGGAATGACTGTTCGTATATAATCAAAGTCATTTAGTGTCTTGGGTGTGGTGAGAGCTGACGTGAAAGTTGCCAACTTAATTGTCACGTTAGCGCCATTGAGGTTATAAGAAAAGGTTGTGAGATTGGATTGTGGGCGTAATATTACTCTGTCTAAAGATGGGATGAGTGTAAATAAAATTTCAAAGATAAGGTGATGATGGAGATATATACACCAATTTCGGATGATGATCCTGATCCCGATTGTCGTCTTTATTTATATACATTTCAAATACTTGCAAACAAATCCAACTATAATGTTACTATGTTAGGATACAAAATCATTATATTGATAATGAAAATATTTTTTCTTTGAAAACATTTAACAATTAATTATTTTATTATACGTTGTAATTAGTAACTTGAAAAATCAGATGGGTTATATATTGTTGATAAACTTGAAGTTCTTATATTGATCTAGTAATAGAAAAATAGGAAGAATAATGCTACTGCTATCTATGTGCCAGTTTGGTAGGTTATTTGAAAAATGTTATTATCAAAAACTATTTTAAATTGAGTTAAGTTGGATTAAACTGAATACGATATGATTATGAGAATGTGTTTGGTATAATATCTAAAAATTATATTAGAGTTGGAATAAAATGCTAAATAGGTGTTTGATACATTTTTTGAAAACATTTTATGAAAATATTTAGATTGTTTTTAACCCCTTACATTTATTAATTTAGCTAAACACCCCTAAAATAAAACTTTAGAAATTAACTAAAATGCCCCCCAAAATGACTGACAAAATCTAGCTGTCGTCAATGGCAATCTGGTCATTAACGGCTGGATCTGGCCATAGATCTGATTGTTTTCAGTCGGATCCATGGTGGATCTGGCTAAAAACAGCAAGATGAATGCATGATTGGCCAGTTCCAACCGGTCGTGTGTGCGTCGTTTTGATGTCAACAATGGCCATCGGTTGTTGCTGGCAAGCAGTGATGATCTTGGGTGGATTAATTTTCAAATTGAAATAAGTGAAAGGTAATTGTTTTTAGTTGAATATAGTTAAAAAAATATTTTGAGTTAAATAGAATAGAATATGATAATAGAAAACAGGTCCCTCCCCTTTTATTTTCAATAGAAAGAATCTTATTTGATTCGAATTAATTTTTAGAATAATGATCTCAATAGGTAAATAAATATATATTCTATTTTTTAACCCAAATAAGATAACAAAAAATGATTCAAAAGAGTGAAACAGACATGGCTATACATTTCAAGTTTGGAAATTAGACTTTAATTTTTTATTGGCTTATTATCTAGGGCCTTGTCGGGTGACCCATATTGATGGAATTATATTTTCTTATTGGGCCGTGTTTATCGTGGGCTTGAGTCAATTAATGATAAGATTGTAAGGGCCTATCAAATGCCAATCATTGGTGGTAGAGATGTGTTTGTTCTCACGAATGAGTCCGAGCGTTCGACGGAAGCATTACTGTTAGTTACTTTTTCCCACCCAAAACATTTTAAAATACCATTTTTTTACCTACAGTTTATATTCTATTACTACTTAAAAGTCAGATACCAAACAATTTCAATGGAAAAATTCTTTTTATCACTACCATTTGAACCTTTGATATCCTCTCTACAAAAACCCTTCCACTTCAAAACCTGAGTTTTAGCCAATTGTTAACAATTACAAAGTTAGAGTCTCTTGTTTTTAGTTGATTTCGATTGATTTTGATGACAAATATTCACTCAATCACCAACATTCGATATACTAGCCTCTATTCTGCAAAACTCCTTTTACATTGGCTCTTGATAACTTGTTAAATGTTAGTTTTTGATAACTCGTTAAATGTTGGCTGAGAAAGTGAAACATATTTTAGATATTAATATAATATAAACTTTGGGTGAAAAAATAATATTTTAAAACTTTGGGGAGAAAGTGTCATTAAGGCAAACCTTGGATGGGAAAAAATGTTTACTCCAATGTCACACAACAAATCCAGGAAGAGCCATATTTATCTTAATAAACTTTCCGTCTGCGTGAAGAGCCAGCTAACTTTCAACAAACCTCCACCTTTCTATTCCATATCTTATTAAATCTCCTTATCTTTTCTAGTTTTCAATCATATTTCTTGATCTTATATATTCAAGACAGAATTATGATGATAATTTAACGATTTTTTTGAAGTTAGTTACTTCTTTTCTCCAAAAAACACTCTATTATAATCCATGGAAGAACAACACGCACCCGCCACCACCACTCCTCTCCTCCCCCACCATGGCCGCCGCAGCCACCACAAAACCAGCATCTCCTCCGAGCTTTCCGGTGCCGTTAGATTAATAAATATACATTAAAGGATAGTAAATGATATAAATGTTATTTTGTATAAATAACCTTGTGTAAAAGTGTAATACTACTCTAATTTAAAAGGAAAACATTGCTCTTTTTATATTATTTAACAAGTTAGTATCTAAATGTAGGGATCACAATCTCTCAACCCCCCAACCCCCCCACCCGGTCCTTGTTATACCTAACAAAAATACTATGTTTACAACCTAATCTCACAACATTCTGTTACAACCCTAACTTTGCAGTAGAGTTGACACAACCATGTCAACTGACAACTTTGACTAAACTGTTCCTTAGAGACGAACGACTATTCGTTTATAAGCAATGACTGTTCTATTAATAGGGAATAACCATTCCTTATGAATGAATGATTGTTTCTTCATAAAGAACGACAATTCTTATGAAGGAATTGCCATTCTTTATGAAAAAATGATCGTTTGTTTCTAAGAAACGATCGTTCGTATTTGTTGATGTGAAAGTTGCCAATTCAATTGCCACATTACAACTTTCATGTCAGCTCCCATCACACCCAATGCATTAAATGGCTTTGATTTATACGAATTGGCAACGTGGCAATTGAATTGGCAAATGACCGTGGTGGGAGCTGACGTGAAAGTTGCCAATTCAATTGCGACGTTGGCCACATTGGGGTTATAAGAAAAAGTTGTGAGATTAGGAGGAAAACATTGAACAATTAATTATTTTATTATACGTCGTATTTGTAACTTGAAAAATCAGATGGGTTATATATTGTTGATAAACTTGAAATTCTTATATTGATTTAATAATAGAAAAATAGGAAGAGTAATGTTACTACTATCTATGTGCCTGTTTGGTAGATTATTTGTATTTGAAAAATGTTATTCTGAAAACTATTTTAAATTGAGTTGAGTTGGATTAAATTGAGTAGGATATGATTATGAGAATGTATTTGGTACAATATCTAAAAATTATATAAGAGTTGAATAAAATGCTGAATAGTTGTTTGGTACATTTTTTGAAAATATTTAGATTATTTTTAACCTCCTACATTTGTTGATTTAGTTAAACACCCCTATAATAAAATTTTAGAAATTAACTAAAATGCCCCCCAAAATGATTGCCAAAATCTGGCTGTCGTCAATGGCAATCTGGTCATTAACGGTTGGATCTGGTCATAGATCTGGTTGTTTCCAATCAGATCCACGGTGGATCTGGCTGAAAACGATAAGATCAATGCACGATCGGCTAGATCCAATCGATCGTGCGTGCATCGTTCTGATGTTGACAGTGGCCATCGGTGGTTGCTGGCAAGCAGTGGTGGTCTTGGGTGGATTACTTTTCAGATTAAAATAAGTGAAAGGTAATTGTTTTTAATTTAATATAGTTAGAAAAATATTTTGAGTTAAATAAAATATGATAATAGAAAACAAGTTCTTCCCCCCTCCCCCCCTTTCATTTTCAATAAAAAGAATCTTATTTAATTCGGATAAATTTTCAGAATAATAATTCTAATAAGTAAATAAACATATATTCTGTTTTTTAATTCAAATAAGATAACAAAAAATGATTCAAAAGAGTGAAATAAACGTTTCAAGTTTGGAAATTAGACTTTAATTTATGATTGGCTTATTATCTAGGGCCTTGTCGGGTGACCCTATGTTGATGGAATTATATTTTCTTTTTGGGCCGTGTTTATCGTGGGCTTGGGTCAATAAATCATAAGCTTGTAAGGGCCCATCAAATGCCAATCATTGGTGGTAGAGTTGTGTTTGTTCTCGCCAATGAGTCCGAGCGCTCGACGGAAGCATTACTGTTTGTTTTTTTCCCACCCAAGATTTGTCATAATTCTTTTTCCACCTAAAACATTTCAAAATACCGCTTTTTCACTAGAGTTTATATTCCGTTACTGCTTAAAAGCCGATTCCAACCAATTTTGATGGAAAAATTCTCTCCGTTACTACTATTTGAACCTCCGGTATCCTTTCTACAAAACCCCTTTCACTTCAAAGCTTGATTTTTCGTCGATTGTTGACTATTGTAACGTTAGAATCTCTTATTTTTAATTGATTTTCGGCTGATTCTGATGGTAAATATTCACTTAATCACCAATATTTGATCCATTAGTCTCTACTCTACAAAACTCTTTTTACTTTAGCTCTTAGTAACTTGTTAAATGCTGGTTGAGTAAGTAAAGTATATTTTAGATATTAATATAATATAAATTTTAGGTAAAAAAGTGATATTTTGAAAATTTTTGATGGGAAAGTATCATTAAGAGAAACCTTGGGTGGGAAAAGTTGTTTACTCCAATTTTACACAACAAATCCACGAAGAGCCATATTGATCTTTAATAAGCTTTCCATGTGCGTGAGGAGCCATCTAACTTTCAACAGGCCTTTCTATTCCATGACTTATTAAATCTCCTTGTCTTTTGTGGTTTTCAATCATATTTCTTTATCTTATATATTCAAGGCAGAATTATGATGATAATTTAACGGTTTTTTTTGTGGTAATTTACTTCTTTTCTCCAAAACACACTCTCCTCTAATCCATGGAAGCACCCGCCACCACCACTCCTCTCCTCCCCCACCATGGCCGCCGCAGCCACCACAAAACCAGCATCTCCTCCGAGCTTTCCGGTGCCGTTGGTGATCTCGGCACCTTCATTCCCATAGTCCTCACTCTAACATTAGTCTCCCACCTCGACCTCTCAACCACTCTGATTTTCACTGCTCTCTACAACATCTCTACCGGCCTTCTCTTCGGCCTCCCTATGCCCGTCCAGCCCATGAAGTCCATAGCCGCCGTCGCCGTCTCCGAGTCACCTCACCTCACCACCTCCCAAATCGCCGCCGCCGGCATCTCCACTGCCGGCATCCTCCTCCTCCTCGGCACCACCAGACTCATGTCGATCCTATATCGTTTTATCCCTCTTCCCGTCGTTCGCGGCGTTCAGCTCTCTCAAGGCCTCGCCTTTGCCTTCTCCGCCATCAAATACATCCGTTACAATCAAGACTTTATCACCTCCAAGTCAACAACTTCTCGTTCTTGGCTCGGCCTTGACGGTCTTATCATCGCACTTTCAGCCGTTTTGTTTTTAGTGCTCGCCACCGGTTCAGGTGACTATAAAGATCAAGACATTTCTCAAGAAGATGAATCTCAAAGCGATCGCAATAAAAAATTGAATAAAAGATTGAGACTTTTATCTGCAATTCCTGCAGCTCTCATAGTTTTTTTATTCGGATTAATATTATGTTTTATTCGTGATCCTACGATTTTCAGGGATCTAAGATTCGGTCCATCGAAAATAAAACTGTTAAATATCACATGGGAAGATTGGAAAATCGGGTTTGTAAGAGCAGCGATTCCTCAGATTCCATTGTCAGTACTCAACTCAGTGATTGCTGTATGTAAATTGTCCGGTGATTTGTTTCCTGAACGTGAAGAAATTTCAGCAACAAAGGTTTCTGTAAGCGTTGGAGCTATGAACTTGGTGGGGTGCTGGTTTGGGGCCATGCCGGTATGTCATGGAGCCGGCGGGCTCGCCGGGCAGTACAGGTTTGGTGCAAGGACTGGGTTGTCTGTGGTGTTTTTAGGGATTGGGAAGTTGGTGATTGGATTGGTATTTGGGAATTCATTTGTCAGGATTTTGAGCCAGTTTCCAATTGGGATTCTTGGGGTGCTTTTGTTGTTTGCAGGGATTGAATTGGCTATGGCTTCAAGAGACATGAACAGTAAGGAAGAGTCATTTGTGATGTTGGTTTGTGCTGCTGTTTCTTTGACTGGGTCTAGTGCTGCATTGGGGTTTGGGTGTGGGATTTTGCTGTCTTTGTTGCTTAAATTGAGAAGATTGGAGTGTTTTGGATGTGGATTTGGGTCCCCCAAATGCAAGCCTAAATGTTCTGCTGATGATGAGGATGATTTAGTTGTTTAATTGGGTAAGTTTATATGGTTAGGAGGGGAATATGATTAATGAGCAATAATATATTGTTGTATTTTCTATTATATGGTTAGGAGGGGAATATTATTAATGAGCAATAATATATTGTTGTATTTTCTATGTAAATACTATTGATTTGTAGAATTATATAACTTATTCTATGCAGTTATGATACTAAGTTCAGAATTTCACATAACCTGTTCTATGCTTTGAAATCTAGAGCTTTCTTTTCCTTTGAAACAAGGGGATGTGATACCGATACCAGTCTCACCACCAAGGCCTGTGGTGAAATTTTCTGTAGCTGGAATATATATATTCTTTAAGCAATTTGATGGATACCATTATACTTATGGGAATTGACGGATCCCATTAAGAAAAAAGATTAGTTCATATCAAACCTGGGGCATTGTCTTGGATAAAGCTCAGATTTATAGTCTAATGGCTTTGGCTGCCAAGCCTCCGCTGCCTCTGTAGTCTTCAGTATCTCTGTTGGTGCCTAGTATAATCATCTGTCATACATTTTCGACATCGTCAAGCTAAAAGCGATCTAATATGGTCATTTAGACCAGCGTATAAGATCAGTCTCTGCAACTTTTAACAGAGATCCAAGAAGCAATAAATTAAAGACACTGGCTAGATTTTCTGATATTAACATAGTACATGGTGTGGAAATACAACATCAGAAGGCACTACAGTTCGAGTGTTGACGAACAAGAAGACACCTTCAACAATCTTTATTTATTACAGCGGGATAGCATATAGTTGATCATTTGGTAATTATCAATAAGACATTGATTAGGATCAAACGCCACAGTGAGCTTCAATGGTATGATAAATTCCGTTAACAGCATGTTCTCTGACTGATTCACGATATTCCAGGTGATTAAACGGCTTGTATCTCAAAGGGTGTTCCTCATCTATTAGCTCATCCGGTACTTGTAACACTCCTTTGTGAAACATGAATAATCCCAGAGAGAATCTTGTCTTGTTTCCGCTCATCATAACCCGATGCCAACAGGCATGAATTCTTCCATTGCTCCATGCCTATTTCAAGCAGAGGATCACAAATACATCACTTGAATCTATAATAATATCTATCACAATATGAATGCTCACCTTAAATGCATCAGCTGCGAAGTAGATAAATGATGAATGCGAGGGGGGTTGATACAGAATCCACTGCCCATCCTTTGTTTGAATCTCCAATCCATTAACGTCTTTCTGATGAAGTATGGTTGAAAATGTCTTATCTGTGTGGGTCACTATACCCAAATAATTTTCATTATTCTTATCAAGCTGCTTATACTTAGCGCCTGCGGTAACATAGCGTGTTGATCCCACATGAGAATCATAGTACTTGTCTACACCATAGTTCTGGAACACCATTTTCACAACTGTCTGATCTATATTCATCATAATCTTTGAAATCTCATTAACACTTTGACTGCCAAAACAGAAAAACCAAATCAATCACATCAAATTACGGCACATATTTACTTAATTACCAAGTTAGGCGAAAACGCACCAGAAGTGATCATTTCCAGCCGGCCACAAGAGGTTACTGAAGTTGTGAGTGGCTTCTAAACTGGTTAAATCATCCATATCAATACGTTCATGATTAGGATTGGTGGAGAGCACATCGCGGGCAGGTTGCTCAGAAGTAGCTTGGATAAGCTGTTTGATTTCTGTAGGGAGATTGAACAAATCCTGGATTGCAGAGTAGATTGCACTGTGAAGATCCAATGAAACTTTGTTGCATTTGATAACGAAACAGCCATACTCTTCAAGAGCATGGCATACTTGTTTTGATGTCGAGATCCAAGATTCAGTACCAGGCCTCAACTCTGCACGTGATAAATCTATCACAGGAAGTTTTGGGGAATCCATGTTTTTTCTTTTTCCTTCCTTCTCAAGCTAGAAATTAAGTTAATTTACAGAGATTGATGAAAAATAGCAGTATATCATTCAATAAGTCAAGTCAATGTTTTTNTCATGATTAGGATTGGTGGAGAGCACATCGCGGGCAGGTTGCTCAGAAGTAGCTTGGATAAGCTGTTTGATTTCTGTAGGGAGATTGAACAAATCCTGGATTGCAGAGTAGATTGCAATGTGAAGATCCAATGAAACTTTGTTGCATTTGATAACGAAACAGCCATACTCTTCAAGAGCATGGCATACTTGTTTTGATGTCGAGATCCAAGATTCAGTACCAGGCCTCAACTCTGCACTTGATAAATCTATCACAGGAAGTTTTGGGGAATCCATGTTTTTTCTTTTTCCTTCCTTCTCAAGCTAGAAATTAAGTTAATTTACAGAGATTGATGAAAAATAGCAGTATATCATTCAATAAGTCAAGTCAATGTTTTTTTTTCCAAAATCATCTTATGAAGTTGACATGGTTGACTAAAAATAATTGGGTGTCCGATCAACTTATGGGTACTTCAACTAATTTTGAATGTTATTAAACACTGTACAAGTCCAAAAAATTAGATAAACCACAATGTTATTGTGATAGATAGCCTAAAGTTTGAACTAGACACTTGAAGAAGGGAGTAAAACTCCTTGACCACTAAGCCAACTCTTTGAGATTCATTTATAATCCTTCTTGATGTTGCAGGAATCTTTCATTTTATTTAGTGTATATATATTGACAATATTGCATAATTGGAAGCCATTAGGGTGTTTTTCTTTTTCTTTGATTCAAACACTACATAAAATAGCAGGTTTATAATGAACCCGTCTCGGACTCGAGACAGACTGAAAGCAACACTACTGACATTTTCTCACTTGATCTAGAGTGGTTGGACTGTGGACATAGAAAAAGTAATTGAAATTGGTAAAAGAAAATATATAATCAAGTATTATTTTGAAAAAAAATAAAAAAAATTCTACTTCATCACGCACTTCTACAATGAAACTAATCCAATCCACTAAAAGCAGACCCAAAAAAGTGAAGAGAAGAGAGAAAGTGCCAAAGTGGAGAGACGAGAGTAAGGAATAACCAAGTGTTTCAACGGTTAACTAGGACTCTTGTGCGTATTACTCTAGAGGTTATGAGTTTGATCCACTTGAGTTATTAATAAGGGTGATCACCGAAGAGATTTACCTGACCATCAACTTCAGGGATCCGAAAGATTAATTGATGTGCGTACAAACTGATATAGACACCTCTGATCACCAAAAAAAAAAAAAAAAAAAAAAGAGTAAGAACTATTTAAGAACAAATTGATTTGCAGTTAAAAAAATGAGCTTCAATTGCATAATGAGTTCTTTTAGCAGCATGTCCTGTGACTGATTTACGATATTCCAGGTGATTAAACGGCTTGTATCTCAAAGGGTGTTCCTCATCAATTAACTCATCCGGTACTTGTAACACTACTTTGTGAAACATGAATAATCCCAGTGAGAATCTTGTATTGTTTCCACTCACTGTAACCCGATGGCAACAGGGATGAATTCTTCCATTGCTCCATGCCTATTCCAAGCAAAAGATTACATATATATCACTTGAATCTATAATAAATATCTATCACAATATAAATAAAAAATATGTGCCCTGCACCTTAAATGCATAAGATGCAGAGTAGTGAATGATGAATGCGAGGGGGGTTTGTGCAGAATCCACTGCCCATCCTTTGTTTGAATCTCCAATCCATTAACATCCTTCTGATGAAATATGGTGGAAAATATCTTATCTGTGTTGATCCCAATACCCACATAAATTTCATTCTTCTCAGGTTTCTTATACCTGGCGCACGTTGTAACATAGCGTGTTGATCCAACAAGAGAATCATAGTACTTGTCTACACCATAGTTTTGAAACGCCATCTTCACAACCGTTTGAAATGAATTCATCATTATCTTTGAAATCTCATTAACACTTAAGACCGCCAAAACGGAGAGGAAAAAAAAAAAAAAAAAGTCACATCAAATTAAGCCAAGGCACGCACATACGCTTACAAAGTTAGGCGAAAATGTAGCCGAAGGGATCATTTCCGGCTGGCCACAAGAGGTTAGTTAAGTTTCGGATGGCTTCTAAATCCATATTAATACGTTCACGATTGGGATTCTGGGAGAACATTTCACGGACAGGTTGCTCGGAAGTAGCTTGGATGAGCTGTTTGATTTCTGTAGGTAGATTGAACAAATCCTGGATTGCAGAGTAGACTGTCATACTCAGGTATATCAAAGGTACAACTCATGGTCTCTTGTTTAAGCCCTCTAATCCATTATTTTTGGAAGGTTTTGCTGATGCGGGTTGGGCTAGTAACTTGGTTGATCTATATTTTTCGTACCCTGCCTCTGTTTCGAAATAAAAGTCATTTTAATCTTATAAATTTTTTCCAAAATAAATGTCGTTGGGCTAAATGCAACCCTCTCTCTCTTTCTCGAAGTATGCCCCTGTCTCCTCTCTCTCTTTCTCTTTCTTCGTTCCATTTCCCACGCAGGGAAGAGCAAAGAGAAAATTTTTTTACATTACAAAATTAGTTTATTAAAAATACGTGTAATAACTTAAACGATTTTTATTTTGAAACGGAGGGAATATATAATTTGAATTCTTTTCATTATTTTCACAAAAAATAATACTAATTCATAAAGGAATAGTCCTGTAATTGTTTGGCCTTTTTGTTAATTTTTGTATGTAGCTAATTATCAAAACTCTCAAAGAATTCAAATTTCAAAAGAGTTATTCCTAATGAATGACCATAATTAGAAGACTTACAAGTCAATCACAGCCAGTTACATCACCTCTTCATTCATGTTTTCCAAAATATATTGTACGTAAAATGACCATAATGTCCTTTCACTCTTTGATTATCAAATGACCTTAATATCCCTTGACTATTTTGCAATGTTAATTGAATGTAAGATGACGTAAGATAGGTGTCCATCTTGTATGTAAAATTACCATCATGTTTTTAAGGATAAAAGTTGCAAATTATTAAGGGACATTTAACAGTTATTTATCTTTTTAACTTAAAAAAAATATATAAAATGATTTAAATGTTCTTGATTTTTTCTTTTTTCTTTTGTTGAAGTTAATTTGGTTCTTAAAATCTGAATTTAAAAAATAAAAAAAAAAAACTAAAAAAAGATTATAACCATGTTTTAAGGAACATTAACAAACTAAAAAATTAAAAACTAAAGGAAAAATAAATTAAAAGTTTAAAAAAGTTAAAGGAAAATAATTTTAGCTGTTAAATGACCATAATGTCTCTTATCTATTTGATTAACAATTAAAATGGGGAAAGGTGTTCTCCGAATTCTTACATCCACCAATAATTTTTACAG
This sequence comes from Pistacia vera, assembly GCF_008641045.1. Taxonomy (NCBI): domain Eukaryota; kingdom Viridiplantae; phylum Streptophyta; class Magnoliopsida; order Sapindales; family Anacardiaceae; genus Pistacia; species Pistacia vera. The sequence continues at coordinate 415,201 of NW_022196203.1, forward strand.
CTCATCATGAATCATTTCTATCACATTTTCATTATTGTTCCCAGATATCTTATACATGAAATGACCACAATATCCCTTGAAAATTTGATTGACTTTGAAATGGCGAAGGTGCTCCACATAAATCCTCAATCCACACCATTTCTAAATAAAATTTGAACAAAAGTAACATTGTATTTACAAGCTTCTACTTCTCGTACAAAATCATTTATACAAATGGACGTGTGTTAATATAATTTGATGACTTTAAATTATGGATAAATTAAACAAATTAGAATAAATGATATGTCAAATGTGCAGGGTTTGCAGTTTATAGGAAATAGTTTGTATAATGAGTTTTTATATATACCTAGGATTACTCTATAACGTATTTTTCTTCTTCCTTTACCTTTTCTATTCAGATTGTGAAGCCTAATTGGAGCCAAATTAGTATTGTGTTGGGATATGTGTTTTGCTAAGATATTTCTAGGTAGGATGGTATCTTTTTAAAAAAGTAAATTTAATTAAAGAGAAATACAATTATGAACAGGATTATAAATTGTATTAGGAATAAGAATTCCTTTATGGTTGATCTATATTTTTTTGTAAATCTATGAGTGGATATTCTGTTATGCTTGGTGGAAATCTTATTAGCTAGGCTTCTCGGAACTAGAAAGTAGTTGCATTAAGCTCTACAGAAGCCGACTATCACTCTCTTGCTCAGGCTTCTACTGAAATTGTGTGGATTGAAAATTTCTTTCAAGAGCTGAATATTAATCTTCCATCTTCACCAACTGTTCCATGGTGTGATAATTCCAGTGCACGTTCTTTTGCTGCAAATCCTATGTTTCACGATAGGACCAAACAAATCGAAATCGATGTGCATTATGTTCATGAATTAGTTGTCACTAAACATCATGCTGTTCAATATATTTCTTCTGAGTTTCAAGTTGCTGATATCCTTACCAAACCCTTGGCGGCTGCTCGTTTTATTGTCCTACATTGCAAGCTGAATTTGACTTCTCCGCTCAGTTTGCGAGAGGATATTGGGGCAAACTCATCAGAGAATTCAAATGCATATAAGTAAAATCTGATCTATATCTGTCTGATAATACTTATGAATGTCTTCTCTCAAGTCAAGCTTCAATCCACTTTGTTGGTTTCGCTTAAGGGAGGATATTGGAGAAGCAGATTGAAGGCTATAGATTCTAAATCAATGCCATTTCTAGAAAAAGGGTGTTTTGAAAACTTAGTTAAAATCTGGTAATTGCTTAGTTTAACAGCACAGTTACTGAAGTCTGTTGAAGTTGGTTAAAATCTAACGGAAATGATTTCCGTTAAAAAAAAAAGTGAAATGTTGTGTTTCCAAGAAGTCCAAAACTCTGCGTTTTGACCAAAGAACAAATGCATAAACATATTCATTCCTCAAATTCATAAATAGATTGCATTTTCCATGTAAACACTACTCTTTGTAGAATTAGATAACTCGAGAATTGTTTGATTGTGATTGAGGCTTCTGATTAATATATGATTCTCTTCATATGCATCTTGCCTTATGGGTTTGATTTATTTTTTTCGGTTTTGAATTGTCTTGATTTGCACTCTTTCTTTGTTTAATACGAGGATTGTTTCTGATTATAGTTGAGTTTTCTGATATTAGAAGACAATTTGGTGTAAAATACTATTATAATGACAAACTTATAAATAAAGTTAACATAAAAAGAATGACACATGACGTGAATTCATGCTTCAAGGATTTCACCGCACAACAATCTTAAAAGATCACGATGAGAACATAAGTTTTCAAATTTAATCGACAAAAGTGAAGATAAAGCGTGTAAGTGGTGATTTTCAAATTTATTAGGCTAACTGTAGTTTTCCAACTCATTTTCTCTTATTTTCTTTCAAACCAAACACCATAAATTCTAACTCAAACTCTACGAGAATATGTTTTGAATATCTTAGCACCTTCACCATTCATGTGCAATTAAAAAAGATATTAAAAATAATGAAGAATAATATTACAACTAATCCTGGGGTGTAATTAATATTTAAGATTAAATTTTTAATGAAATTATTTAAGAAATGGATCTTATTAGATTATAAGTGGTGGAGCAGTAATACCTGTTAGTTTGGTGGTTTGCTTGCACATGGTGGTTAATTAAAAATATCACTGGATTAACTACTTGAGTAGTTTGGTGGTTTGCTTGAGACTCTTAGGTGTTATTACTCAAGAGGTCTTGAGTTTGACTCCTCATGACTACTAATAAGAGGTAACAACTAGAGGCTTACCTGACTATTAACTTTATGGCCCAAGGTGACTAATTGAGGTATGCCCAAGCTTGCCGGGACACCCTCGGATACTAGAAAAATATATTGTTGATTAGGCCCATTATGAAAGCCCAATTATGGTTCAAGAAGATCTACGGCCAGAGATCTGGCCGTCATTGACACTCAGTGAATATTTATTTAATCATCAAAGTCTTGCTCCTAGTTGTCTTGCTCCATCACTTAATCGACATATATGCTAAAAGACCAAAATACCCTTTAGTTTAAATAATTGGATTTCCCCCCTAATATATGGGAGCATTTTCAATTTTTGTATTTACTTGTTCAAGTGGACCGTTGTACTTGAAAGAGATATTCGATTTTATATCTATAGCAGAAATTTACAATTTAACTCTTATTGTTATTGTTTTGTTGTTCAGTTTAACAGATTAGAGTATATTTACAATTAAACTATTGTCATAAATGTTTTATTGTTTAATCTAACATACTAAAAAGTAATATAGGTTATTAGACGACATAGATACTAAGAAACGTTGACAATAAAGAATAAATTATTATTTCAAATATTTGAGGGGAAAATATCTATTTAAGAAACTTCGATGAAAATCGGATTAAACCTATTTTGAAATGATATTATTTTGTTTGTTTAAGGGGTGTTTTAATTGAATTAAAAAAAAGCAAGATTTTCAAAAACATTATTGCACCTTAAAATGTTTGATGTTAGTACATATTTATATTTAATTTACCTGATCTCTAGAATAATTTGACTGTTTTATTTAAAAAATAGAGTGTTTTTGAAAGCAAGTGGGCTGAGGCTAATTTTGTTTCTATTTGGGTTCATTTAGATTTAGTCTTTTTCAAGTTTGAAACTAAAGTACTTAAGTAATGATTTATGTAACCATTATTGTTTGAACTAAATAAATTCACATGTAAAAACTCATATAAAGTCACTTAAGTACACCTCTAAAAAATTGTTCGATATGGGCCCTTCACCAAAATCAATTTGTACTGTGATATAATAATAACACAATTTTATTATATCATATAATTCGTATTTAATTATAAAGTTGAATAGTACGCTTAGATTGATCAATTGAAACAAATCATGAGACATTTACTATAATGAAACGCCACAGTGAGCTTCAATAGAATAGTCAATTTTCTTAGCAGAACGATATTCTAGGTGATTAAATGGCTTGTATCCCAAAGGGTGTTCCTCATCAATTAGTTCATCCGGTACATGTATCACTCCTTTGTGAAACGTGAATAATCCCACTGAGAATCTTGCCTTGTTTCCACTCATCATAACTCGATGGCAACAGGGATGAATTCTTCCATTGCTCCATGCCTATTCCAAGCAAAAGATCACAGATACATCACTTGAATCTATAATTATATCTATCACAATATAAATAAATTAAGTTTGAATGCTCACCTTAAATGCATCAGGTGCAAGGTAGATGAACGATGAATGGGAGGAGGGTTCATAGAGAACCCATTGGCCATCCTTTGTTTGAATCTCCAATCCATTAACTTCGTTCTGATGAAGTATAGTTGAAAAGGATCCATCTGTATGAATCATAAAACCCAAATAGTCTTCATGCTTCTCAGGTTTCTTATACTTGGAGCATCCGGTGACATATTGTGTTGATCCAACATGAGAATCATAATATTTGTCCACACCATAGTTTTGGAACACCATTTTCATTACTGTCTGATCTAAATTCATCATTATCTTTGAAATCTCATTAACACTTCGGCTGCCAAAACCAGAAAAACAACAAAGTTACAGCAAACTAAGGCACATGCGCATATGCTTACTAAGTTAAGCGAAAACGTACCAGAAATGATCATTTCCAGCAGGCCACATGAGATTTGTGAACTTGCGAGTGGCTTCTAAACTTGTTGAATCATCCAAAGAAAGACCTTCATGATTGGAACTAGCGGAGAACCGATGAAGAAAAGGTTGCTCGGAAGTAAGTGTGATGAGCTGTTTGATTTCTGTAGGGAGGTCAAACAAATCCTGGAGTACTGCTGTGTAGATTGCGTTGTAAAGATCTAAAGAAACTTGGTTGCATTTGAGAACGAAGCAGCCATACTCTTCAAGAGCATGGCATACTTGTTTGGATGTTGAGATCCAAGTTTCTGTACCAGGCCTCAACTCTTCACTTGATAAATCCACAACAGGAAGTTTTGGGGAATCCATGGTTTTTGTTTTTCCTTCTGCAGCTGGAAATTTATAGACTGATAGAGGTAATTTGAAGCAATTAATATATCCTTTGTGTTATATAAATAAGTTAACAAGGGGGCCATGTCTAGATATTCTTTCTTTGTCAGCAAGGATTTTCCCTTAGGCTCCAAGCAAATTAATACAAGCCATATATTAATTATTAAATTATTAATCATCCAAATTCCAGAGCAAGTTGTATGTCATAAATTTTAGTGGCACCCTCGTTACCATCAAATCCTGATTCCATTATCTTGGGCCTTGTCGGGTGACCCATGTTGAAGGAATAAAGTTTCGTTACTGGGCCTTAATCTTTCGTGGTTTACCAGAGTTGTAAAAGGGTCCATCAAAACAAATGCCGAGAATTGGTGGTCGAGTTGGGTTGGTTCTTTTTTTTAATGATCGAGAGTATCCAGACTAGTTTATAGGCACCTCAACTAATCTTCTGAGATCTTGGAACTATTGGTCGGGTATGAGTTCTAGTAGCTATCCCTATTAACAACCGAGGAGATAATAGAATTCAAGACCTTTTGAGTAATATACCCAAGAATCTCTATCAAACCACTTGGTCACCTAAAGGTAGTTTGTTGGTTCCCACTTCTCAGAGCGAGCATATTTATACAATTAATTTAATTAGGGCTTTATCTGATGAAAACGGATTGGAATGCATTCATAATTGTTCCACTACTGAGATCAAGGTTTTAAAATCCAGCTTGGCATTGCTGGTTGAACTAGGACCTGGAGCTTCACTGGGCCGAGTTACAAAATTCAACTATTCCCGAAATCCCTAACCTGACCGTTAACGAATGAGAGGCTACTAAGTATCAAGGTTAGAGGGCTTTTATAGAGTAGAGGTCGATGGTTTCAGGGGTGGTGTTGGAGTGAATTTTGGACGTCGGAATCAGTCAGAATTTGGTCGAAAAAATAATATAATCGTGACGGTATATGCGAGTCACAATCAACAAATAGGGGCTACCAAGTGCCAAGGTTAGACGGGTTTTGAAGATTGGAGGCTGGTGGTTCAAGTGGTGAAGTCCGATTGAATTTTGGCCGTAGAATTAGCTGGAATTCAGCCGAAAAAATCAAAGCCCTAACTATCATAGGGGTGTGTTTGCTATATTTCAAAATTGGAGGGATTTATTGTAATTATAAGGAAGTGTTTGCGAGATTTCAAACTTTCTGGATCACAAGTCAGAGCGTCGGTTTAACCAGTTGGACGATCAACCCGACTCTAACCCCTTGGTCGGGTGACACCCCTGGTCGGTTTCAAAACCTTGACTGAGATAAGACGTTTTATAGAATCAAACACTATAATTGTTAACTAATAATCAGAAAACAAAGTAACTCAATCCATCAATGGGCTTACACGGCATTGGTAATTTGTCATTATATTAAAAATAGCATTCCACTACCGAAAAGTCAAAATTCAGCTGCGCCTGTTGGGCCCCTTAAACTTATTTTCCAAAAGCACTATCCACCATAGATAATCTTATCCAATTGATATATCTCAAACACCACAGAGAGCTTCAATAGAGTATTGAATTTTCTTCTTTCCGTGTTCTTTGAATAATCTGTGATACTCTCTGTGACTAAATGGCTTGTACCTCAATGGGTGCTCCTCATCAATTAGCTCATCCGGTACATATGTCACTCCTTTGAGAAACGTGAACAATCCCAGTGAGAATCTTGTCTTGTTTACGCTCATAGTAACTCGATGGCAACACGGATGAATTCTTCCATTGCTCCATGCCTAAACCAGAAAAAAATAGATTAACATACATCAATTGAACACTATAATAATTTAGCCAATTTCCATAAAAAAAATTGTGAATGTTTGATATGTGCTCACCTTGAATGCATCAGCTGCAAGATACAGGAATGATGAATGTGAAGAGGGTTCATAAAGAATCCATTGGCCATCCTTTGTTTGAATCTCTAACCCATTAACATCATTCTGATGAATTATGGTTGAAAATGTCTTATCTGTGTGGATTACAAGACCCACATAATTTTCATTCTTCTCAGATTCTTTGTACTTGGAGGATCCAGTAACATAGTCGGTTGATCTAATTTGAGAATCATAGTACTTATCAACACCATAGTTTTGGAACACCATTCTCAATACTGTCTGATCCAGATTCATCATGATCTTTGAAATCTCATTAACACTCTCACTGCCAAAATAAAGAAACAACAAAATATAGTTATCTAATTGATTTATATTACATCAAACTAAGCTAGGCAAAAACGTACCAGAAATGACTATTTCCAGCAGGCCACGCGAGATTGGAGAACTGGTGAATAGCTTCTGAAGTACTGATTATATCACCCATAGCAATACCTTCATGATTAAGATTGTTGGAGAAAACTGCACGGTAAGGTTGTTCGGAAGAAGATTTGATTAGCTGTTTGATTTCTTTAGGAAGATTGAACAAATCCTGAAGTGCTGCTGTATAGATTGCGTTGTGAAGATCTAGAGAAACTTGGTTGGATTTGATCAAGAAGCAGCCATACTCTTCAAGAGCATGGCATACTTGTTTTGATGTTGAGATCCAAATTTCTGTACAGGCCTCAAGTCTTCACCAGACAAATCTACAACAGGAAGTTTTGGGGAATCCATAGTTTCTCTTTTTCCTTCCCAAGCTACAAATTAAGTTAATTTATAGAGATTGATAGAGGTATCTGTAACTTTTTTCAATGCTTTGTATTAGAAGAATACAGTATATCCTTTCCTTTGTCTATCGCAACAAAAATATTATATGAATAAGTTGACATTATTGAGCAAACATGATTATTTTTTCTTATTTCAAAACGAATTTTTCCACCACGCGATTTTTAATATTTGGATTCAATGCATCACGCAATTAGGCTCAAATTTATTCATGCCATGTTCCATACATAATTCAATATTGTATACAGAAATAAAAGGCAAAACACTGACTTTAAGGATGTGACACTTATCAAGTAAATAGCAAATATAGCCAGAAAGATTATATATATAGGACGAAAAGTGGTCTATTAGACACCACAGTGAGCTTCAATAGAGTACCCAATTTTCTTCAAGCCTAATTCTATATGCACTTTACGATATTCAAGGTGATTAAATGGCTTGTATCGCAAAGGGTGTTCCTCATCAACTAGCTCATCAGGAACACTCAGCGCCGGCCCTTTGTGAAATGTAGTGGACACCAACGAAATTCTGGTCTTGTTTCCATTCATAATGACTCGATGACAGCATGAACGTACTCTGCCATTGCTCCATGCCTTATATAGCCAATCCAGAATAAAATCACAATGTTTAGCCACCAAGGATAATGAATCAATATATATATATATATATCAATTAAATAACTAAATGTTTATATAATTAAGCCCCACCTTGAATGCATCAGAAGAAAGGTATATGAACGATGAATGCGAGGGGGGATCATAAAGAATCCACTGCCCGTCTTTTGTCTGAATCTCCAGTCCATTAACACCATTCTGATGAATTGTGGTTGAAAATGACTTATCAGTGTGGGCGAGAAGACCCAAATAGCTCTCGTTCGTCTCGGATTCTTTATACTTGCTGCACCCAATAACATAATTCATTGATCCAACGTAATAGTCAAAGTATTTTTCTACCCCATAGTTCTGGAATACCATTCTCACAATCGTTTGATCTAAATTCATCATAATCTTTGCCATCTCATGGGCACTTTCACTGCCAAAAAAATAATTAAAACACAAGAATGTTAATTTAATCAGCATGTACTTTTATTTTTACAAAAAAATTTTAGCCTTCCCCAAAATAAAAATCCTGGTTTCACCCTTACATAAGGCAAATACTTACCAGAATCGGTGATTTCCACAGGGCCACATGAGTTTGGTGAAACTCTGAGCTCCTTCTAAAGTGGTTAAATTTTCAGTGTCTATACGCTCATGTTTAGGGCTAAATGAGCTTGACCTTCCGAGAGGATGGTCCCTCTGATGAGCAGGTTTCTGCTCTTTGATTTCTACTGGCAAATCGAACAAATCCAAAACTGAACTGTAGATTTCACTATGGAGATCTAAAGAAACTTGACTGCTTTCAATCACGAAACAGCCATACTCTTCAAGAGCGTGGCATACTTGTTTTCTAGTTGATTCCCAAGTTTCTGCACCTGGCCTCAAGTCTTCCCTTGATGATAAATCAATAACAGGTAATTTTGGGAGAGTTTCGGAACCCATGATTATTGAGATAGAAGCTTGAAATTTATACAAAGAGAAGAGGGTGTTGCAGAAACTGTAACTTCTGAATGGTTTTTATAGGATGATTCCCAATTTCTGTACAGGGCGTCAAGTCTTCCCTTGATGATAAATCTATAACAAGTGTTTGCATTATTACTTTGTTAGGTTGAAATGAAAACGTTTGTTTTGGCTTTGACGGTTTGTTTTCAATCATACTTGTCATTTTTTATTCTTAGTTAATCAATCAAATGACTAGTCCCATACGGTAATTAATATCCTACGGCTAAAACGTGTTTAATTAAATCATAGAGTTAATAACTTTTTTTCACCTAAATAATAGTTTAATAACTCTTTTTCATAAAAAGATTTTTAAAATATTATTTTATTATTAAATTTATATTAATCTAAACCATAGATGTTTTGGAAGAAGACAAACGAGCCTTTGGGTATGCCAGTCAATTAAAAAGTCGTTTACACCAAATTATAATGTCAATTTACTAGAATGGACGTATGAATAATGAATCTCGTGGTAACATTAGTTTATGTCCAGAAAAAAGGCTGAACGACTTGTGCATGCCCAAGATTTGTCATAACAACAAGTTGATACTCAAAAGGTTTTGAAACGACAAATAGGTACCTTCTGTCATGTTCGGTTAGTGATTTCTGTTTATTAATAGTGAAAAGACTAAAATGCCCTTGAAAGTTTGGATTTTAGTTTTTTAAAAATTTAAAAATTTCTAAAAAACCCCCTAGGTTTACAAATTTAACTAAATACCCCAATATATAAAATTTTTATAAAATAACAAAAACACCCCTGCCACCCGCAGTGCCAGATTCTGGCCACCACCGTCGGAATCTGGTCAGAAAGTTGCGTTACGACATAGACCCGTCGGATCTGTGTCGTAACGCGCCGATCTTGCCTTTTTCGGCCAGATCTGGCCGGAAAAGGCCAGATCTACGGCCAGATCTAGCCGTCGACACCGCAGATGGAGTTTTGCAGCGTCGACGGCCAGATCTAGCCGTAGATCTGGCCTTTTCCGACCAGATCAACCACGGATGATGCGTTACGACACAGATCTGACGGGTCTGTGTCGTAATGCAACTTTTCGGTCAGATTCCAGCGGTGGTGGCCGGAATCTGGCACTGCAGGTGGTGGGGGTGTTTTTGTTATTTTACAAAAATTTTATATATTGGGTTATTTAGTTAAATTTGTAAATCTAGGGGGTTTTTTAGAAATTTTTAAATTTATAAAAACTAAAATTCAAACTTTTAAGGGTATTTTAGTCTTTTCACTATTAATAAACAGAAATCATTAATAGAACATGACGGAAAGTACTTATTTATCATTTTAAAACCTTTTAGGTACCAATTTGTTGTTACGATAAACCTTGGGTATGTGTATGTTGTTCTCCCCCGGAAAAAATGTTGAACCGTGACAAAGTGGAACGGATACACAGAAATGATGTAACACCTGCTTTTGGCTTTTCATACTCATATTTTGAAAATTAAAGCCACCACTATCCCTAACTCCTAAGACGAGAGGCTATGATTAAAGTGCTATAAATTCCACGGCCGGCCGCAAACATATCAATAGTTTATGCTATTCAACAGAAAAAATTTCTCAATTGATGAAGTTATTTATTTTAATCAAATGATATACAGAGATCGATGGCGTGTATATAGATCCAGCTGCACCCAATCGATATTAATCAAGTTAACCTTGTTAAGAAATTATAATGGTTATAAATGATCCAGCAATCCCTGCATGATGAATGTTTGGTTTAAGAAAAAAATCGAGGTCAAAATATCATAATTAATAAGGCTAATCCCGACTATGGAACAAATCCTGTTAGCATTATTAGAGAAAATTTTACAGTAATTTGTACGTTTCAATGCTTTTTATTGGATGAATAGCAATTTATCCTTTGATGTCTATGGAAATAAAAATAGGCTAAAGGACATGTTCTCACCCAAAGTTTGCCCTAAAGACAATTTTATATCCAAAAAATTTAAAAATGACAATTGCCTACTACGTTAAAGATCTGTTAGATAGTTTCTGTCTTACTGTTAAGAACTTAATAAATTTATTTAAAAAAAGGATAAGATGATAATTTTTTGAAAATAAGATCTGTCATATAGTTGGAGGGCGGCTAAAGAGTGTGTGGTCGACGGAAAATGGTGAGTGGGGGTGTCAGATGGAAGGTTGGGTTTTGAAGAGGTTGATGAGAATTCGAATGGTAGTGGAATGGTGGATTTCGAGTGTGAATATCGACAAGAATCTAGCCTCAAATAGAGGTAGTCATCAGGAAGAACGATGGCTAGATTTCGCGATTAATGGGTGCATTGGTGTTGGAATTAGGTGGTTTTTAGTGAGAGAGGGTCAGAAGGGTAGATGGAGGTGGTTTTGGGTGAAGAAATGACCAAAAAAATGGCCACAACGCCAATGGTAGCGCTTGCTAAAGCGCGCCACCGAGAAGAAGAAGGAAGAGGTTAGGTTTTTTTTTCACACACACATATATGTAAGGATAAAATAACACAATTACTCTTTAATGTTTTTGAATTTACTAAATTAACGGATAAAATTAATGGTTTGTGCACAATTATCATTTTCAAACTTTTTGGAGGCAAAATTGTCTTTAAAGCTAATATTTGACTAAAACCGAATTGTTGAATGGTCAAAACCAACTTTCCACCCTAAATAGGCATTATTATCCAGTGAAGGCAATGTCCAATATTTAAAACTGAACGAATTGGGTAATTTATAGGCTCCAAGATACTGCCAAGCTACTCAGTACTCATCTCATTTGCGTACATAATTGGAACTTCAATAGAATACTCAATTTTTTATTCATACATAAACGAATAAAATAATTTATTGAGTAAAAATTTAAAGAGGTGCATGTCATCATCGGTTGCCTCTTATAAATTAATTGAGTATATAATTTAATAACGTAAGGTTTCCTAAATGAACATCGTAGATTTTAGAATAATTAATTTTTTTGGTAAACGTGATAATTGTATAAAAGAATAAAAAAATACAACTTAGCAGGAGGAAATCTCCTTCCACCAAAATCTTGGACAGGCCCAAGATTTGTAACTATACCAAAAAAAAAAAAAAAAAAAAAAATCCCAAGTGATTCACAACGATGTACAATCCTTTACAAACAAAAGCCCAAACAAAAAGCCAGGCCTAGGCAAAACTAAACAATGGACAAAAGCAAGTAAGCAACTACACCAATAAAATGACAAAAGGCCCAGAGAGAAACCAATACAAATGGGACAGCCCACACCCTTTGTAGCCCAACCATACACAGCTCCAGCTGCAGAAAGCTAAAATCCACACTAAACAATGCCCAAATCTCCAGGGGATTTTAGAATAATTATTCTTATAATTAAGATCTTAATTTTCTCACTGTTATAACAAAATACGATGATAGAATTGAAACTTTTTGTTTTTTTGATAATTAGGATGTCCGGACCAATTTGCGTATATCTCAACTAATCTTCGAGGTTTATTTAACATTTTATAAGTTCAAAGGATCAAGTAAGTCACAATATTATTATGGTAAGTAGTCCCAAGATTTAAACCTAGAAACTTAAGAAATAGAATAAACATTTTTAATCGCCAAGCCAACCCCTTGGGGCTAAGATCAAATTGAAAACTTACAGAGACTGAAACTGAAAAGAAAATAATTTTGTTACAATTATTGATTATTTTCTTCATTAATTTCTGACTTGAATCAGAAATCCTGGACTGCACTGTAGATTTCACTGTGAAGATTTAAAGAAACTTGGTTGCATTTGATCACAAAGCAGCCATACTCTTCTAGAGCATTGCAAACTTCTTTGCACATCGATTCCCAGGTTCTTGTACCAGGCCTCAAGTCTTCCCTCAATGATAAGTCTATAACAGGTAATTTTGGGAGAGTTTTGGAAGCCATGATTATTGAGATTGAAGCATGGACTTTGTACAAAGAAAAGAAATTGATGCCGAAAGTTTTACTTCTGAATGGTTTTTATAGGATGATTCTTATCTGCAAAAGGTTTAATTAGTTTTTCTGATTGATGTTTTAGAATTAAAGCCATCGCTATCCCTCTGACAAGAGTCTGTAAATTATAAATTCAAGACTAGTCCATACGGTATTAATATCCTACGGCTAAAACGTGTTTAATTAAATCATAGAGTTAATAACTTTTTTCACCTAAATAATAGTTTAATAACTCTTTTTCATAAAAAGATTTTTAAAATATTATTTTATTATTAAATTTATATTAATCTAAACCATAGATGTTTTGGAAGAAGACAAACGAGCCTTTGGGTATGCCAGTCAATTAAAAGTCGTTTACACCAAATTATAATGTCAATTTACTAGAATGGACGTATGAATAATGAATCTCGTGGTAACATTAGTTTATGTCCAGAAAAAAGGCTGAACGACTTGTGCATCCAAGATTTTCATAACAACAAGTTGATACTCAAAAGGTTTTGAAACGACAAATAGGTACCTTCTGTCATGTTCGGTTAGTGATTTCTGTTTATTAATAGTGAAAAGACTAAAATGCCCTTGAAAGTTTGGATTTTAGTTTTTTAAAAATTTAAAAATTTCTAAAAAACCCCCTAGGTTTACAAATTAACTAAATACCCCAATATATAAAATTTTATATAAATAACAAAACACCCCTGCCACCCGCAGTGCCAGATTCTGGCCACCACCGTCGAATCTGGTCAGAAAGTTGCGTTACGACATAGACCCGTCGGATCGTGTCGTAACGCGCCGATCTTGCCTTTTTCGCCAGATCTGGCCGGAAAAGGCCAGATCTACGGCCAGATCTAGCCGTCGACACCGCAGATGGAGTTTTGCAGCGTCGACGGCCAGATCTAGCCGTAAGCTGGCCTTTTCCGACCAGATCAACCACGGATGATGCGTTACGACACAGATCTGACGGGTCTTGGTCGTAATGCAACTTTTCGGTCAGATTCCCGCGTGGTGGCCGAATCTGGCACTGCAGTGGTGGGGGTGTTTTTGTTATTTTACAAAATTTTATATATTGGGTTATTTAGTTAAATTTGTAAATCTAGGGGGTTTTTTAGAAATTTTTAATTATAAAAACTAAAATTCAAACTTTTAAGGGTATTTTAGTCTTTTCACTATTAATAAACAGAAATCATTAATAGAACATGACGAAAAGTACTTATTTATCATTTTAAAACCTTTTAGGTACCAATTTGTTGTTACGATAAACCTTGGGTAGTGTATGTTGTTCTCCCCCGGAAAAATGTTGAACCGTGACAAAGTGGAACGGATACACAGAAATGATGTAACACCTGCTTTTGGCTTTTCTACTCATATTTTGAAAATTAAAGCCACCCTATCCCTAACTCCTAAGACGAGAGGCTATGATTAAAGTGCTATAATTCCACGGCCGGCCGCAAACATATCATAGTTTATGCTATTCAACAGAAAAATTTCTCAATTGATGAAGTTATTTATTTTAATCAAATGATATACAATCAAGTCTTCCCTTGATGATAAATCTATAACAAGTGTTTGCATTATTAATTTGTTTGGTTGAAATGAAAACGTTTGTTTTGGCATTTACGGTTTGTTTTTAATCATACTTGTCATTTTTTATTCTTAGTTAATCAATCAAATCTTGGTGTATCAACGCAGGGACTAGTCCCCATACGTTAATTAATATCCTACAAGAGCTGGCCAAGGCCTGGGCCCTTTTGGGACCAGTAGCTCATGGGCTTGGGATCGGTCACAGGCCCATGAGCAATTTTAAGACTCCGATCGATCCTTAGGACTGGTCCTATAGGTCCAGGACCAGTCCTATGTGTCTAAAAAATTTATTTTTTCCCCTGATTTTTTTTTATACTTTAATGGCGGAACAAAATTTTGTAGGGGTTTTTGGTATTTTTTAGGGGTAGATTAGTAAGTTTTTAAAAGATTAATTAATTTAAAAAAATAATAATAAAATTAATAGTTAATTTTAACATAAATGTAATATTCACATTTCACACATTCACGCTTTACAAATAAACAATTAAATAATTTTTTTTTATTAAATTATTCATCTTCATCGTCAACAATATTTACATTATTCAAATCTGTATTCCTAAAGAGTTCGAGTAGTTCGGGATCTTCAGGATGCTGTTGTAGTCTTCTTTCGGCATGAGTCCAATCCTATAAACACGTTATCACTTCAATCATCTCATCGGTTAAAGAACATCTTCTGTCTTCAACAATCCGGCCACTCGTTGAAAATGTTGACTCGGATGCAATTGTAGAAACTGGCACAGATAAAATGTCACGTGCCATTTGGGCTACAATGGAAAATTGACTTTCATGTTGGTTCCACCATTGGAGAATATCCATGTCACGTTTCTCCTTCATTGTCATAAAGGACAGGTCCACTTGTAGGTAGCGATTCAGTTCATTTGGTTCATGTATATACGAGCTAGAGTTGCTACTTCTGCCATGTTCCATATACTTCCGCCATGTTCCATATACGTCCACTTGCTTGATCCTTGACGGAGGTCTGCATCCGGTCCTGATCGTCTCTCCTGAACGTTCCACTTCCACTTCTATTGTACTTGTTCTCATATAAAGAAAAAGGTTATCCAATTTTTGTTTAAAGTCAGTCAAATAAGACGTATAATCATATCCTAAATGCTAGCCTAACTCAGTAATTATACAGTTAACTACGTGTAATTTAAACCTAGGATCTACAACAAAACCTAATCCATATAAGAATGGAATATCTAACCAATATTTCTCATATTTTTCTTCCATCTTTAAAATAATTTCCCTTAAAACGTTATTATATCTATATTTAGCAAAAGTTTTATGAGATTATAGTAAAAAAAAATTGGAGATTAAAGAGGCTTTTATTATATATCTGACAATTAATGTAATTGATAACTAGATTTGTCGAAACGTTTATGATTAATTAATGGTTTTCGATTTCTTATAAACGTTGTATTATAAGTATTATCAAGCTTGCTTTTACAAATCATAGACATCTTTTTTTAGAAGACAAAATTTTTAAATATCTTAAAACTTTAATTTTTAAGATAAATGCCTTAATTTTGTCATGACTATGTTTAAATACCATTGAACTCATCTTTAAATATCATTTCAATACAATGATTATAAACTAGTTATAATAGATAATAACAATAATGAATAATAGATAAATAAATATGATTTTATTTCATTAGTAAGTGTAATAAGTGAAATTTAAAAAAAAAAAATCTTTTATTTCATTTGTTTTTACCATTAAAATGAATATAAACTTATTATTAGTTTTAAGTACTAAATTTAAACTACAAATAAATTTATTAATATGAAAATTTAATTTTATAAATTTTGTAATTTTTTTAACTCCTATAATTTATGTTTATTTCAAAATTTATAGGGGGTTTTAATAATTGTACAAGGGTTTAAAACGAAAATGTTTAAAAAAATTTGGGCCCAATGGAGGGACCGGGCCCTCCTCCTTAGGCTGGTACCGTTTAGGGACCAGGCCTCCTAGGACCTGTCCTAGAATCAAAAATAAGGATCGATCCTAAGACCGGGTTTTTGGACTGGGTTTTTGGACCTAGTCCCAATTGCCCACCTCTAAATTCCTACTACTAAAACATGTTTAATTAAATTATAGAGTTAATGACTTTTTCCCACGTAAATAATGATTTTTTAAAATATCACTTATTATCAAATTTATATTCTGACAATGAACAGAGAGTAAACTTGGTCTAGACAGTTGATGTTTTAGAAAAGGAGAGACATATGAGTCTTTTGGTGGTAAAAGATTAGATTTTGGTTGTTGGGATTTATCATAATTTGACGTGAGAGAAATGGTTGCGTAAACCCTAATCACTCGATTGCCAACGATTAACGGGGTTGATGAGAGTAGGGTTTGAGAGGTTTTGGTGAGAGATGATTGGGGAAGAGAATAATAATAGTTTAGGGTTGTAACATGCGGAAATAAAAAACAGAATATAAACAGAATAGTAATAGTATTTTAAAAGTTTGTGATCATGAAATTCTATTAAAAAAGTCGTTTACTCTAAATTATAATGTCAATTTACTATAATGGACGTATGAATAATGAATCTCGCGGTAACATTAATTTATGTCCAGAAAAAATGTTGAATGGGACGGATACACAGAAATGATGTAACACCTGCTTTTGGCATTTCCTACTGATATTTTGAAAATTAAAACCATCACTATCCCTAAGACGAGAGGCTAAGATTAAAGTGCTGTAAATTCCACGGCCGGCCGCAAAGATATCATATTAATTAGAGTAAACGACATGTTCCCACCCAAGGTTTGACCAAATCCCAAGTTGGTACGCCAAGTTTCATTTATTCCATATTCCCACTCTTAAAGTAACGGGAAATGGTTAGATATAACGGCTCAGGGGTAAATTGATCATTTCACAGAAGAGGCGCACATTAGCAGATCGCAGCCCCTGATAAAGTTCCGGCACACGTTAGCCAACCTCACCGCTGATTTTTTCACCCTTTTCCGGCGATTCTTCCACTCAAAATCACCCTTGTCACCACCATTTGAACCCTCATCCTCCCCTCTACAAAACCGTACCCTTGACAACCCCTTATCACTCGTCGATCGCCAACCACGACAACCGCCACATGTGGCTGGTTTTTGTCGATCTCCACAGGCGAATGACCATAAAACGGTTGTTGGGACATAGGGGTTTTGTAGATTAGGAGATGCTGGTTGTAGTGGTGACGTCGAATTAGATTTTCATCGTCAGAATCGACCGGAATCTGGCGAAGAATGACAAAAACCTAACCCTGACGGCGCCGTCGATTGGAGAGGTCAATAAGTCGGGTATCAGAGGGGTTTTGGATGACGGACGATGGGGAAGCTGATGGAGGTGACCAGGGGTTTCGCCGTCATCAGAAACAGCCCAGATCCGGTGAAAATCGAGACGGTGCGCAGTCACTGAGGATGTAATTGAAGTAATTTCAAAACAAGATGGTTAATTTTATAATTTTAGTAATTTAGGGGCTAAAATATAATTTATTAATTTAGGGTTAAGGGCATTATGATAATTGCGCCCTCACTTCCAAAAAATGTTAAGAGTGTTATTTTAGGGGTGGGAATATGGAATAAATAGAACTTGACGTACCAACTTAGGATTTCGTCAAACCTTGGGTGGAACATGTCGTTTACTCTATTAATTATTAAATAGTTTATGCCACTCAACAGAAAAATTTTCTTAATTGATGAAGTTATTTATTTTAATCAAATGATGTACAGAGATCGATGCCGTGTATATAGATCCAGCTGCACCCAATCAATATTAATCAAGTTAACCTTGTTAAGAAACTATAATGGTTATAAATGATCCAGCAATCCCTGCATGATGAATGTTTGGTTTAAGAAAAAAAAATCGAGGTCACAATATCATAATTAATGAGGCTAATCCCGACTATGGAACAAATCCTGGTAGCATTATTAGAGAAAATTTCACCGTAATTTGTACATTTCAATGCTTTTTATTGGATGAATAGCAGTTTATCCTTTGATGTCTACGGGAATAAAAATAGGTTGGAGGACATGTTCCCACCCGAAGTTTGCCTAAAGACAATTTTATATCCAAAAAGTTTAAAAATGACAATTACCCACAAATGTTAAGATCTGTTAGATAGTTTTCACTTTACTGTTAAGAACTGTTAATAAAATCCGTTTAAAAAAAGATAAGATGGTAATTTTTTGAAAATAAGATCTGTCATATAGTTGGAGGGCGGCTAAAGAGTGTGTGGTCGACGGAAAATGGTGAGTGGGGGTGTCAGATGGAAGGTTGGGTTTTGAAGAGGTTGATGAGAATTCGAATGGTAGTGGAATGGTGGATTTCGAGTGTGAATATCGACAAGAATCTAGCCTCAAATAGAGGTAGTCATCAGGAAGAACGATGGCTAGATTTCGCGATTAATGGGTGCATTGGTGTTGGAATTAGGTGGTTTTTAGTGAGAGAGGGTCAGAAGGGTAGATGGAGGTGGTTTTGGGTGAAGAAATGACCAAAAAAATGGCCACAACGCCAATGGTAGCGCTTGCTAAAGCGCGCCACCGAGAAGAAGAAGGAAGAGGTTAGGTTTTTTTTTCACACACACATATATGTAAGGATAAAATAACACAATTACTCTTTAATGTTTTTGAATTTACTAAATTAACGGATAAAATTAATGGTTTGTGCACAATTATCATTTTCAAACTTTTTGGAGGCAAAATTGTCTTTAAAGCTAATATTTGACTAAAACCGAATTGTTGAATGGTCAAAACCAACTTTCCACCCTAAATAGGCATTATTATCCAGTGAAGGCAATGTCCAATATTTAAAACTGAACGAATTGGGTAATTTATAGGCTCCAAGATACTGCCAAGCTACTCAGTACTCATCTCATTTGCGTACATAATTGGAACTTCAATAGAATACTCAATTTTTTATTCATACATAAACGAATAAAATAATTTATTGAGTAAAAATTTAAAGAGGTGCATGTCATCATCGGTTGCCTCTTATAAATTAATTGAGTATATAATTTAATAACGTAAGGTTTCCTAAATGAACATCGTAGATTTTAGAATAATTAATTTTTTTGGTAAACGTGATAATTGTATAAAAGAATAAAAAAATACAACTTAGCAGGAGGAAATCTCCTTCCACCAAAATCTTGGACAGGCCCAAGATTTGTAACTATACCAAAAAAAAAAAAAAAAAAAAAAATCCCAAGTGATTCACAACGATGTACAATCCTTTACAAACAAAAGCCCAAACAAAAAGCCAGGCCTAGGCAAAACTAAACAATGGACAAAAGCAAGTAAGCAACTACACCAATAAAATGACAAAAGGCCCAGGGAGAAACCAATACAAATGGGACAGTCCACACCCTTTGTAGCCCAACCATACACAGCTCCAGCTGCAGAAAGCTAAAATCCACACTAATAATGCCCAAATCTCCAGGGGATTTTAGAATAATTCTTCTTATAATTAAGATCTTAATCTTCTCACTGTTACAACAAAATACGAAGATCGCATTGAAACTTTTTTTTTTTTTGGTAATCAGGATGTTTGGACCAGTTTGCGTGCATCTTAATTAATTCTTGGAGTTTATTGAACATCTTATAAGCCCAAAGAATCAGATAAGTCACAATATTATTATGGTAAATAGCTCCAAGATTTGAACCCAGAAACTCAAGAAATAAAGCAAACATTTTTAACCGCCAAGCCAATCTCTTGGGGTTAAGATCAAATTAAAAACTTACAGAGACTGAAACTGAAAAGAAAATAATTTTGTTATAATTATTGATTCTTTTCTTCATTAATTTCTGACTTGAATCAGATTTCTTGACAAAGAGAAAATGAGAGATTGCTAGACAATGTAAAGAGCTTAGATGATATTTAGATTCAAAGAATTCAGACTTACGACCAATGGGATACAAAACTTTATTCTTCCTTCAGAGAGGGTCTTAATTAAATACAAGTTAGCGAATTAATTTCTTAAAAGAGTGTTAGGATAGTGTTTTGGCTTATATAAAGAAACATAATCTCCAAGAAGAATGAGAATTAAGAGAAAAGAATTTTATTAATTATTACCCTAATTTTAAAAGGACTTTAATTGCTTAACTCAAAAAAATATTCTAATTAAATAATAGCATAATTATAAAAAGATTAAACCTTAAATATTTTAATTCTATCTTAACTCTAAAATAATCCTAGCAATTATACAAATTTGATTCCCTCCATTCTCGGAAAAGGCAATACCATACTCAATGGATAATGGGTTTCTTAGACACCACAGTGAGCTTCAATAGAGTACTCAATTTTCTTGCTGCCATATTCTATATGCAATTTACGATATTCTCTGTGATTAAATGGCTTGTATCGTAAAGGGTGTTCCTCATCAACTAGCTCATCAGGAACACCCATCACTGTCCCTTTATGTAATGTAGTACACAGACAGCAATGCAAACGTTATCTTCTTTCCACCCATAATAACTCGATGGTAACACGAACGTATTCTGTCATTGCTCCATGCTTGATCCAATCCACAATAATGTTGTTGACGCTTAATTTTGAACGTCAACGATTCGCACGTGAAAAACGCTGAACTGACTCAGGAGACACACGCGAATGGATTCATGAGATTTGAATATGGTGCTGAGATTATATATGTTGTAGAAAACGTAAATAATAGACTAACAAGAGAGGTTTTTATAGTGGTTCGGATGCTTAAAGCAAATCCTACATCCACTGTTATTTTATTGCTCTCTGACTTATTTCTGTGATATTGCCCATAAGGTATACAAAGATGAAGAAATACAGTGTTTATAGAGAGAAAGAATTGAGCTTGAATCTATGGTTTAGCTCTCATATGCCCAGTCCCCCTCTTCGGAAAGAGAAGAGCCAATTTATACACCTTTGCACTCAATGTAATGAGTATTTTGCAAGTTGCCTTGACACATGGAAGACTCTCGTCCGTTCATCTCTTGAAATGAGATAGGGTTGGTATGAATATCTTTAAGGAGATATGGGTTTGGCAGTTAGTACAAAAAAAACATTTATTAGGCTGACATAAACATGACTTTTTAGGCATAACAAATGTCAAACTTTGTTTATCTCAACAAGTATAATCAACTAATAAACCGAACAAGAGAAATCAAGCCCACCTTGAATGCATCAGATGCCAGGTATATGAACGATGAATGCGAGGGAGGATCGTAAAGAATCCACTGCTCATCCCTAGTTTGAATCTCCAATCCGTTAACACCATCCTGATGAATCACGGTTGAAAATGACTTATCAGTGTGGCCGAGAAGACCCAAATAGTTCTCATTCGTCCCTGATTCTTTATACCTGGCGGACCCAGTAACATAATCCGTTGATTGAATGTGAAAGTCATATTATTTCTCTACCCCATAGTTTTGGAATACCATTCTCACAACCGTTTGATCTAAATTCATCATTATCTTTGACATCTCATGGGAACTTTTACTGCAAAAACAAGAAAACACAAGAATGTTGATTTAATTAATTAGTATGTACTTTTATTCTTTACGGTCATCAAGTAAATACATACCAGAATTGGTCATTTCCAGAGGGCCACATGAGTTTGGTGAAACTCTGAGCTCCTTATAAGGTGGTTAAATTTTCAGTATCTATACGTTCATGTTTAAGGCCATACGAATACGCCCTTCCGATAGGCCAGTCGCCGCCATGAGCAGGTTTCTGCTGTTTGATTTCTGATGGCAAATTGAACAAATCCTGGACTGCATTGTAGATTTCACGGTGAAGATTTAAAGAAACTTGGTTGCATTTGATCACAAAGCAGCATACTCTTCTAGAGCATTGCAAACTTCTTTGCACATCGATTCCCAAGCTCTTGTACCAGGCCTCAAGTCCTCCCTCAATGATAAGTCTATAACTGGTAATTTTGGGAGAGTTTTGGAAGCCATGATTATTGAGATTGAAGCATGGACTTTGTACAAAGAAAAGAAATTGATGCCGAAAGTTTAACTTCTGAATGGTTTTTACAGGATGATTCTTATCTGCAAAAGGTTTAATTAGTTTTTCTGATTGATGTTTTAGAATTAAAACCATCGCTATCCCTCTGACAAGAGTCTGTAAATTATAAATTCAATAGCCGGCCGTAAATTTATCATAAAGAAAATTTTATAATACACTATTCAATAGTTTATAGATATTTCATATAGACATATAAAGCCGGCTGCACCCGGCATTAATGAAATTAACCTTGTGAACATACTATAATGGTTTTAAATGATCCAGCCGTCCATGAATGTTTTCTTCAAGGAAAAACTCTAGAAATTTGACGGAGGTTAATAAATTGAAACTCAAGCCATGAAACTTTTTATTCTAAACATAAAAAATCAGGATTATTTTATATTTCCTTTTTTCTTCGCTTTCCTCCTTTCTAAAGAAGATCACTGGCTACAGCCATTTCCTTTCCTCATAGAAGATAGTTGACAAAACAGAGTGCTCTTTTTCTTTGTTGAGTCACCCTCTGATAAATCTATATGACAGAGTACTCTGTATTTAGATGTGTAGAATATAGATGAAATACATGAGTTATCAAAAAGCAGAGTAGTCTGCATTGTTCTTTGAGGCAGAGTCCCATTTTATTAACAATGACTTTTGACTTTGTGTTATATCACCATTAAAGTTGAGTTATTATCTTTGAGGTTTGAGTTTTTGTCAGCCGCAACCCAAATGCTTTTTCTATATTGACTTTTTTAATACATTACTTATATATATATATGTGTGTGTGTGTGTGAAATTATTGAATGAGCATTATCCTCTTCTGTGAGTTATTATTCAAGTACAACTCGAAATTGAGATATAAAAATCATATTTGACTTTATATATATATACACAAAGATTAGCTGAAAATATTTTTTCTGATAAAATAATTTTATTTTAAAAGTAATTTTAATTAGGGGTGGGCAAGTCTCGGTACCCCCCAAATTTAGAGGAACCAGAACCTGAAACATAGGTTCCAGTTCCGAGTACTTAGATTAATTTTAATTACCCCTACTTTTTTAACTTGACAAATAAATCTTGTAAAATTACAATATACCCCCAATAATTTACAAAACTTAAATTTGAATTTGCGCAATACATTGGAATTAATCCAAATCCTTCTCTTTACTTTAGCTTCCAGGAATATGCTTTTCTTAATTTTCTGCAATTACTTGCTTTCCACTCATGCTTCAGGATCTTGCTTTACAAAAAAATTATTTGCTTTCAATAAACTTCAGGTAAACGAAAGGAAAGACAAATGGAATAGCTGGGAAGAAAGCTTTACGTATACCTAAACCAGCATCAAAGCAAGGTTTCACTTTGCCCAATAGCTAAAACATTCCTTAGCTTTTCCATGCATTATAAAACATTTGAAACAAAGGACGGTAGAATTTTCACAACACAGACACATTTGATAACTCGATATTTGTTACCTTTCATCATTCAATACCATGACTGAAGCAATTGTTTCTTTTGCCTTGGAGCAACTTGGTTCAATTCTTTCTCAGTAGATGTCTGGCTTCATCGGAAAATAGGTGAGCCTAGTTGGGGATGTTGACGAAGAAGTAGACAAGCTCAAGCACAATCTTCGAGCCATTCAAGCTGTGCTACTTGACGTAGAGCAAAAAAAAATGAAGAATGAAGCTGTGAGAGTTTGGTTAGATCGTCTCAAAGACGTCTGCTATGAGGTGGAAGATGTGTTGGATGAGTGGAATACTGCAATCTTGAAATTGCGAATTGAGGGAGGTCATGATCCAAATGCTCTTGCTCCTAAGAAGAAGGTGTGTTGCTTCTTTCCCTCTCATTGCTTTGGTTTCAAAGAAGTTGTTTTACGCCGTGACATTGCAGTTAAGATAACAGATATAAATAAAAAGCTAGATGCTATAGCCAAAGAGAAAAATGATTATAATCTTAGTGAGATTCAAGCTATAGAGAAGCTTGATCATCAACAAATGCAAACTACTTTGTTTATTGATGTATCTGATACATCTGGTAGAGATAATGAGAAGAATATTTTAGTAAGCAAGTTATTGTGTGAGAGTAGTAAACAAAGCCTCCGTATAATATCACTTGTAGGGATGGGGGGAATTGGAAAAACAACTCTTGCTCAATTTGCCTACACTAACAATGAGGTGAAGAGCAATTTTAATGAACGAATATGGGTGTGTCTATCAGACCCTTTTGATGATATTAGGATTGCCAAAGCGATTATTGAATCTCTCGAAGGTTGTACTCCTAATGTTGTAGAATTACAATCTCTTCTTCAACGTATTTATAACTATATTAAGAATAAAAAATTTCTCCTTATTTTCGATGACGTATGGACCAAAGATTACAAGAAATGGGAACCATTCTATAATTGTTTAAAGAATGGTCTCAGTGGAAGTAAAATTTTAATTACCACACGTAAAGAGTCGGTTGCACGTATGATGAATTCAATTGATATTATCAAGATTAATGAATTGTCCTATGAGAAGAATTGGTTATTGTTTAGAAAGCTAGCTCTTTCTGAAAGACCTCCTGGTGTGTATGAAGATTTAGAAGAAATTGGTAAGGAAATAGTTAAGAAATGCAAGGGGTTACCTCTTGCAACAAAAACTATTAGGAGTCTCTTGCAGCTTAAAAAATCTAAAGACCAATGGCAACGTGTTTTAGGTAGTGAATTGTGGAAATTGGAAAATGTTGAAAAAGGTCTTTTAACCCCTTTGATGTTGAGTTATAACATCTCCAATAGTGTTCTTTACTTTAAAGAGCATCTTTTATATAAATAAAGAGCATCTTCATTAATCTCTAAATATAAATAGCAAAATTTTTATTCAAATCCAATGGACTCTTTAAATTTAATAAAGATGCTATTTATTTTCAAGAAAGAGACTTAATAGGAGGGATAATTAATAAATAAAATGCATGAAAGCTTGTCATTTATTAATTAAAATTAGAATAGAGAGTGAAGTTTGACTCTTTAGATGTGAAGAGTCAAACTCACTCTTTAATTTGTATATAAAGAATAAAAAGTTTGTTGGACTTTTGTTTTTATGGATTTACTGTTTATAATAAAGAGTTTGGGTGATATAAAAAGTCATTTGGAAATGCTATTATAATGATTTACCTCCAATGATAAAACTGTGTTTTATATTTTAATTGTTCCATCTTTCCAAAAGATTATGGTTATTTATCTTAAAAAAAACTTTAATTGATTTATAGATAGCTCAAGGTTATCTTCGATTAGAAAAAGATGATGAGAATGAGGAGATAATTGGTAAAGAATATTTTGCGTATTTAGTAGCAAGATCTCTCTTACAAGAGAATAAATATTATACTTATAAGACGTATGATATAGTGCATGACAAATTTTCAATAACAATGAATGTCTTTCTATAGAAGTCCATGGTGTCGAAGACCCACTTAGAAACTCTTTCATATGACAAAGTTCGTCATTTATTGTTAACTCATAATGAAGTTGGGGCCTCATTTCCTGAATCTACCTTGCACTTATTGCCACTGATTGCTAACTATTAATAATGGTTTCTTACTTACATATAAAACTTTTGACACTGATTGCTTGACTAGTGATGTTTTAGCAAGGTTATTTAATGATTTGACATGTTTATGGGCATTAAAGATAGATGCTAAATTTAATTTTAAAGAGATTCCAAAAGAGCTGAGGAAAGTTGATACATTTGAGACACCTTGAATTACATGACCAACTTGAGGGATATACAATAATATTACCTGAAAGCTAGTCTGAATTATATAATTTACACACTTTTAGGGCCTCCTTTTTTTTTTTTTTTTTTTTTTTTTTTTTTTTTGCATGGTGTGGTCATAGAATTACCTCAAAGGATTGGAAAATTAGTAAACTTAAGGCACTTAGGGTTTGACACTTCTGATGTTAAACTACTTTACATGGGATTGAGAAACTAACCGATATTTGAAGATTCAGTGAATTCACTATAAGTGGTGGAAGTGATAATGATAACAAAGCATGTATCCTTGAAGGATTGAAAATTTTGACTCAACTTGAAGGGAGCCTTACAATTACAGGGCTTGGAAATTTAGGAAATGTAAGCGATGGTGAACTGACAAAAGTATTTAAAAAAAAGGAAAAACTCTATCAGTTGATATTAAAATTTGATGAACATGAAAAAGGGAAGAGATTAGGCGAGGATGATGAACTAATCCTTAAAACCTCACAACCATCGCCAAATTTAGAGGAATTAAAGCTATCAGGCTATAGAGGCACCACATTTCCCTGCAGTTGGATGATGTTAACCAAACTGAAGGAGTTACGTTTTTGGGGCCTGAACTATAAGCATTTGCATCATTTGGGAAAGTTGCCATTGCTTGAATTACTAGATTTAACAGCAATGTCCAATATGAAAAAGGTGGATAATGATTTTTGGGGAATAGACAATGAGACCTCATCATCATCTGAAGGAGGGAATTAGGTCCGGACCCAAATGGGTTGCCCTAAAAACCTGGTTTGGGGACCGGACCAGGCCCTACAACCGGAGTAGGCCTAAGGGAGGAGGGATCGGGCCCAGGTCGATCTCTCCTCCAAGGTCCCAAGCCCGGGCCCGAGCCCAAACCCCTCCCTAATTCATTTAACCCTTATAAAATATCCAAAACCCCCTTTTTAAAATGAATTTGACAATAAATAAAAGGATTAAAATGTAATTTTATAAAAAAAAAATTGGACCATTGAGCAACGGTCAAAGAGGGGGGGAGGTTTATTTTTTTGCACTTCCCCCCATACCTAAACAATAAATAACCCTTAATTCCCACTCATTTTCCTCATAACTCTCAATCTCTCATTCTCTCTACTCCAATTCTCAAACTATCTTCAATTTCATCTACTATTCATATTATTATTTACATTATTCAATTTCATCCACTTTTATTTATTTATTATTTTATCATAAATTCATAAAGGATTCTCAAAATTATGGATTCAGAGGATCATCATCCCCAAATAAGTATTATGTTCCAGTTCCTCTATCCACCCAAGAAATAGAAGGGTTTGATCCATTTTTACCCTTTCTAGACGCAACAATTCCAAATCCAGAGGTGACCGGGACTATGTCTAGCCAAACACAAGTGAATTGCAACACTATAGCAAGACTGACGAAGAGGGCCATGTCTAGTGTATGGTAGTTTTTCACGAAATCAAAACGACCAAAGCAAAATGGGTTGGGGGAAGAGACGTGTGTGGTATGCAATTTCTATCAAACCACGATCGGTGCTGAGAACGGGACTTCTATGATGAGGTGACACTTGGAGAAGAAGCACCCTCAATTAACGCATCAAGGTTCAACTTCAATTAGAATCGGTACGCAAATACAAATTCAACTTAATTTTAATCCACAATCCTCAGCTCTCTCAAACTTTACATACAATGCATTGGCAGCATGAGAGGAAGTAGCAAAATACATACTTGCTAGGAACTCTCCCATTTCTTTATCTGAAAATGTATTTTTTGTTGATATGATTAGAAAAGTGTAGAAGGGACATAGGAAAATAAGTGATAAACTTAAAAAAGAATTTGAAATTTTTTAGAGTATTTCTATTGCACTTACTTTCGACATATGAGCTGCTAGATCAAAAACAAATTTTTTGAGTGTCACAATACATTACGTAGATCATAGTTGGGCTTTACAACAAAAATTGATAGGTTTTAAACCATTATATGCTAAACATAGTGCTAACACTATTTATTTTACAATTATTGAAGTTTTGCAAGATTATTTATTAACATAGAGAATTGTGGGGCTAATGTTTGATAATGTAGCTAATAACACTATGACAATTTCTTTATTTCAAAAGAAATTGGATCCGCTTGCTGAAGGCAATTTTTTCCACCAGAGATGTGCTTGTCACATCATTAATTTGATTGTTAAAGCAGGTTTAGAAGCTATACATGTAAGATTGGTAGGGTGCTCGTGACTATCGAATTTATTGCCAGTAGTAATACAAGATGGAATGAGTATGTCAAATATTGTCGCCAAGAGGAGCCGTCGGTTCAACCGAAGAAACTATGTTGCAACATGCCTGTCTGTTGGAACTCCACATACATGATGTTTGAAAAAGTTATGTCAACCGCTAGACAAATTACAGATTTCGTCAACTAGAAGAACTATCTAGACGAAGTCTTCAACAATTCTGATTGGGAGGTTTGCGGTATCTTTCATACATTTCTTAAAATTTTTTACAATTCCATTAATACGTTAAGTGGTGTTTATTATCCTACTACTAATTTAGCATTAGATATTTTACTTCAAATTTCTAAAACTTTTGCCAGACATAGATATAATCCAGAGTTAAGTTCAATTGTTTTAGAAATGGAAAAAAAATACCGAAAATATTGGTTAGATAT
This sequence comes from Pistacia vera, assembly GCF_008641045.1. NCBI lineage: Eukaryota > Viridiplantae > Streptophyta > Magnoliopsida > Sapindales > Anacardiaceae > Pistacia > Pistacia vera. Next base: position 443,853 of record NW_022196203.1, read on the forward strand.
CCCATTCTTATATGGATTAGGTCTTCTTGTAGATCCTAGGTTTAGATTAAATGTATTTAATTGTATAGTTAATGAGATAGGCCAGCATTTAGGACAAGATCACTACATTTATTGTTCGATAGAATTTAACAAAAAATTGTAGAATCTTTTTTTCTTTGTATCAGAATAGGTATAGTGGAACACCCATCAGAGACGAGCAGTAAGAAGCTGATGAAGACATTAATTCATCAATAGGGATCGAGCATCTGGACATTTATGGAACTTACTACTGGTGGTTGTGAATGTAGTAGCTCCAGCGGATACAGACATGGACCAAATGAGCTACAGCGGTATCTGCAAATGGATTTGTCTTACATGACCAAGAGGGAGAAATGCGAGATGGCTGTGCTTCAATGGCGGAACCAAAATGTAAGTCGATTCCTCATTGGAGCCCAAATGGCACGTGACATTTTATGTGTGCCAGTTTCCACAATTGCATTCGAGTCGGCATTTTCAACTAGTGGTTGCATTATTAAAGACAGAAGATGCTCTTTAACAATGAGATGGTTGAAGTCATTACGTTTACGGGATTGGACTCATACAGACAGAAGACTATAGTACCACCCTGAAGATCCCGAACTGCTTGACCTCTTCAAAAACATAGATTATGACGATGCAAATTTCGACGATATAAATTAATAATTTAATAAAAAATTATTTAATTGTTTAAGTTTAAATTAAGTTTGCTTTAAAGAAAGTCCCATTCTAAGACAACGATACAACAAGGAAACGAGAGAGGACTGGCCTTAATGAAGCTTTCCCACCCGACCAGCATGAATTAGATATAAATACGTTCTCATTTACAATTACAATTCCTGATAATCTGAAATGTTGTCGGTTTCTTAATGAAGCTTTCCCACCCGATTTCATGTTCTCCTTCATGTCTGTCTTGCACAAGTTTAATGAAAATATATTTATGAATTGGCCAACCAAATAAAAATAAGTCATGCCAAGATTTTGGCATTTTGCTTGAAAAAGTATATAACTTCCGAACAATCAAAGTAGTGTGTCGAAATATAAGTTATAATAGAACCATAAATATTATATTCCATACCCTCTCAAGTGTTCGTATATAAGTTAATATCCATAAACCAACTACACAATGGCCCAAAAAAAGTCGAAACCCAACCAGGCCCATTAATCAATATAAATGGAGGTCCTACATATGTTTAATAGAAGAATGAAATAAATTGAAAAAATGTTAGATGTACAAAGAGTCTTACAAAGAGTCTTTGTAATAGTCTTTATATATCTAGCATTTCCTACATAAATTGATGTAACAATCATTCAACATCAAATCCATTCTGCACACCTGATTGGAGAAAATAACATTTTAAATCTATGTGCTTTCAGAGCTCTCAAAATGCTGCCATGTCTTGTGCTTCTCACCAATAATTTTTGAGCATAACAGACCAATAGCAAAGATGATGGAGCCAATGTGTAGTTTAATAGGACTATTAACATGTCGAGAATAGTACACCCCGTAAGCAACTGCTGTTAAAATAAACTGAAGAGTGCCAGAAACCAATCCAATGATACCCGGTATTGAACCAAAAGGCTTGCCATCTCCTGCATTATAAAACCAATAAAACTTGCCTTTCATTTTCCAGACATACTTTCCCTGACTACACTTGCAACAAATCTCAATAATGCAAAATCCTAGGGTGACGAAAGATGTCACTGTAGCAATTAGAGCAAAATGGGACTTGTGTGGAGACGAAAGCTGATCGAGCACGGCTGTTGAAACCTCAGTTACAACATTGGCAACAACCAGGAACCATTCTAATATCACCTGCAAGAAAGAATGTAATTAGAACTTGAAAATGAATATGTTTCCAAGACTTTGGTTAGATCTTTCACCTTTTTCCTAATACTTGTACTCTGATCAACATCTGTGCAGCTTAAGTACTCGGAATCTGTGGGCGAACCATGAATAGGATGGATGTCATCGTTATTTTTCTCCGCTGTACTATCCTGGAATCCATTTGAGGTAAAAACTTGATTAACTTGACAAGATGGTTAAATGAAGACAATATCTTATTAAATTGAGTTCTCTGACGATAATTTTTAATGTCTATATAAATTAATCTATCAAAACTTGAGATTCATACTTTAATATAGGAGTAATGTTCTGGTGGATTGCTTACCTTTTGACTTGAGTCATTTCTTATGTGATGTGCTTCATGATTGATCTCAGTCTCAGGCAAAAGGGGTGTAGAGATTTTACTCTCAGGAAAAGGGGATGGAGCATTTGCTTCGAAATTATCCTGAAGTGCATAAACAAAACAAAATAGTGTAAACAAAATTAATCTAGCAAAAATCCACCAAGCAAATTAATCAAGTCTTCACAGACACCATATAAATCAAATANAAAATGGGCCAATAATTAACAATTAAGATGTGTGGCAGACTGCCCAAAAATTTAGATAGTCACCTGAAAAGCACACTCTGAGCCATCTTGCAATTTGTCATCATGCTTTAAGGTTATCAAAATAGATTTGTCACAGTCAAACTGCACAACAGGAAGGATTGGTCAAGGTATGAATTAGTCTTCGGAAACTCCTATGTAAATGCAATTGTTAAAGGGAATCCTAAATGTATGCCAATGTGTTAGTTCATAAACAGCTTATAAGAGACAGAACTAGCAAAGGCAAGATAAATGCACAAAATACACTAAACACCAAGCAACTTCTGATGGAACTGCCCATAAAAAATTACAAGAAGAATCATGGAATCATACAATTTCTATTTGAGAATTGATATACATTATCCATAATCATGAGCCACTAGAAAATAATGAAAGCATCCTTAGGTATAATTACAATAATCATATGATCTTCAACAAAAGCTAAATTAAATTATATACATTGAACAGGCAAAAGTTCGGAAAAGATAAATTCCAATTACAACATAAAAACAAATGTTAAAAATTACAGTTGAAACCTCAAACAATAACTATTTTTTGTCACCAAATCTAACTTGTACTGACTGAAAACAATGAGTAGGTAGTTAAATCTACTGAATAGCAAGTTCTTGAGGCAATTGGTCCGTGCAGAAATTCTCTATCAACTTCAACTCTCTACACAAGACCATCTAACTCCAATATTTTTCATGGAAACAATATGCTCTGTCACTAAGATTAAGGTACTTAAAAGAGTAATGCCTCAAGGCTACGAAAATTGCCTCTCTATTAGAAAATAAATTCAGGTGGTAAGCGATGTGGTCAGCAGCTCATGAACACTGAACTAAGATAGATGGTTGTCCAGACATGGGAGTAATACAATTCCCTTATTTTCTTTATGAATATAATTAACATAGTATTGTCAGAACAAACTTAAAAAGGAAAATTTACCTCATTTTGACTGATAAACTAGTCAATGCCAACTATGGTAAAAATAAAAGCATATGTATGATTCAGTGACAAAGCAATTTGCAAGAGAAGGAAAAATTACAAACCCCAGGGAGGTCAACATCAGTTGGAATGCGTTTGCAAAAGTTTCCATAGTACTCTTGAACTTGGATTCCCTACACAGATGAAAACAGAAGTTGATTCACTAGGATAATGCTCTGAAGCATAAAACAACAATAATCATCCAACACTGACAGAACTAGCAATAAATTTTCAAAAACCTAGAAGTGTTACCTGGCTACATCTCACACGCATGACAGCCTCAAAACCTTGGGGCCTGGTGATATTCCATCTAAGATCATTGCAAAGCTTGGCCGTATCTGATAGAGTTGAAAAAGGGGAATAATAATATACCTGCAAGATTGGGAAAGCATAAAAGCTTGAAACTGAAGTAACCCAAATTGAACCAACAAAACTTAGAATTTGAATAGCTAAGAGTTGTATACACATGAAAAACCAATTGATAAAGGGTTTTCACTAAACAGTCACTTGATCTGTGAACATTTATAAATACGCATTCTAAGACGACGCTGAGTTTTCTAATGTTACCCATAAAACGAATTCTAAATCCTCATCAGTTTTAGGCAGCACAGATGACCCATTGTACATCTAGATGTTGGATTCAAACCAGTGCTCTGAAAATGAACCACATTAGTGAAAGCCGCAAATTTCAAGAATCTGTCCAGGTTTCAGTGAATTTAGGGACTAACTCAGACACTAAGATGGAAAATCAGGGAAACCATCAATTCAGATGAAAAATTACTCCTTCAATTTATATATCCTGCTAGTATGGTGATACAGGATTACAGCCAAAATAGAGACAGACCCGTATACTATATGATACCATTTCCTGCAGCAGGAGATGCACATAAAAATTTAGCTGAATATTAATATGGCCATTAAGCATTAATTGATACCTGTCCTCCGGTAGTTCTTGGGATGACAGAGACAGAAGCAATGTCAACATAAGTTTGACTAGTGATAAATACATCGACGCAAATCTGGAAAATGTTCAAATATTTATAATTAGCTTGACACATTATGCACACATAATTACGGAAGAAATATTACTCTCAACCAGCTTCATGGGCTATATTCTGAGTTTCTTTAAAATCACAATAAAACACCAAATTACTTAAAGTTTACCTGATACTCAGCCAGTTCACTTGCCATTGTCTTCAGTGTTTTATCTGCTGGTTGTAGTAACTTAGGGACGTCCTGAAATCATATTAAAAATATTTTCAACATAAAACATGTCATTATTTTCTATTGACCCCAAAACTTGTGTATAGTTCACTAAAAATTTCAAGATAGAATTAATTAAAGAAACAAATGAACCACGGAAAAATCAGTATGTAGGTGGAACATCTAGACAACCCCTTGTATCAACCCAAACAACAGATTCTGACTCAATCTACCACCCCACTTAATAAGTGTTTTGTTTTCAACTTTTATTTGACTTAATTCTCTCAACAGTACAACCTAACAAATATATACACACACTACAATTACATATATACCTTTGACTATATATACATAGTTTCCAATTCTCCCTCTCAAGCTGGAGCATATATATCTATCATGCCCAGCTTGTTACAAATATATGTTACCCTTTTACCAACTAGAGACTTCGTGAAGATGTCAGCTAGTTGTTCCCCTGTTCTAACATGATTAGTAGCAATTAGCTTTTGTTCAAGTTTCTTTCGTACAATGTGACAATCCACTTTTATATGCTTAGTCCTCTCGTTAAAGACTGAATTGTTTACTATATGTATGGCTGCTTGGTTGTCACACCACAAGTCCATAGTCCCTGGATAACCAAACCCAATTCCTTTAAGAAGATGTCTTGTCCATATAAGCTCACAAGTAATTTGTGCCATAACCCGATACTCAGACTCTGCACTTGACCTAGCTACAACCGGTTGCTTCTTACTTTTCTAAGAAATAAGATTTCCTCCAACAAAAACACAAAACCCAGTCACAGACCGTCTATCCACAGAGGATCCTGCCTAATCTGCATCTGAAAAACCTTTTACCTTATTATGACCATGATCACTGTAAAGAATCCCACGTCCAAGGGCTCCTTTTAGATACTTCAAAATATGGAGGACCGTATCCCAATGAGATGTCCTAGGAGATGACATAAATTAAATCACCACACTCACTAAAAAAGCAATATTTGGACGGGTTACTGTAAGGTAGTTTAACTTTCCAACTATCCGTCAGTATCTCTCCATCCTCAGCATTCAATCTCACATTAGGAACCATAGGAGTGTCACATGGCTTAGCCTTAGGGGGTGTTTGTCTGAGCTTATAAAAATTAGCTTATAAGCATTTGAAATTTTAAGCAATTATATGTTTGGTTAAAATATTTATAAGTGACTGATAAATAGTTGACGTGTTTGGTAAAATGTGGCTTATAAGTATATTTTATTATAAAATGCCTAAAAAGGGTACTACATTAAACAAAGGTATACTATGGAATTTTAAAATTATACAAGGATAATGTGGTAATGTACTTGGTCAAACTCTGCTTATAAGCAAAAAAAAAAAAAAAAAGTACAAAAAAAGTTATAAACAAACAAGTTCACTTAATTTTAGAGCTTATAAGCTAGTTTGACCAGCTTATAAGCTAGTTTGACCAGCTTATAAGCTTAGACAAACACCCCCTTAATTAAACCCATTTCGGTCAACAAATCTAACACATACTTGCGTTGAGAGAGAAAAATCTATTTCTTACTCCGAGAAACCTCGACTCCCAGAAAATACCTTAAAGTGCCCAAATCTTTTGTGTGAAATTTGAAAGCCAAAAAGTTTTTCAAACTCTGAATGCCAACATCATCACTGTCAGTGATTACAATGTCATCAACATAAACAACCAAAAGAATGATGCCAGAACTAGATTGCTTATAAAAGACAGAATGATCATAAGCACTCCTATGTAAACCAAACTAAGTCACCACTTCGCTAAACCTCCCAAACCAAGCCCGTGGAGATTGCTTTAAGTCATATAAAAATTTTCTCAGTTTGCATACCTTTCCTGACTCCCCCTGAGTAACAAACCCCGGAGGTTGCTCCATGTAAACCTCTTCAAGAAGATCACCATGTAAAAAGACATTTTTTACATTAAATTGGTGAAGAAGCCAACAATATGAAGTTGCAAGTGAGATGAATAGGACAGAGGTCATTTTAGCCACTGGGGAGAATGCCTCAAAATAATCAATACCATACGTCTGGGCATAACCCTTAGCAACCAACCGAGCCACAGTTCCATCGGGATTAGCCTTCACTGTGAAAACTCAATTGCACCCAATGGCCTTTTTATTTTCAGGCAAATCCATTAGAACCCATATATCATTATGCTCTAGAGCCAACATCTCTTCCATAGCCCTTCGCCACCCATCATGAGTAATTGCTTCAGACACAAAGTTGGGCACATACACAGAGACTAAAGAGGCAATAAAAGACTTGGAAGATGAAGACAAAGAGTGATAGGAAACAAATAAGGAGATAGGATAGATACAAGAGCGCTTACCTTTACGAAGAGCAATGGGAAGATCATGGTCAAAGGTAGGAGGAACCGGATGCGAGGGCGAGGCAGTCGATAGAGGCAGTGGATCAAATGCTGATGCAGGTGTCTCATGGTGCTGGTGAACCCTGCGGGAGTATACTTGGGTGATAGGAAGACGAGATGGTAGAGGACTATGATGGGTAATGTTGTAAACAAGAAGATCATCAGGGGGTGCTTCAAGAGAAGTAGATGGAATGGAGGACTCAACATATGGAGTGGTTTCAAAAAAGGAAACATCAGCTGAGACAAGGTACTTACCTAGGACAGGAGAAAAGCAACGATAACCCTTCTGATATCGGGAATAACCCAAGAATATACACTTGAGGGATCTAGGTTCAAATTTGGATACATGAGGTCTAACATCTTGAACAAAGCACGTGCATCCAAATACTTTAGGAGGAAGAGAGAATAAAGGCTGTGATGGAAAAATGATGGAGTACGGGATTTGACCACCCAAAACAGAAGAAGGCATGCGATTAATCAAATGACATGCAGTAGAGATAGCATCTGCCAAAATTCTGTAGAGACTTTCATGTGAAAGAGGAGAGTACGAGCGACTTCTAATAAATGACGATTTTTTCGTTCAACTCCATTTTGCTGAGGTATATAAACACATTATGATTGATGAATAATACCTCTAGTAGACAGAAAGGAGGAGAAAGGTGTAGAAAAGTATTCTTTGGCATTATCACTTCTGAGAATTTTAATAGATGAAATAAGTTGATTTTGTGTTTCAGCATAAAAGGTACAAAATATGGAGAACAATTCAGAACGATTTTTCATAAAGTACAAACAAGTCACACGTGAGAAATCATCCACAATAATAACAAAGTATCGATATCCAGACTTAGACAACACAGGGCAAGGACCCCAAACATCAGAGTGTATAACATCAAAAGGGGTTGTGGCTCTTTTGTTTATCCTAGGGCTATAGGACACTCTATGGTGTTTTCCAAACTGACACGCCTCACACTCAAGGTGTGACGTTGACCCTACACTAGGACGCAATCTTTTCAAAATGGGAAGGGGAGGATGACCAAGGCGACCATGTAATATGGGTAGAGATGAATCACTTGTACACGTAACAGGTTGAGGGACAGGAGTGGAGACATCATCGAGCATATACAGGTCACTTGATACACGGCCCCTACCAATAATCTGCCTCGTCCCAAGATCTTGAAATATACAATGAGTAGGAAAAAAGTAAACACCACAATTCAATGCATTAGTAATTTGACTAACAGATAATAGGTTAAAGGGAAACTGAGGAAGGCACAAGACAGAGGAGAGAGACATAGATTTGTTGAGATAGGCAGTACCACATCCAATAATAGGTGCAATAGACCCGTTAGCTAAGGTAACAGAAGACAAATTGGGAGAAGGTGTAAATGAGGAGAGAATACATGTATCGCCCGTCTTATGGTGGGTAGCACCAGAATCAATGACCTAGTTACTACTAGAAGTGGACAAACAGGCTGCAGGATTACCTAACTGGGTTAATGTAGTGGTAGTCGATGGGATGGATGACTGGGAGCAACAATTCTGAGTGAGGCGAGCATATTCTGTTGCAGAGATAGTAACCTGTGATAGGGTGGGTAGGAGACCATCTTGAGTTGCAACATGAGCAAACTTCTGAGTGCCTTGCATATTCAAGGGCTTGCCATGGAGCTTCCAACAATTCTTTTTTACGTGACCCTCAGCACCACAGTGAAAGCAAGTACGAGGGTCATTACCACGATTGTTCCCAGTATCACGACTTGTCCCTTTGTTACCTTTGCCATCACTAGGCTTCATGCTAGCTAGGGTCGCATGATCTACATTAGGATCCTTAAGGGTTTCTTTGTCCTTAGAAACTCCTCGATCTTCCCCCTTACTAACTCTGAGAAGTCGAGCAAAGACATCCGTAAGAAAGGGAAGTGTCTCACCAGTAAGAAGTTGTGTACGAGCTATCTCATATTCCAATCTCAACCCAGCCAGAAAACATTGCACTACCACTTGTTCTTCTTGTGCTTGCATCATCTTCACATCAGTAGGGACAGGAAACATAGCCCTTTTTTCTTCAAAGGCTTGTTTTATCTCTGTAAAATATTCGAGCAACGTCTTCTCTTGCATATTTGCTCGATAGATCTTCAATAACAATTCATGGGCATAAGACAGGTCTTGTTTACCAACATACAAGAACTCTAGATACTCCCATAACTCCTTGACGGTATCACAGTTACCAATCACATCATCCATAGACGAATCGAGAGTGTTCTGAATCTGATTGAAGAGCTTATCATCTTCCATGAGCCATTTTTTTCGAGTTTTATTATCACTTTCTGTTTCCTCAGGTGGATCCTTGATTAAATAGTCTCCCATGTCAATGTTGGACACATATCGTCGGATAATCCGCTTCCATTGAATATAATTCTTTTTTCCCAATAACTTCTGATCAGTGATTTTGGTGGAGGAAGTGACGATTTCAGTAACCATCTTCTTATCGTCCTCTGCCATATTGTCTAGCAATTGACAATGTCAAATAACTCCCAACTCCACAGATTCACAACAACCTCAACACCGAACAACCCAAGCAAACACAAAAGCTTCCCAATCTCAAACAACCAGAAAGAGCTAGCCAAAAGGATTCACAACAACTCCACGCTTACCGCACCAAACAACAACAGAGAAGAGAGAAACTAGAGGAGAGATTGCAACTTGCACCAAACAACAGAGAAGATAGAAACCAGAGGAGAGATTGCTGGAACAGAACCAGCATTTTCCGGAAAGGGAGAAACCGAGAACAGAAGTTGCCGAAAAGGGAGAAACAAAGGCCAGATGTTGCTGGAGATAACAGAGGAAGTCGGGGTTCCTCGAACAGATTCAGACGTCGCCGGAAAGAGAGAAACTAAGGGTAGACATCGCCGAAGAGAGAGAAACCATGGACAAAGACGTTCAGATGTCACCGGAGATCGCCGATTGCCGGAAAACAAAAAACGAAGAAATGGGTTTAAGGGTTCACGCGTCCCGCTCTAATACCATGTTTTGTTTTCAATTTTTATTTGACTTAATTCTCTCAACAGTACAACCTAACAAATATATACACACACACTACAATTACATATATACCCTTGACTATATATACATAGTTTCCAACAATAAGAAACAGGAACCCTTTTTTATTTTTAAGATTTAAATACATTAGAACATAGTAACCATACTGTGACCATTTGCAAAGCACAACTTAATATAAGCCCTAGGATTGAAAGCAAAAGCTAAACCTGCCATGACAAACTAAGATGCAAATAATGCAAAAGAAAAGCAGTCTAGAAAGAAGTGTGGCACAATAATATAATCATAAGCATGGAATTCATTCAACACAGACACAGAATTTGAGGCCAAAAGTTAACCTAACACAATAGACACTAAACATGAGCGAGTGGCCATGCAGAAAATTAACTTCAGTCAGCAGCTGAAAATTAAAACCTTTTTGTAGGTATGAGTTTTTAGGAAGGGTGAACCACCAGCATATTCAAAAGGAAAAAACAGCCCCATCAGGCATATCGAAGCATATTGGAAAAACAACAGTCCAGTAGGGTGCATTAAGTCAAATTTCTAATGCAGTAATTGTCCTAACAAAATGAGCACATTTGTCTTATTCTTTAGTCCTAGGGTATATATGTGAATGAAACAGTAGATTTAGGGATATTAGCAAAAGGTTAGAAACAATGAAATGAAAATGTACATAGTAGCACTAACAAATGAAAATGTCTGATTCCCCAACTGCACATTAACAGGAACAATCACCCACCTTTATCTGAACAAAACAACCAACTTCTAAAGAAAATGCAAGTCAACACAGTACTACAACTCCAGGAGAAACAGGCATCAAGAGGAAATAAGTATGAACATGTGTATACCTTTTCCCCCACTGAGACATTAGTTCTTGCTTCGGATTCCCTTGAAGAAAGAGTTCCAACACCAGCTGATGGCAAGACTGAACGCAAAATGCTACAATGATCAGAACACACAGGAACGTACTAGTATGCTTTATAATAATATCATCTAGTTGATAATTCCCAGACTTCCAATGATGATAAGTGGAAGACATGAGAAACTTGCATGAGCATTTGTGATAAATATATATGAAGGTTCCTCTATAAACATATTGTTCCAACTTGAACAAAAATAAAAAAATAAAAAAATAAGAGCCAGATGCAGTTCAATTTTGATGACAAACCAGCAGCTACTCCACAAAATATATTAAACTGGAGACAAAGTGTTGTTCTTCCCCTTTCTGTTTGTCATATATGTGAGCAAAACCAATCAAAATAAAGAAGGGGTGATTCACAACTGATTGCACTATACAACAAGATCAAGTTAGAGTCAAACAAATATATATAGGTTTATGAGCTTGCCTGACTGAAATACAAGAAGCTTCCCTCCAGTACCCTTCAGTGCCAAAAAGCCAGCCTGAACTTGGAACAAAGTTAGAAGGTATTAACATATCCATATGATGAATAAATAAATAACTACCATAAAAGCCAAACACTCTTCCTAGCTTTGGAAACCTAAACTCTTTCAGCATCAAACATCCAAGTACCAGTAAGAACCTAAATGACATCAATCTAGAATTTAAGTCTAGCCCTGCCTAATTAAACTTCCAAACCTACCCACCTTTCCAACACATTCACAATCCTTGATCATATTGTCCGACTATTTCCTACCTCTTAGCTACTAGTTTTCTCACATAAAAACCCTTGATAATCTCCTTTGCTGAATACATCTGTTAAGCATATTATTTTAAGCAGAGGTGCTCCTATATAGTAATGGAATTGCAAGGAACTTTTGTAAAATGAACTAAAATTGGTTCACACGAGACTTCATTGTTTGGAATAGATTGGTGGACCATAAGGTGAGTGTCTAAGTGTGTGCACCTCCATGTTGCCTGTGCCATCACATTCAATGGAGCTGCACACTGTGATATAGTTCATAAGCATATCGCACCCCCATTGCCATGGAACTGTTAATAGATTCACTTCTGCAATATGCCAAGCACACAAGAAGTACCAGGAATATGGATTATAACTGGACAAAAATGGCATACCTTGATTGCTGCACCAAAGGCTGATTCCACACTTTTATTGTTCTCAAACATCGTTGGGATGTTCTCCAACAGCAGCTCTAAATGTTGACGACACTACATTATCAAAAGAATAATCAAAGTTACTAGGAGACATTCAGAATTTCAAAAGATAAGAACAGAAGCCCATCCATCATTGTTTAAATTCGAATGACGATATATCTAATCTAGTAATAGACCCTAAAGGACTAAAGTCTAGAGCTTACCTCAGAAAGCTGAACAATAACATCTGTTTGGAGAGGGGTATAAACATCTTCTACATCAGGAACAATAAGCATTAATGGCTGCAACAACAAATGGAAAATTAAAATAGTTGGAAACATTTTTCAAGTGATTCTGCAGCAAGATTACAAGTCCTTGCAACCATAAAAAATCCCAGCTTTTGGGCAGAGATATTAAATAAAAGAGAGCTTCTTGACAGACCCGTTTTCCCCTCTCCCCTACAAGGGAATTGTGCTTAAAAGAATAGGAAAAAAAAAAAATGGCAGTTCAGTGTAATGGAATGGGATTCTTATCCCCCTCCACAAAAAGTCATATATTAATCTCATCAAAAAACTATCCAGTATCATTTCTGTAAAATAAAAAAGGGAATGACCCAATAACTCTAGAAAAAGGCAAAGTGCCCAACTAACAGTTCACCTGCTGTAATGCACGTTTTAAATTGTAAAAATGAATTGTGGAGTCAAATGTAGCTACTCCCACCAATGTCCGAGGACCTTCCTGAAAGAATTGATCATAGATACCAGTCACCACTATGCCAAAGTATTCCATGTGTTGAATGCAAGAGATTTTCAACAGAATGAACCAAGAAAGAAGATAAAGAAGATACTTATGTAACAACCAGCAATTCAACAGACTGTAACAGGCATCCAATGAAGAAATAAATAGAAAAGAAAGAAAGTGAATTTGCAGCTATGCAGAAAAGATTCTACTGGAATATCTATCTTACNCTGGGAGAGAGGGAGGGTAGTTTTTAACGTTGAGAGAGAGCGTTAGTATGTGGAAGGAGTTTAAATACGTTTGTGCGTGTGTGGATTTTTTTTAATAATATATTATTTAAACAATTTGAATCTATTATATTTTAAAATAGATTAAAAAATGTTCTAAAAGTATGAAATCATTTTAGGTATAAATTAAAAAAAAAATTAAACATTATTTTAATTTGCTTTATTTAGAAAGTATTTAATAGCTATTTACGAAAACACATTGACATATATTTTATAAAATAATTTTACGAACAGTATTTCCTTTTCAAAGACAAAAAGGATTGTTTTTGCCACGGTGACTAAAATTAAATTTCCTTATATGAGTTTTTTAATGGAAATATAAAATTAATAAAATTAAATTTACGTTTATATAAATTATCATTTAAAAATGAAATTAATTAAATAAGGAGGATAAAAATGATTATCTCTTAGGATGCGTTTAGTTCGGGGAATGTTTTATTATTGAAAATGTAGGATTACCACCAAGATAGATTGTCTTTAAAGATTACGAAGAAATGTTATATTAATATGTTTGGTTAGATTAGTGGATATAAATAATTAAGATATTTGGTTAGGAAGAATAAAATATTATTGACAAAAGTTTTTACTAAATTGCCCTTCCTTTTTAATACCATTATAATATTATTATTATTATTTAAATAAATTCTTTTAACCCCCTATATTTGAAAATTTAGCTAAAACATCCCCAACAACAAAGTTTAAATTTTAATAAAATACCCCCAGTCACCCAAGACCACCACCGGCCACCACTGTCTGCCATCGACGTTAGTCATCAAAACGGTGCAAGACCAATGAGATTAGGCTGGCTGTCTACCGTTTTGGCTATTTTCGGCTAGATAGAAGGCCGAAAACAGCTAGATCATTGTGGATCTGGCCGAAAACGGCCAAATCCATGGCGATCTAGCTATTTCCAGCCACATCCATGTTAATCTGGTTGTTTTCGGCCAGATTGAAGGCCGAAAACAACCAGATCATCATGGATCTGGTTGGAAACGGCCACAAACGACTTATCTATTCTGGCCATTTTCGGCCAAATCCACGATGATCTGGCTGTTTTCAGTCTTCAATCTAGCCGAAAACAGTCTTACCGACGCACGACCGACCAAATCTCGTCAGTTGTAAGTCAATCTGGCGACTTTTGCCAGTGGCTGACGATGGTGGCTAGCGGCTGACAGTGGTCTTTGGTGGCTGTAGGTATTTTGTTAATTTCTAAACTTTTTGTGATTGAAGTGTTTTAGCTAAATTCTAAAATGTACGGGGTCTAGACTGATTGTTATTTGATAAACATTTGAAAGCAATTGTGTTTGAAATTGTATTTAATTTAAGGCAAAATGGGTATAAAATTAAGATTACGCTGATAATCTTTATATACTGCCCCCTGAGGTGGTAATCTGATTACCCCCTATATAACCCACAGTAATCACTATTGGTATTGAAAGATTACCAAAATCTTTTATTACTCAACAACCAAACAAAGGAATGTCCAAAATTAAAGATTGATTATCGGAGTTATCTTTCCAGAGCCCTAGCCAGACACACCCTTAAAGAAATACTAAGGCAGCCCATTTGAGAAATTGGCATCACCAAACTAAAACATGTGAAGGAAATCTGTTCTTCAGCCTTAAGTCTGCGCTCCAGCGCTCCTTGCAGAAGGACTAAACAAAAGACAAGAATATTCATCCATATTCCATGACACACAATTGTCAAGTCCAGAACAAAGTTTTACATCATTTACAACACTCAAAATCTCACAGTTAATAGCTAAAAACTCATTACATATCTAGTTAAGAAGATTTCACTATTCTATACAAACTCTCAGGCTGAAACCAAATCCCAAACAGAGAACGTACAAGGCAAATTATACCGGTTTCCAAACTGTAAGCACTTCTTGGAACATCTCCAGCATCAGTTCACGGTCTGCTTGCCTGAAAAAATTATTGATTTCGTCCCTAACATCGTATATCTTGCCAAAGTCAAACAAATACATCAAGCATCCTTTCTTCAACTTGTTCAACTGGTATAGCCAGGCTTCCTGCAGCCTCTCGAGGACATTCGCTGAGTTGATGTCTTCCATGAGACTATCCTCACAAGCATCCTTTAAGTCAGCAATGTCGTATTTGTTCGCAGCCCCCAGCAGTGACAGCCTGTGCTTCCAGAAATCCTCTTGTTTTATGGTTCCATACACGTAACTGAGAAGGGCCATGCAAGATTCTACCGACATGTCTTCTATGTTAATTATGGAGGATTCTTTTTCCTTGAGATTATGATGGAACATGCTCTGGAAAACAGGAGAACTCGCTGCCAGAACTGCCTTGTGAGCTTTTAGAGTGCCATCAGCAGCGTGGATGGCAACATCAGCATGGATGCCTTCATCAAGCATGCGGGAGAGGCATCGAAGAGTGCTTTGGGATGAGACACGTTGCATCAATCCATCACAGGGCCATATAGAACTGGGCAACCCACCCTAAGTTTCGACATGAAAACAATTAATTAACAGAAGTCTTATCCGTGTTCAAACGCATGACGTAGTAACATATAATAGTGTGAAAGGCATTACTTATAGATTCATGATCCATTTAATACCAGAAAAATAATTACTAATATGCATTTATATACACCGTCATCACCACCGCTAAACTGATTTTAGAGGAACTCACATTCAGAGGACAGACTTTCAGGTCTAGAAAATCAACATCGATGATGAAGCGCCCCTGGAACATAGTATCAACAGGCCAGACAAAGTCTTCACAAGTCCGAAGCAATCTCTCATGAACTGCAACATAAAACCAAAATAGCATCTACTATCAACAGCTAAATCTGCAAATATCAAATTAACTTGCCATAAGCCATATATCATGTTAAAACTTTTTTCAAATTTGAATTTGTTCTACAGCGCTGATGAATCACATAAACCAACCACACACGTCCACAACCTCATCCAAATAAAAAATATGGAAACAATTTAAGCCAAACAATTTAAACATTGACAAAACTTGAAGGGTATGTGATCTTATCACAAGATCAGATAAGAAAATTATCCCTATTATCCTCTCCAATATCTTTTAACCATCCACTTGGGGGAAAAAAAAAAAAGGTAATCAAACGATTATGACTCCCAAAAACTCCTCCACACATCCACGTACAGTAACAATATACCAATCTATAAATAAACAAACCTGGAGAGATGTAAGGTTTGCGGTTAGCGCCAGCAATAGAAACTCGAAGAACGAAGCTAGCAATAGGAGGTTGTTCTTTTGACAAACGGGATGGCTCCGGAAATAAACGTATATACAGATACCGATTTTTCTCCACAGACAAGTGCCTAATCAATCCCAAAATTCAATTATACAAACAAACCCAGATATCAAAACAAAAAGCCAAAATCTTGTATATATAATGTTACTGTGGTGAACAACTTACCAGTTCCAGATACCGACCTTGAAAGCGTCGGATTTTTTGTAAGAGCAAGGTCCAAAGTTTTCGATTCTCCATTGTGCTAATCTCGAGATCGTCTCCACTCGAGAATCCCCCATTTGTTTGTATTTTTTCTGAGTTGCTCTTCTTCTATCTCTGCAAGTTCTCAAGTGTGGGAACTGGGAGGTGAGGGAAAAGAAGGAAGAGAATTTGGCGTTGAAGTTGTTTGACGCACTATTGAAGTAAAAGCGCTTTTACGGGACATGTCTGCTAAAGCCAAGTCCACCAAATGTGTTTCCTTTTTCTCACGTCTTTTATTAAACAATAATATTTTTAAAAGATTACACTATGACGGAGTTATCAACAGGTTATATTATTTTTTATTTAAAATTTATGATTTTGTAGTAAGTATATGAGTTTGAAGGACAAAATTACATATGACTTAAATTAAAAAGAGTGAAAAATTAGAAAATGAAGTGGGAAAATAGGATATTATATAAATAGTTGTGATTGCGGTGGAAGTATGTGTAAAGTCAATAATGGTAATTAGAAATGAATATTCATGGATGATGAAGTAGATTCGCACTTACCCTGTATTTTACTAATAATTTTGGTACCTTTCAGATTCAGGTATTACTATATTTTTGCCGCAAAAGCACAACCGACATTTTGTAAATAATCTAATTTCACCCCAATCATCGACCACTTGTTAAATAAAAGCACACTTTCATTTTTATTTATATTATTTGAATTTAAATCAAGTGTTTGCTTCGGCGGAAATTGGCAAATGGGCTCAACGGGTACCCGCCAAAGCAAGTGATTTGCCCACCTTCTTATTATATTTACATAAGACTACCCAAGGTTTGCCTTAATAACATTTTCCATCCAAAAGGTTTCAAACTTACCATTTTTTCACCCAATGTTTATATTTCGTTAATACCCAAAATACACTTCACTTTCTCAGCCGACGTCTGACAAGTTACTAGAAGCTACGGTAAGAGGGTTTTTGTAGAGCAGAAGCTAATAGATTTAATAGTGATGACCGATTGAATATTTGTTATCAAAATCAGTTGAAATTAGCTAAGAACAAAACCCTAGCTTTGCTATGCCCGACAATTGGTGAAAAATCAGGTGCTGGAGTGAGAAAGCTTTTGTATAGAGGAGACAGGATGTTCAAATTGTGGTGACAGAAATAATTTTCGCTGGTAGAATCGCCTTGAGTAGTAACAAAATATTAACTTTGGGTGAAAAAATGATATTTGAAAATTTTTGGGGGAGAGAGTGTCATTAAGGCAAACCTTGGGTGGGAAAAGGTGGTTTACTCTTTACAAAAAGATCGTTTGGATAATATGAAGATGAAAATTTAAGTGATATTATTATTTGCCAAGTGATGTATTCATTTATATAATATTGATACAGTAAAATATCTCTATAGTGATACTCTATATAAGAATAAATTATACATAGTCATAAAAAATTATAGTCTCAATTTGAAATAGTTATAAACAAGAATAAACTCTCCATTGTAATAAATTATAATTTTTCTAATTCCTGCTTTAAGGAAAGTTGCCTCCACATAGTAATAATTATCTTTATATTACAAAAAAAAAAAAAATTATATTACATTAAAGGTTTGAAATGAAATAAAATATTTATCTAAAGTTGTTTAGGATAATGATCCATTTCCAACCAATTCAACAACACAACACACTCCAAAAATCAAATAGAAATTCGGTCAAATTAAAAACATGAACTAAAGCACACTTACTTGCAAATCCGGACCAAGACAAGTAGAAACACTTCAAGCCTAAAGGATTACTCCACCAACTTGAATTGATTTACCACCAAATCCCCTTGTCATGACTCGAATAAAGAATGCACACTCAAGAACACACAAGTTCTCTGAAATGGATAAGCTAATTTCATATATTTCATAAGCTAATTGTTACAATAAAATAGTTGTCCTTATATAGGCAAATACAAGGATAAACAAGTAATTGACAAATACAATAAAATGGAAATAAACTTAACTAATATTACAAGTCATTCATTCAAAAAGCAATGTCATGCCTATTTAATGCAAAGAGACGTAATTCTCTAATTCTATGATCTATGTCTTTAACCACCCCATTAGTTGAAATAAGCTTACTTCATTAGATCAAAACTTGATCAATGATCCTAATTAAGTTTGATCAATGATCCTAATTAAGTCTACTAATAAGGGTGTAAGAGTTTGGGTCTTGAGAATCATGCAAATAGATCCAATAAAGATTCACGTGGATCTTCCCCTTTGGAATGAGACTTAGGCCGGATTGGACCACTTCAACACTTGGGCTTCTTTCTTGGTGGGCTTGAGTTTTCCTTGTTGAGCTTAGGCTTGGAATGATTTGTGCCGAAATGTTTGGACTCTTTCCCTCCTTGAAACTTGCTTGGACCGAATTTCCTCTATTGCTTTCCACATTCCACAATCCAAGTGTTTTAGGACTTGGAGTGAAATTCTTCAATTCAACCGAATTAACAAGTGTTTTAAGACCTGTAATTCCTTGTTTACTCATGTTTACAAGTGTTTTTGGACTTGTAAACATATCACCCAATTTGATATAGTTATAAACAAGAATAAACTTTACATTGTAATAAATTATAATTTTTCTAATTCTTGTCTTAAAGAAAGTTGTCTCCACGTAATAATGATTAAAAGAAAAAGATTCACAGAAAAAAAAAAAAAAAAAGGTTTAATTATTCACAAAGTGCATGTAATTTAGATCAACGGGGACTAAAAGATTAAAGATGTTTCCTGTGTTTTTGATAATGATTTGAAAAACATTCCAAGCTCTGCTTTTTTTTTTTTTGGGTCCAAAACTCTTTTGTAAAGTCAACTTTTTTTCATTTATTTATTTTTTATTTTTTATATATTTTGGGAGAAACTATGTTTCAGTTTTCAAACATGCCATCAAACAATTTTGCTGATATTAACACTAAAAAATTCAATTTTTCGTTTAAATTCCATAAAAGGGAGTTCTTAAAATCATTTCATATTGCAAAAAAATATATTTTATATTATATTAAAGGTTTAAGATAAAATAAAATATTTATCTAAAGTTATTTAGGATAATGATTTATATTTTTGAGTTGTTACCACATCTTTTAATTTGCGAGTACATAATAACTCGTTAGTATAGACACTTTCTTGTTAAAATCAAAATAGTTTTAGCTTTTCAAGCATGTTTAGAATTTCATAGCATGAAACTTTTTTGTATTTTTGTACTATCATTCTTAGAATTATTTCCTTTTTCTTCTTCTCTAACTGCAGCAATTATTTCTTATGCAGTTAAAGCATACATGATGTTTTACTCATTTGAACGATCGAGGAGGACATTAATATCTATTCGATTAGTGTAGTGAAGTTGTCGAATATGATAACTCAATTCTACAGTGACTCTTTTATTCTCCTCATCCATTTCATTTGTAACTTGCAATTCATCAACATCAGAGATTCTAATTTTGTAGTGCTTAAAACTATTGGCAATTATTTGTGGTTTCACATTAATTGACTATACATTAACTGCATTTAAAATTCCATCAATGATACTTATCTTTGTTGGTTCCAAGACATGATCTTCTATCTATTTCAAAAGTAGGCAATTAAAGTGTTGAATTAAAATCCTAATACTACTAAAATATGTATCGAAATTCTAATATTGTAATACTAAAACTTGAATTATAAAATAAGGAATCAAAACAATAATTTTTGTAACTATACCTCTATTAAGTTATAATATTCTCATAATAATAAAATTAATTGATCAAACCATTACAGGTTTTATTAATATAGTTAAAAGAGCAAATGCGAAAAATGACATAAAAGAACATAATATTTGGAATGATAAATTTGATTTCCATATATTCATTTACATGTTTTTAAATATTAATTGTTTTTTGCTTGTATTTTGTCAGTTGTAAATTAATAATGTCTGGTATCGATCTTAACAATTTGAAATTACAGGAGGCCTCCCCCGAATACCGGCCTGTGAAGCAAACAAAAATAAAAATAAAATAAATAAGAGCGTATCACTACCTGCCAAATTGCCAAGTCATAGGCTTACAATATCAGATCTAACATATCACGCCTGTTATTCCCTCTCTCACTCTAAAGGGCACTCTCGTAAAACCACATATCTACAAACTCTTGTGACTTGTGAGCCACTCTAATCAATTGTCACCGACCCCGATTCCCGATCTCATCTTTTCACCCATCAAAACTGAAATATAGTTGAAAAAAATAAAAAATAAATAAAAATTCTACGCAATTCTGGAAGAGAACTCTGTCTGATCGACGAATCACCGAAACCGGCTGCCAGCTAATCAGATCTACGTAACCAAACAAACAAACACAATCATCACCATGTCATCGACTTTTAGCGGCGACGAAACTGCTCCCTTCTTTGGCTTCCTTGGAGCCGCCGCTGCTCTCGTCTTCTCTTGTAATTCCTCTCATACTTTGTTTTCTAATCATATATTGCAGGATTCTGTTTATCGAAAATATAATTTGTTGCTTCTTAAAAAGACGAAAAAAGAAATAGATCAATAGTTGCATTTAACTAATTAATAAAATTAATCTTTGTTTTGTTTTATAATTTATTATTGATGCATATGACGGAAATTTTTTAATACGGAAACAGAAAGAAGGTTGTATATTTATGACAATTAAGGACAATTTGGTTATATTAGTAATTATTCATTTATTTTTAATGAAAACATATGTAATACCTGCAAGATTTTTTGTGCTGGAATTTGTTTATTGTGGGGAAAATTTTATGAATATATAATTTTTTTCTGTAAGAATTCATATCAATGGTTAAGTTTTCAATTGTTTATTGTTGATTGTTGGTTGTTGGATGGCTTTTATAGGCATGGGAGCGGCATATGGGACGGCTAAGAGTGGGGTTGGAGTGGCTTCAATGGGAGTGATGAGACCTGAGCTTGTTATGAAATCGATTGTTCCAGTGGTTATGGCTGGAGTGTTGGGGATTTACGGATTGATTATAGCTGTTATTATTAGTACGGGAATTAACCCCAAAGCAAAATCTTATTATCTGTTTGATGGCTATGCACATTTGTCGTCAGGCCTTGCTTGTGGGCTTGCTGGCCTATCTGCCGGGATGGCCATTGGCATTGTTGGTGATGCTGGAGTTAGGTAATGCATTGTCGGTTTGCTTGTGTTTTTTTTTTTGGCTATTTTTTTACGAGACGTTCTGTTTATGGGTTAATAGAACTCCAAAATTTCAATTTTGTCTCTTGGCTTGGATGAAGCAAAACAGATTAGGTTGGGTTTTAATGATGTTTCCTGAGATTTGGCTGACATACAAGCAAATCCATTGGTTCAAGATTTGCCAAACTTTGCTTAGAATTTTGATAGTTATAGATATTCCCAACTAAATTAAGTCATATTTGCCCTGTAGTCTTATAAAATTAATCAGAAACCTTTTTTCTGGGGTAGTCTCTGCATAGTTAGTTCCAAACCCAGCCAACTTGTCTGTGTTTAAGGTGATTGAAATATACCTTTATTGGGATGAAATTATCTACATAAGTGGAATCGAGTATATTAGTAGATGAGGTTAAAGTGTAAATTGTTTTAATTACTTGCTGATAAGTAGATCAACTTGTACGTTTTTGAATGTTAGGTTGTTGAGGGCTTGAGGTTAATGAGCTTTATGCTTTCTAGGCATGTTATTTTGCAATATCTTACATGTAATTGATGTTAGATTCAAACACCTTTCCTTGATTATGTCTTTATGTTGCTTTTATTATGGGATATACTATAAATTTGCTGGGATTCATCACTTCCCTACTTGCCCTTCTCTTTCCATTATTTAACTTGATGAATTCGTTGTCTTGCGGCAGTGACCTCTTGATTGCTATGCCAATTTTCTTACACACCCATCATTGCTTATTTGATTTATTGCTGTTCGTTTTTAAGTCCTATAGACTTTTCTTAAATAATAGTGATGTTGAACTTTTTGTCGGATATACATTATTAATACATTACATTTTTCTTTGAACTTGGGGACTTTAAATCCTTTGGCTATTTGGCCTGATTTTTCTTTTTCTTTTTTGTTTAAATTTTGGGCACTATTTGTTTTACTGCTTTTATATATCAGTTCCTTCATAGTTGTGTTTAAGTTGTGGTTATGGTTGTTTTGGTTGTAGGCTGTTTAATTTGAATTAAGTTGAATGCTTTTATCATACTGATGAGAATCTCTTGAATTCTTGTTGGGATTTTTTCAGGGCTAATGCACAGCAGCCTAAGCTGTTTGTGGGTATGATTCTCATCCTCATTTTTGCTGAAGCTCTTGCTCTCTATGGACTCATTGTGGGGATTATCCTGTCGTCCCGAGCCGGTCAATCTCGGGCAGATTAAAGCAGTTCAAGTCAGTGATTTTGTGATGTGCATCTAGTATGATTCGAAATTGCAGCTGTATCAGTTGAAGTTGATTGAGATTGTGTTTTTCTTTTATCTATTTCCAAATTATATTTGGTTTAGTTGATAAACTCTTGTATATGCTGGATCTGGTTCACTATCATGGAATTGTACTCTTTTGTGACATACTTTTCTTTCCTATGAACTCTGATTACTTGAGGAATATATATTGAACCGGGAATAACCAAATTCAGTTTGACTTGACTTTCTCTGTCTCGCACTCTCAAGTATACATCCATATGGTATCATTGATGAGGGCATATATATATAAGTTGCACTTTATCTCTAATCAACAGCAATGTCTGTTAAATGTCCCTTTTTTCTTTTAAAGTGATTTCATTTCCATGCTTCTTGTGAACAATATTATGTTTAGATACGAATTAGATTTAGGTAGCTTAATGGATCTTCTGTTTATAATAAATGATGGCAAATGCTTTCTATGAGGTGTTGAAATTGGGTGCTTCTTTGACTGGCTACTTATGATGAACGCGTTTACCATTATATATGTGTGTGGAATGTGTTTCCCTTTAACAATTATCAATATTTA